>NW_024062967.1:600000-1048908 GCF_006381635.1 Hibiscus syriacus
CTCGTAGACAAAGTAACCGATGTGAATCCCGAAGAGAAAATCTTATTCGATGATCAGAAGGAAATTGAGTCAAAGCAAGGCTTGAGGCTATTTTACCGTATTTATTAACAATCTATATTCTCTTATTTTTATTTAAATTGTTTTTATTTATTTAATCAATTTTATTATTTAAATATCTCATTACCAAACCCCCCCATTTATTACTTTCACGCCTGGTGTAAACAAACCGAACAAAAGTTTATAATTTTCTAAGTCCCTGTGGAATAGACCCTTACTTCTCTCTACTGCGAATTTCCTTATTTATTATCCGAGAAGAAGGAATTTTATTTGACATCGAAAACGAAAATTGTCACTCATGTATGTTAAAAAAGTGTATTGTTATGGACATTTAAAGTTTAAATGTTTTTTCATAATTTTTAGTTCATCATAATGAACTTTGGTCAAAATTGTTTTAAATGCTTTGTTTTTACAATTTTTAATTTTTGACCTTATTTAAATGTTTATGCAAGTGATTTATTTCAAATGACATATCACTAACAATTGATATCAATTTTTAAAATGCATAACATTTTTTGATAGCTTTATGCACATGTACTTAAATACAACATTTTATATTGCATAAAGTAAACAAGACTTGAATATATTGAATTTAATGTGCTACTAACATGTTTGTTCATCTTTGTTGAAATTCATTGTCTTTTAAGTGTCATGCCTTTAAAGTCAAATTTTTTTGTTTGGAATGCATTTATTAAGGGGGAGCTTTGATTTTTCAAATGTTTTAATGTTAAAATTACTACTTACTCTCCATTGTTGTTTTGTACCTTAAAAGTTTGAATTATTTTTGATATAACAAAATGGGGAGAAATATGAGTTTGAAAAATTCAATTCTCAATGAAAAATGGGAGTTTTAATATTTTCCAAATATTTCTCTTTTCATGAAATATTTATTAAGGGGGAGTTTTGCCAAAACAACATGTTCAAATGTTTTTGTTATATAAAAAGGGGAGATTGTTGAACCATGGTTATAATATTTTGATATAACAAAAGTAAAAAAAATGTTTTTGGACTTAATTAAATTTATTCAAAGTTTTCAAAAATAATTTAAAGTCCATTAAACTAGAATTTGAGCAAAAACAAATTTTCACGTTCGTAGTACCGATACTGTTCTTACAATATCGATATTATATGAATAATACCAATATTTTTCATATGATACCGATACCAAGAGTAAGAGAAGTATTGATACTCTATAAGTAATATCGACTCTATAAGTAATATCGATACTACCGGTTGTTTTCCAAACCGCTCAAATTTCAGAATGCAAAATAGGTACAGATACCCGAAGGGGTACTGATACTACTTTACATAGTAGTATCGATACCATGAAGGATAATATCGATATCGTCAAGCCCAATGGTCTTTAACAGCTAGTTTTATTTAAAAATAACAAAGGAAGTACATATACTCATTAAAGGAGTACCAATACTTCTTGTACTGGGCATTTTTATTTTGCAGAGAAAACGTCCCCAAGGGCTCCAAATCACTCCCAACGACTAGAAACGACCACAAACCCATTTCAACATATAAATACAAGTTCAAGATACTTGAAGAAGGTTACCAACACCTATCCAAGCAATCAAATACAAGAGTAGAGTTTTTCACTCTTATTTTTTCTCTCTCTTGTAAATAGTTGTGTTTGTGTGAGCTTTAATTTTGTGAACACCTACCTTTTAGAGGTTTCCTTGTTTACTCTCTTTTCCTTTTGTAATGGGGTTTTAATTATTGCTAAGCCTTTAAAAAGCTAGGGAGATTGTAAATGTTATCTCTTTATCTTGCAAAAGGAATGGATAAATTAGTGAATTTGTTAGAAAATCCTGAGGAGCTTAGGTAGTGGATGTGGACTTCATTGAGGGAGTTGAACTACTGTAAATCCTTTTGCATCAGTTTTCTTATCCTTTAAATCTCCTTACTACTTAATATTCTTAAAAAGCCAATTCACCCCCTCTTGGCAATTATTTCGGTTGTCAAATTGAGCTTCACTTCTATCCCAACACTATGATTCAGGCTCTTGGATTTTTGAACTCTCACTAGGTCGAAGCAGTCAGGTTTTCTGGTGGGATTTGGCTTTGTTGGTATGACTCTGTTAATGTGGAAATTGTCCACAACCACTTCCAATTTATACACTGCCGTATCTTCTTCAGAGCTGCCAATAACACCTTTTTAGTGAATATTGTTTACGCAAGCCCTAACGCCTCTAAGAGATGTGTTCTCTGGTGATGCAGAGGGATCCGAGACAAATGATGCTGAGCTGTCAGATTGCACCTTGATGGCGCTGAGATACCATGAATTGACAGATCAGCGCAAAGGCGGGAATTGATTGTGACATGTTCCTCATTGGGGTCATTTTGAATATGTTTCAGTCTTTTGGCCATAACTTTGGCTACATGTGTCAGAATCGTGCATAAGACCCCAATCCGGAAAGCTCTTTTTGACGCGCACGCTCTCCATATGAGCTATGCTCCATGTGGCCCTTTTTTCAACCTCAAATTCTATCGTTTTACCCTCTGAATCTCTAGATTTAGATATTTTTTCACTATTTATGGTAATATTTCGATTGTCAATTAGGAAGTCAATTTAAATCCGATTTAGGCCGGATTTTTTGGAGATTGCTTATTTTATTTCGAATTTCAATTTAGAGTGATTTTCGGGATTTTGCTATTTTTGGCAAATTCGAATAAAGACGATTTTGGCTATAACAGTCGCTTGTGGACTGATTTAGGGTTGTTTGATTTTATATTTTTATAAACCCTTGAGACTTTTTTCTCTGGTTTTTTTGGGCGAATTTTCTCTTGTGAATCATCTGTTGGAGTGCCTGCAGGATAATCATTATTCTGTCTGGCGTCATCTGGTCTCATCTTCATAGCCTCGCTTCCATAATCACTACACCTTGGATCATTCTTGGTGACTTCAATGCCACCCTTTGATCGCCTGAAAGGAAAGGATGCTATGCTTTCTCCAAGCCTTGTCATCTCTTTCAATACATCTTGAATAATTGCAATCTTAGAGATATGTAGTTCCATGGCCCAACTAGAATTGGTCTCATGGTGCCTCACATGTCCCTATTGACAAAGTCATTTGTAACTTTCATGGGGATTGGCGATCCTCCTCGCCGCACCACCAAAAAGCCTTTCGATACCTTGTCGGTTGGCAATCACATGCGGATTTTCATGGCATGGTTCAGGATAACTGGAAACCTTGTAACACCTCTAAGACTATCAAACTTCACCAATGCAACAAGTACTTGGAACCAATTTATTTTTGGTTACATTGGAAAAAAAGAAGAAAACCATATGGCTCGACTTCATGGTATTCAATGTGATCTAAGCGTCCACCATTCTAATTTTTTACCTAAGCTCAAAGTGGACCTCCTTTCTTGAAACCATCCTAACCATGAAAATTTCTTTGGTGTCAAAAATCTCGAGCTGACTGGATTATCATGGGTGATAGGAACACCAAATATTTTCACCAAAAGCCACCTTACGCAAACAGCGAAACAAGATCTAAATCCTCAAGCTCCACAATGGCGAATAGTGTAGTGATAATGCAACTTTGAAAGATGTGGTCGTTCGCTACTTCCAACACATGTTATCGTTGGATGTAAATCTGTAAGGTCATTTCTCAATCATGAACATTTTTCCTCTGATGCCACTTGACTATTTATGTTCTTGATGCTGTCCTCTCCCCCGATGAAAGTCACGCGACCCTTAAAGAAATGACTCCGTTCAAATCATCTAGGATAGAAAACCTTCATGTGACTTCTAAAAAAATTAGAGCATGATCGGTCTTTTAGTCTATTCCTCAATTCAAGACTTCTTCAATGGAGGGTTTATGGAACTAGGCTCAACCGAACTCTACTTGTTCTAATTCCAAAACCAAATGCTCCAAAACTTTTGGTGACTTTCGCCCTATCATTCTCTTCTCGATGATTTAAGCTCCTCACTAAATCATTATCCGTTGCCAAAAGCCAATTATGCTGACCCTAAATAGCCAACCAAACAAGCTTCATCGCTGGTAGAATATCACTGAAAATTCTCATCAACCAAAGGGTCATTCAATCTATGCGTATCTCTAAATCCAAACAAGGGTAGATGACGATTAAAGTAGACTTGGAAAAAGCTTTATATTGCCTTAGATGGGATTTTATTCGAGACACTCTTTATGACGTTGGGTTCCCTCCTAGTTTTATCCGTATCATCATGAACTGTGTCATCTCTTAGACTATGTAGATACAATGGAATGATGAGTTCACTTCTACTTTTTATCCTGAATGAGGTATCAGACAAGAGACCCTCTTTCTCCTTATCTTTTTTTCTTGCCATGGAGCGTCTTGGCCACAGCATCACCTCGGCAGTGAACTCTTGAACCCGAAAAACGTTTTATTTTGCTCGTACGGTACATCTCTTTCCTATCGCTTTTTTGTTGACGACTTCATCATTTACTCCAAAGCAAGCATAGCCAAGCCGACACTATCGATACCATTCTTTTAGTTTGGTTACTTCTCGTGACACTGTGTTAGTAAACAAAAAACTCAGATCTATTTTTCACCCTCCAGTGATGCTAATCTAAAGTCTGCTATTGGCACTCGTTTGGGCTTCCAAACGATTGAAACCCTGGGAAATTACCTCGGCGTACCAGTTATCTGTCAACGAATTTGCTGCTCAAATTACGACTTTATTCTTGATAAGATGAAAGCTCGTTTAAATGGGTGGACTACCGAACTCTCTCCCTTGCTAGTCGCATAACTCTCGCCAAATCTGTTCTCTCGGTTATCCCTGTTTATTTTATGCAAACATCTCTTCTCCCACGGACTGTTTGCAACGAAATAGAAGGATTATTTGGAACTTCGTTTGGAGCTCTTCCTCTTCTACTTCTAAGGTTCCTATCCCTAATTGACTCTGTTTGTCAACCTTTACAAAATGGGGACTTGGCATTCACCGAACTTTTAAAATAAGCCTCATTATGAAGATTGGGTTGGCTTAAATCACGAAAACTGACACTCTTGGGTTAAATTTCTTCGCCAGAAGTACAAACTGGCTAATAAGTCCTTTTGGATATCCATCAACATAACATCTCATCCTTTTGCCGATCTCTCTCCAAAGTTTGGCCCGAACGCCTTCCTAACATCGCTTGAAGTCTTGGTAAGGTAACAATCTCTCTTTAGGATGACACTTGGGTTCATCCCTTTGTCCCTTACGTAACCATGTTTTTGATCCCTCTTGCATGGCAACCTTCACCTATATTTCTGACCTTACCGATGATACTGGTTAATGGAACATCGACATCCTAAGGACACCTTTAACTCGGCTACAAGTAGGGGTGGGCAAATCCGGTACCCGGATTTTCGGGTACCCGATTTCCGGGTACCCGAAACTTCCGGGTCGACGATTTCTCGGCCCGTGTCCCGACCGGATGTACGGTACCCGGTAATCGGGTACCCGATACCCGTTTTTTAATTTTTTATTTTCAAATTATTAATTTAAAAAATATATACACAAATTTAAATGTTCAAAACTTCGAATTACATATTCTAATATCTGAACATAAAATTTAAAATTCAAAACAAAATATAATAATCCATAATATAAATAATTCATTATATTTATATTATATATAAAAAATAAAAAAATAAAAACTAACCGGGTACTCGGGTAACCGGGTACCCGGAAAAACTAGATTTTGTGACCCGGGCCCGACCCGGAAATGTCGGGCCGGGTACCCGGCCGGGTAATTTTTTTTAAAGAATTACCTGATTTTTTTAGATCCGGGTCGGCGGGTCGGCGGGTCGGGTCAATCGGGTCGGGTAATTTTGCACACCCCTACCTACAAGGTTCTAGTTGCTCATAGATGGTGAGAACACGCCCCAATATGGAATCAGTTCTGGTGTCACTACAGCAAAAGTGTTCTTTAGCGGCGTTTTCAGGGTAAACACCACAAAATTTAAGCATGTAGTGGCGTTTAAATCCAAATGCCACAAAATGATACTTTAGCGGCGTTTTTTCAACAAACGCCGCAACATAGTGGGTGTGTTTTTATAGCTTAAACGTTGGGATAGGGTTGTTTATAACAGAGTTTTTCCAAAAAATGCCGTAATAGAGTAGTAATTTAGCGACGTTTTTATACAAATGCCACAACAGGGTTGTTTATAGTGGCGTTTGTCCAACAAACGACGCTATAGAGAAGTAATTTAGCGGCGTTTATCAAACAAACGCCGTAATAGGGATGCTTATAGTGGCGTTTGTGCAAAAATTGCCGCAATAGAGTAATAATTTAGCGGTGTTTGTCGTACGATCGCCGTAATATGTTTGTTTATAGTGGCGATTTTATAAAAATGTCGCAGAAACATGGACTATGGTGGCGTTTGTTTTAAAAACGCCGCCAAATGATTAATACATGCTCACCATTCTCTCTGCCTAATCCTAAAATCATTTTAATTCTCCTTCCCTAAAAGGGATTTCTCTGGTACAACAGTAGTCATCAGACGATTCCAGGCAACGTCGTCTTCTGTCTGTCCTGGCGACCGAATTGGCCCTCTCACCGGTGAACAATTATCTGACGATTACACAGTTTGATCCCTTCTCTCACTACTGAAAATTTTCATTTATTTGTTGTTGGTTTAAGGTTTAGGAAATAGGGAAAACCTAGAAAGCTAACGTAATGGAGAAAAATAATAGCTTAGAATAGGATAAGAATATCTATACATATTGTTTTACTGGTTCACTGCTTGGGAGCAGTGTTTTTCTGCTTTCGATAGAAAAATAATAGCTTTGAATAGGAAAGTATAGCTTTTGAAAACCCGAACAAATGGTTGTGGTACAAAGAGCAGGTGTTGCCTTCAGTAAAGAAATTATCATCGGAATGTCCACGTGGTGTATTTCCTCTGACGATGGATCAAATTATCGTTGGGAGGCTATCGGTCCGTACTTGTCGTCGAAATCGATGATGACCCGAAAGGAACTCCTATTGCTCCATATCCTTCCATGGTCGATCTCCTACATGAAGGTAATAAGTAATCGCTGAAAGTTTCTGGCGCATATTTTATTTTGTACTCTTAAATTTCATAGATCGCACGCATGTATGATTCAAAGCTATTGAGAACGATGATAGGGAGTGGATAAACCCGATGTTTACAACCGAATTTGGTAACTCTGTGCTATTGCAAGAATCTTCAATTGCAAAAGAATTATCTATCCTCAATGAAGATGATGCTGCCTACTGTACTCCAAGTAAACGTTTCTATCTTCTATTTAAATTTTTTTAATGTTTGATTCAGTTCCCAAGCCACTCCAATCAAGTTTCATACTGTAGGTGGAAGTCGTTATCTGTTTCAAGTGAAGCACTGAAGCGCAAGGAGTCTTCTTGGTGAACCGAAGGTAGGGGACTTATTCGGTGAAATGACAACTTTCCTACGTCCTTTCCCCACGAAGGAGCACAACTAAAGTCTAGTGAACAATATGGTGAAGATATTTATGCATAACTTTTAATGTTTGTAAATTTAATGTATTTTGTTGTTAAGTATTTGTGATGCATAACTTATGTGTTAATTAAAATGTATGGTTTGTTAATTAGTATATAAATTTTAATATATAAATTAATATATATCAATCAATTTAGTTTGAGCACATGAAATATTTAAAAATAAAGGTAATTAGCGGCGTTTGTATCCAAAAATGCCGCAATAGATATGACTTTTTGCGGCGTTTGTTTCCAAAACTCCGCAATAGTTAATCTATGCGTTTATCCAACAAACGCTGGCAATAGAGTACTGCTTTAGCGGCGTTTTCTACACAAACATCGCAATATGGTTCAAATATGGCGTTTTTTCAGAAACTCCACAACTGAGATGTATTTTGTGGTGTTTTTATACAAACACCGTAATAGGGTTCTCGATTAAGGCGTTTTAAGAAAAACACCAGGATAGAGTAGTATTTTAGCGGCGCTTTTAAAAACCCGTAACAGATCATAGATCATCCATTCTTACCTAAAGAATGGTAATTAGCGGTGTTTGTATCCAAAAACGCCGCTATAGATATGACTTTTTACGGCGTTTTCTCCACAAACGTCTCAATATGTTTCATATATAGTGGCGTTTGTGTAGAAACGCCGCTAAAGAATAAATACTTTATGGCATTTTTATGTAAACGCTGTAATAGTTCTGTAATTTAGTGGCATTTTTTGTAATAAATGTCGTAATATTTAGGATCTTTTGTGGCGTTTGGTCACAAAGTTTTATAAAAACCCCAAATTTGTTCATCTACCAGAGCCCTAATTCGTCTATTCCCGCTAAACGCTGAAAAACCATATTAAGTTCATCGGTCTTGCAATTGAAAATATTACCGCCGAATATTTCCTTGCGTTTTCCGTATCATATGGAAGGATCAATCGCGCCTTCAGTCGCCACCATTCAGATTCTTTTGTCGCCACCACTCAGTCGCTTCCTTGAGCCGTGTACAACAAATGATCGTGCGCTACTAGTCGTTCACCAACACGACGCCTTTTTTGCATAGGTGAGAATTGTTGTTTTGTTATGTTTTTATTTTTTTTTTCTGTTTAACTCAAATGCTTTTGTTAGGAAACTGCTGTTTTTGTGACCATTACTTGTAATCCTATTTTTTAGTTTTTGTTTCTCTCTTTATTGGATTGATAAACGAGAGGAGGACAAGCCTCAAACATAATTTTTTTCTTTTTGTGGTCTAATCCTTTTTTGTTCTTGTTAATACTCTTTTTCAGATCGATCAAAGTCTTTAATTCCATCCCTTAGGTGAGTTTTTTGGGTTTTTTTTCTGTTTACTTTTTGCACCCAAAATATGCATATTCTTGTTTTGTATTGGTTTATTTTTGATTGATTTTATTCCCTTCAAATGTTTGAAAATTCCAAATTTTGTTGCTTGGTTATAGCAATATTCGGGTTTCATGGTTGGTGTAGACACTAATTTTTCAGTTTGCTTTTATTATTATTATTATTATTATTATACATTATTATTATTATTATTTATTATTATTATTAAATAAATATTACAAATCCCAAAATCAGGGCCCGATTACAATTCTAGGCCTAACCCGGATGGCCCAATATAATCCAAACCCTTTATGGTTTGTAACATTTCAGCTAGGGTTTTCTACCTAGCCCCAGCTGCCAATGATCCAGAGTCTTCCACGCCGCGCCGCCCTTACTGCCAGGTGGTCCAACGCCCCACTCCCGACACCTCCACCGCCATTACCGATACTCCTTTGCCACGCTACAATCGAAGAGCCTCTAGAAGAGCTAGCTGCCCCCACAACGTCGCCAGCTATGGGGTGAGTCACCAAAAGCTCGGTGACTCACCGAAGCCTCCTCCATTGCCCGGTCCGAAAACAGTATCATGGTGGCCTATAAGGCCACCGATCCTGTAGAGAGAAAGAAAAAAGAGGGAGCAACCAACAGCAAACCCAAAATAGATGAGCAACAGGAGCGACAGACAACAACGAGGAACACAAACCAAAATAGAGAGAGCAACAGGAGCGACAGACAACACGAGAACACAAACCAACAACGACAGAGAGCAGAGTGAACCCACAACACAGCAACCAAAAATAAAATAAAGATAGAGAGGAGAATTTACTCTGTCGTCAGAGAGCCTCAAACGTCACCGAGAACCAAAAATTTGTGTACTTTGCAATTTAGTCACTAAAATTATTTTTGATTATTTTAATTTAGTCTTCTACTTTATTTAGTTTTATTTTAGTCATTAACTGCATATATAATTAGGATAAATAATATATTAGTCCTCTATAATTTTAATATTTTTGTTTTAGTCCCGTATTATTAATTATGGTTAAATTATACTTTTAATTCCCTATTTTATATTTCGAATTAGACTCTAGTTTTATAATTTAACATTTTAATCATTAATTTTCATTTTTGACTATGAATTTTTAAAATTTTACATTTTAACACTATATTTTTAATATTTTAATCATTATTTATTTACAATATTATTTTATTATTACTTTTATATTTTAATTATTATTTTAATTATTATTTTATTATTATTTTTATCTTAGTCATATAAATATAAATATATTTGTTTTAATAAATATCTTCCTTATAAAAACCAGAAAATAGATATTGTTCTATTTAAATTATTTTCTTAGAAAAGTAATCATATTTTAATATTTGTTTATTTAATATTAAGAAAGGGTAGTCATAAAGCAACTGGATGTCCATTTTCTGATATTTTTAAATAAATAAATATTTTATTTTTATAAATTATATATATTTTAATTGTTTTTAGATAAATATTTTATTAATATTTATTTATTTTTTAATATTAAGAAAAGAGCTATCTTAAAGTACCTAGAAGTACTTTTCTGATATTTCTAAGTAAATAAATATTTTGGCAGCCCAAGGGGGCACCAACAAGGACAATTCGAGTACCTTTACTCCTAGAACTGAAACCTTGCATATAATAAACCCTAGAAATTCCTCCTAATTTAAGACAATACTGAAGCCCTGTCCGTAGGTGTACATAAAGGAGAAATAAACTCTAGCTTTTATTTTATTTTATTTTCTGAATAAATGCATGTGAACTAGAAATCATGCAGTTAGGTTAATTTTTCCAAAAAAAAGCATGGAACTAGAAAGCATGAGGTTTGAAGTTATACCTTGATAGATAGGATTTTTTTCTTTTAATTGGTACTAACCAATTTATTTTAATTGGTACTAACCAATTTATTTTAATTGGTACTAACCAATTTATTTTTTCCTTTCTCATTTTTAGTTTTCATACATTTTTTTGCTCTAATTTGTTTATATTGGTTTATTGTTCTTGCATTGCATGATCAAGGCATAATCAAAAGGTGTTGACTTGAAAGACTGTTCATCAAATTGGAAAGAAATCATAAATGGACAAAAAGTTTTATGATCAAATAAAACATGACGCGGCAAAGGAAAGACATCCTAAGGAAACCCCGAGGATAGACGCAAGTTATGCATGCAAAAATCCTGTTATATTAATACCAAAAGTATTGCACAAAGATCCTGCCAGGTTGATACAAAAAGCAGTCTACGGTAAGAGTATCAGTCGGGACAGCACAGTAGAGTAGGTTTTTGAAGCTCAAGCATGCTATTTGAAGGACCAAAACAAGAAAGCACAGAAGTGGAAACCATGCATGAAGATTTCCAAAAGATCAGTCAAGCCTTTCAAAAAGCTGGCATAGTAAACACTCCAGAAGAATGGATAACAGGGGTTACCAAACTGAAAAAGAACTGCAACATATATGAAGATCTTATCCAAGAACTTCTTGGACATAAAGGTTTCCTTTCAAGGGAAAATGAGCAACTCCGAGAATTGACACAGAAGATGAAGGAAAAAGAGAATGTCAGGGAAGAAGCTGTAGTCCAAATAAACAATATGGCCCATAAGCTGATAGACCAAGCTGACTTTACAAGGAATTGAAGCAGACTGATAATTCAACTATTGAGCATGAATGGAAACTAACTTGGCTTTAGAGAAGTTAGGAGGGAAAGTTATACCCTATATGTAAAGTTTGTTAAAGATAAGACTGAAATGTCCCCTATATGTAAATTTTGTTTGATGCACGGAAACTTTTGTTTCAATAAATTTCTTCTAAGATGATCACTCTTGAGTAACACCTTTTCATACATGAATTTTGTATCTTTATATTTTCATTTATACCTTTATGTTTGCTTTTATATTGCACAATTTGCATTTTTTTTGTTACATTCACATATTTACATTTTGTATTTTTTTGTTACATTCACATATTTACATTTTGTATTTTTTTTATTTTTACGTTTGTATTTATATTTTCATTTTTGCATTTGCATATTTGCATAATTACATTTTATTTCAAACTATTTTACATACATTTAATCATGACAACTGGAATAATTTGTGGAGAATTCCATGATAGAATTTTTGAAATCAAAGTGGAGTTAACTTGGTCTTCCTAAAGAAGGATAATAACCATGAATGAGATTTTAGCAAGGGTTGGTAGAATCGAGAAACTGCAAGAGCAATTTATTGAGACACAACAAAAGATGACTGATCAAGTAAAAAAGTCCAGGATGATTCAGAGGAACAACTAACCAAATTGATGGACCTGGTGAATATTGTAATCCATGGAGAGAAACCCTTAGAGGATCTTGTTGTGAAAGATTTGAATGGGATTATGAATGATGTAGCTGATACAATAGAAACAAATGACCAAGAACTTGTCAGGGAATGTGGAAATTCGATAAATCTCCAAAAATCGGGTATGACCCCAGAAAATGCAACAAAGATCAAGTTGAAGAGAAGTATGGAAGAAATTTCAGTGCCATTGAAGAAAGCTAAACAAAGGAAACATCTAGATTGTCAGTCACAAGGTCTTCAAGAAAGCAAAGTAAACAATTGTAATGTGACAGTGATGTCAGGGGAAATTCTACCCAAGTTTTCTTCAGTTTCATGCATCAAGTTATATCCTGAGTTACTCAAAGCCCATCTTATTCGCCCATGTCAAGCGAAGCCTTTGTTGCCTCCTTACCCGATATGGTATAATGAGAAAGTCTTTTGTGAATATCATGCTGGAATCCGAGGACACTCCATCGAGAATTACGGTAACTTCAAACGACAAGTTCAAGACCTTTTGGTTCATAAAATCATAAGAGTAGATATTAACAGTCAATCCATTTTGATCAAACAATTGGGATTCAAACCCCAAAATGAAGTTAACAAGGTCAAGGTAAATGAAGATCATACAACAGAAGATATTGAAAATAAAAAAGGCAAAATTGATGAATATGAAGTATGTATGACATATTTAACTCCTGATACTTATCTGATGCTAAAAAATGAGAAAGAAATGAAAAGAGAGTAATTCGAGACTGGCCCACATGTTTAAGATGAATGGGAAAATATAACTCTGAAGAAACCTCAAACATTTGTATCAGATTTTCTGAGGACAAGTGAAGCATGGGCAATATAAAGAGTCTGGTGAATACTACTCCAATCACAGCTGCAAGATGCATTCAAATCAGAACAAAACTGTCATCACCAAAAGAAGATGTTCTGAATATAAATTGAGCCCAATTTCCACTCGGGAAAGAAAAGAGATGATGATAGAGACTGATCAGGAAGAATAAAGATTTGTGCATTTGAGGGTTTATCCAAAGAAGTTGACACAAAATATGATCAAGAAATGGGGGGCAAATGAGGACAAAAAACCTTAGTCCTATTACACACCCAACATTATAATGAGGCATGATAGATAAACAAGTGGAAGTTGATATCTACCACTGTAGTATTTCAACATCTTGTTTGAACATGTTTTTTGTTCCTTTTCTCCGCCTTTTGTGCAATAAATAAATTTGTGTTGCTTTTATGGTTATGAGTAAGGAATTAAGTTTTAATCTTAAAATTTTTGAGTATCAAGTAGATTAAATATTCTTTTAATTTTTAAAGAGTTATAGATATTTAGCAAGTGGTAAAATTATATCTTCCAACGCCAATTACTTAACCCTTACCAAAACCAAATCCTGACACTACAATTATCTGAGACTCTGAAGAAATGTCTCTACCTATTTTTGAGATACCAACTCCAGATGTTTACTGGTTTATGATACTACCTTCCACCATATACATGACTTCATAAGTCAAAATATTGTCCTTCCAAATACAAAACCATCATACTGGTAAAACTAAAAGACTTCAAAAGAACCAAACTTTCAATTATCCATGAATCTTTCTGCAAAAAGAGACGAGATGAGGCATCATAGATCAATTTATTGAAGATAATTTTGAGTGATTGAGGCATACTCAAAGAAGAAAAAAGGGATTGATTTAAATAAATATATCATGCATTAATTACATTGTTTTCATGTAAATGAAAGTTAATCTTGAATATTCATCCCCCTAAAGATACCTCTTTTTACAAAGACTTCTATGTATGAGACGACTGAACTTTGTGCATAGTTTAAGCATGCAAACTTAGTGACATATTACCCAAAGATGAATGGACAGTTGAAGGAGCAAATAACGTTAAGGATCATTACAAAGACCACTGAAACTTACAAGGATTGGCACGAGAAGCTACCTTTTGCCTTATATGTAGATCGAAATACTGTTCGAACATCACTGGGCAATACCTTATTGTTCATTTTACCGATTTAAGTTGAGATCCCACTACTTTTTATATTGAAGGAGGTAAAATTGGAGGAGGTTGAAGGGATCCAAGCTCGATTTTATCAATTAAACCTTATTGATGAGAAGAGATTGAAAGCTATTTACCATGGGTAGATGCATAAGAAACGGATGATGAAAAATCACAACAAGAAAGTACATCCGTGAGAATTCCAAGAGGGTGATCTAGTTTTTTAAAAAAATATTGCCTATACATAAAGATTTCCATGGGAAATGGATGCATAATTAGGAAGGGTCATATGTTATAAAAAAAGGTTCCAGAAAAATGTTGATCTTGGCAGAAATGGATGGGAAAGTTCTGAGAAACCAAATAAACTCAGATTCTGTCAAGAAATATTATACAGTCAAAAAAAGGAAAAAAGGAAAAAATTGAATCAAGATAGGTGACTCATGGAGCCTCAAGTTACAAGATTGATCAAGTACAATTAGTTCAAAGATTCATATTCAACAAGAAGCGCAAGAAATACTGGAGATAAATGAATCTTATAGAAAAATCCCCAGCAAAGCAGATCCAAGTCAAGCAAAGCAAGATTGAATGCATCTAATTAAAAGAGAATATCTTCAGAATTCATTCCGACTCTCAAGATTGATTTTTATTTGCAAAAATTGGTTTTTAAAATCTTTAATGCATGATATGAAAAATGAAAAAAGGGGGTTCAAGATGTAAATTTTGAATAACATCTTGAAAATAAAAGAGGATTCGAGTTGAAAACCTGAAAAGGTGGCTCGAATATTAAATGGTGCAACAACGACATAAGAGATGATCTGAAGCTCTTAATGAAGCACCACACATCCCAAAGACTTTCTTGAGAGTCTGGAAATAAGAAGTATCTCTACAAGATGAGCATAACAACGAGAAGTATCTCTACAAGATGAGCATAACAATCATTTCTTCAAGTTAATGGAAACCCAAAGAGACATATATGCTGGAATAATCTGAGAGACCTTACTTTACCAGAATCAACCTACACCTTAAATCAGTCAATAATTTTGACACTTGCCATAGGACTATGATTTTTGAATGATTTAAAAGAGTAATTGATTTATTTGATATTTATTAATTTCATGTCTTATGATTTAATTCTATTGTGAACCTGTTAAGGGCAATACTTTACAAAATTCTATCATTCTTCAATAAAGAAAGGAGAAAAACATTTTCAAACAGGACAGCCTCAAATGAGGAAGGTCCTTAAAGTAAATTGTTGCCTATTCTACTTTTATTGTAGAAAACGAATATGAAGCATTTCACATTCTTGAAGGCAAGGGGCCTGAGAGTCTAGAAAATCCAGAAAATTGAACTTGTGACGCTCTCATGTGACATCATTAGCAATCCATCAAGAAAGATTATCACTTATCTCATACCGAGGGCGATAAGCATCACTAGACAAATTATGTTCCCTAGCCATCAATCCATATTCTCTAGAAGATTAAATCACAGATATATAAGTCCCATTAAGGTGTATTATGCGAATGAACAAGTCGCCACATGCACTCTAGTTATACCATGATACTGGCTCAAGTCTTGATACATCATTGCTACTTATTCCATGTCGATCATTTTCCTTGTCAGGATTATATCCATTATGTCTTTCAGAAGATTGCTAAATTTAAATTTGACATCGGAACAGATTCTACACTTATATCCCTTTCATACGAGAGTGTGATATATCATGGAGCAACAGAAGAGACAGTCGCTGTAACAGTCATTGCAAGAAAATACACCAACAAAATCTTCTAGTTCATCCCGATGATGTTTATTTCTTCCAGTAAGGTTGTTACACTAGATGCCACCAACAAGGTCAATTTGCCAAATCTCTCATCAATTGCTCCAATCATTACCAGTCAGTTCTTGCGCATTTATTTTCAAAGGTATGCTAAGACAGTAGAAGGCAACCTCTGTATCACTGATCCCAAAGAAAAGAGATAGTACATTGATACCGTCGGGGAACATGTCTCTAGCATATCCTCCTCATCGTGTATGTTTTTAGGGAAACCTAGAAGCATTTCCACCTCATCAGGTTCAAGTGGAACAACGTTATTCCTTCTAACCCATACCAGACTTTATTTTCGGCACTAATCAGAATACTTCTGGACACTCAAAGGTGGCTCATCGTCATAGGCTTCAAGAGCCTTACGGATCCTTTCTGTCAATTTGGCACTTCCTGTACATGTTTGTAAACATTTCAACTTTGTTCTTGTATTCCAGGAAGACCACCATTTGTTTTTGTTAATGGAAAAAACATCATGTATGGTGCGTGGAGAAAACGGAATAAGAGGAAATCTGTTCTCAATTGGCAGATCATGAATATTGCCTCTTTTCTGTGCAGCAGCACAAAAATACTTCGAATCTACAAATTCTGGCTCTATATTGTATAAGTACCGTGATATTTCGGTCCAAACACCAACCGGAGCAAGTGCCACGTTCTCGTAGTAGAAATAAAGAGACACAATAGCATCTTCTGGAAGTGTTCTTTGAGTTATCTGATCTGATTCAGTAGGAACCTCAAAACCAATCATTGGATTTAGAAGATGAACTGCATGATCGTCTTCATTAAGAAGCTTCTTTTCAAGCTTCCTCTACTTCTTCCTTTTCCAAAAATCATAGCCTGAGTTTTGCCTTTTCTTGTAATTGGAGTCATTGTATAATGGTTTCATATCTTCTACCGGAGGAAATATGTCAATAGCCTTAGTCATTTGAGCAGCACATATAAAATCTGTCAACTCTGCAATTGATGAATCCGAACCACATCTCTCCATGGCTATTAAAGCCTTAGCCTCTGGGTACCCCATTTTTCGTTAAGTATAACAGTTTCTTCTCCTCATCAGCATCAGAATTCAGGATTTCCTTGGTATCAGAAGAACTGTCAATATCTGTGAAATCATCCTAAAAGATTGCATCATAATCAGATGAGTAGTTATCAAAATCAACATGTTGCATGAGTGCGGACTTTTCAAGAACCTGTACAAATGTGTATGTAGTCTTGCTATTGCATCAAAGTAAGATTATTGTTCACATAAATTGATTTCTCACCCACAGAAAAGTATATTCCAGAAATAGCCTTCACTGAAAATAAGGTTCACTGTGTCAACCTGGAATGAATCACCAAGCAATTTATACCACTCTGTTCAACTAGATCCCTCCAGATCCAAAAAAATGGGCACATCATTCAGAAAAGACACATATCTCATACATTTCCATCAGAATGATTGATCACTTCTTAAGATTGTGACAACATTAAGAGAATTCCTCAAAGTTACTTGACAACTGCTGTTTAATGACACCAGAATGAGAGTATTCAAAATAAATAGATTTGAGGCACGAATAAAGCCACAAGTACCCATAACAGTACATTATCAAAATTGGACCTCGTGGGGATCATGATATTGAAATCAAACAAATATTGAAAGTAAGCCTTGCAGTTTAAGAAGATTGGGGGCATTTTGAAGGCCCAATTCAGACAGATCCATGCGGGACATCTTGAAAGCTCATTTCAACCTGAAATATAATGGTAGGGCATTCTTGGAGGCTCATCTCAGCAAGAACTAATGTTGAGCACACTTTTAACATCTGTATTAGCAAATGTTGGGGCATTTTAAAGGTTACTTCAGACAGATCCATGTGGGGCATTTTGAGGGCTCGAATTAACAAGAAACCAATATTGGGGAATACTGAAAGCTCATTTTAATCATAATCACATTTTTGAACGTTTGTATTAGCCAATGTTGGGGCATGTTGAAAGCCCATTTTAAACATAATCAGGAATATTGATGTATTTTGAACGTTCATATCAGCAAATGTTGGGGCATGCTGAAGGCCCACATCATCATGTGTTAAAGATCATTGATTTGAGCAAATATTTCCAATAATACATAAAGATATGAATAATGAAAATGGTGAAGTAGTGAAAGTCGAGCTCGCTATACATAATTGCTTCATTCATGAGGCAGTTGCATTAGGGTTCTGTTGTTGAACAAATATCAACTCAGCAAGTATGGTTTCAAATACCCAATCTTCTTAACCATGTGTCACACGATAGTGTGTTCTTTAAGCTACATCACGGTTGCATAAATAAAGATGGTCCCCAGGCAGACTATTCGATCCAGGGTCCAGTTTCCCAAGATCTCATCTCTGAATTTGGTCTTTTGTATGTCGATGATGATTGGAAATATTTCTTTGAGATTCCTGGCAATTAGTTTCAATCATGCTGTTGAGGCTACAAAATCATTTTTCACATCAGTCTTGCTTACCTGATGACATTGAAGAGGGAGGTTTGACTTATGTATATTACCCTTATTCCCGTTGTTACTGGGTTATCATTGCCAGTCAGGGTGAACTGAGTTTTCATCTATTTGGTTTATTAGCAAGAATTCCATGAACCTCCTTTCTGTACATGGCTCCTATAGTTGATTTGTTTCTACTTCCTAAAACATTCATTATGAAAGAAAACGTGGTCGGTATCACACTTGCCATTGCCCCAAATGATATCAACTTCACTAACATATTTCAAAAATTCGACCAACTTTTTGGTCATACCAGCATTTCACTTATATTCCCACTGATTTTTGTTCTCAATTGGTCTTGTGACATCATATAAAAGCTTTGAACACTGTGCAAAGAGCTTCCTTGACCAGAAATTTGTGCAGAAGCCACAGGAAAAGATGAATGTGTTATCAAATATTTTATGAACATCTGGGCAAAAACCACATGAAATGATGAATGTGTTGTCAAATGTTTTACGAACCAGTAATTATGGTGTTGAACCAATGTTGTGATCATATGGTTTCCATTTGTTGATCCAATATGAAGTTTGTCTTCTTTAACCCCAAGGTTAGAAGTGAGACATGATGAAGATTTCTTTCCACATAGGGGAGCAGGAATTTTAGCAACAAGAAACTAGTGGAGCCAACTAAGGTTGAACGACAGGTTATTGTTAAGCATCTTGACATGATAAGGTCTGAATGGCTTTTCCTAAGATTTGATTAGATATGACGATATAAAAAGAATTAGGATAAATCCTCTTTATGATGTGTTTCAAGAGTCAAATCAGAACAGACGTTGCTCTCTAAATTAATCTCTGTTGAGTTTAGCATATCTACATTCTTCAAAAATGATAAATTATTTCTTCAAAGATGATAGATTATCTTTTCAAAGATGAAAGTTTATTTGATTTCTACACAAGTCCAGACTAAGAAAGCCGATGTTATCAAAGACAAAATGGGGCATCAAGGTCATAGTTCTGACTACAGCAAGAGTTCAAAAAATGAAACATTTCTTCTGAGACTTAAATGAAGCAAAGAAGACACAAAGATACCAGTTGATCAAATGGTTCTTCAGCTTTATGGCATAGGTTGCTACACTAATATCCAAAGGTAATCCTGGAAATAAATGATGAAGTAAAGGAAAACCGAGTTTAACACTTTGAAGTCAAATGAAGATTGCACCAACATTCATGCATTCATAAGAACATCATTTGCACAATAGACAATTCATTACATCGATACATCTGATTGCATTCAAACATTAAGTTTTACAGATCTTCGTATGAAAAAGAAGATTCATGATGAAAAAATACCTTACAAAGGGAATGTAGAATTCAAATCACATCAGGAAAGACAAATATCTGAAGAATAGATGGTCGCAATCCACAAAAGAAGTATTATTTTGAGGCATGTTACCCAATCAACCAAGTTATTTCGAAAAATGAGAAAACGATTTCCAAAGTTTCTCATTTAATCTTTTCTAAAAATGAAATTGTTGAATAGTAAGAAAATAATTTTCATAGTTTCTTACCTAGTAAACTATTTCCCACATCTGTAAGCCCTTCAGTGCATGATGTTTTCAAAACCTTCGGGTCATCTGTAAGCCCTTCAGTGCATGATGTTTTTAAAACCTTCGGGTCATCTGTAAGCCCTTCAGTGCAGAATGTTTTCTAAACCTTCAGGTCATCTGTAAGACCTACAGTGCAAGATGATAAGACCTCAGGGCCATTCATAAGACCTCTGGGCAGAATGTTTTCAACATTTCCATCCTACTTAAAAGAAGCCAAATTAAAAATTATTATCTTTTTCGTATTTGCTCTATTCTTGTTAACACAAGAATGAGCAAAGAGAGGCAGATGTAGACACTAATTTTTTAGTTTGCTTTTATTATTATTATTATTATATTATTATTATTATTATTATACATTATTATTATTATTATTATTATTATTATAATATTATAAATCCAAAATCGGGCCCGATTATAATTCCAGGCCCAACCCGGATGGCCCAATAGAAGATCCAAACCCTTTATTTTTAGTTTGCTTTTATTATTATTATTATTATTATATTATTATTATTATACATTATTATTATTATTATTATATTATTATTAAATAAATATTATAAATCCCAAAATCGGGGCCCGATTATAATTCCAGGCCCAACCCGGATGGCCCAATAGAAGATCCAAACCCTTTAGGGTTGTAACATTTCAACTAGGGTTTTCTAACCCTAGCCTCAGCCGCCAATGATCCAGAGTCCTCCATGCCGCCGCCGCCCTTACTGCCATATGGTTAACGCCCCACTGCCGACACCTCCACCGCTATTACCGACACTCCTTTGCCACGCTACACTCAAAAAAGCCTCCAGAAGAGCCAGCTGCCCCCCACACATTGTAACTATGGGGTGAGTCACCACATAGTTCGGTGACTCACCGAAGCCTCCTCTATTGCCCGATCCGAGAGAAGTATCATGGTGGCCTATAAAGGCCACCGATCTTGTAGAGGGAAAGAAGAAAAGAGGGGAGCAACCAACATCAAACCCAAAACAGAGACGAGTAATAGGAGCGACAGACAACAACGACAGAGAGCAGAGCGAACCCACAACACAACAACCAGAAACAAAAATAAAAGATAAGAGATGAGAGAAATTTACACTGTCGTCAGAGAGCCTCAAACGTCGCCGGAGATATTTTAGAGAGAAGGCAGAGAAAAAAATTTCTCTCTCAGTTAGAGAGAGAAGAAAAAAGAAAAAAAATGAAAGCAATGGCCTTAAGGCCGGCCATTTAAGGGTATTTATACCCAATATGAAATGACGTCGTTTCATGAGTAGTTCTGTGCGTTTTGGGTAAAAGGGTAAACCCCATCCGCAGTGCTCCAAATTTGTGTACTTTGCAATTTAGTCACTAAAATTAATTTTTGATTATTTTAATTTAGTCTTTTAACTTTATTTAGTTTTATTTTAGTCATTAACTGCATATATATTTAGGATAAATAATATATTTAGTCCTCTATAATTTTAGTATTTTTGTTTAGTCCTGTATTATTAATTATGGTTAAATTATACTTTTAATGCCCATATTTTATATATTTCGAATTAGGACTCTAGTTTTATAATTTTACATTTTAATCATTAATTTTCATTTTTGACTATGAATTTTTAATATTTTACATTTTAACACTATTTTTAATATTTAATCATTATTATTTACAATATTATTTTATTATTACTTTTTATTTAATTATTGCTTTAATTATATTTTATATTATTTTTATCTTAGTCATATAAATATATATTTTAATATTTATATTAATATTAAGAAGGGCAGTCTTAAGCAACTGGATGTCCATTTTCTGATATTTTTAAATAAATAAATATTTTATTTTTATATATATATATTTAATTGTTTTTAGATAAATGTTTTATTAATATTTATTTATTTTTTAATATTAAGAAAGACTGTCTTAAAGCACCTAGAAGTCATTTTCTGATATTTCTAAGTAAATAAATATTTTATTTATAAAAATAAAAATATATTTATTAATATATTTTCTTAAAATTATAGTAATAATTTGAAATAAATAGGATTATAAATTAAATATATCTTTGAATATTGAAATTTCTAATAATAGAGATAATTTATAATTAATGAGTACCAATTTTGGGCGTTGTGGGGTGCTAATCCTTCCCAAACGTAATCGACCACGAATCCCTTTTTATTATTAAAAAGAACAAATTTTTGGTTAAAACGCAGACCAATTTATCTTTTAACTGATGTTTTCTTAAAAACTCTTTTAAAAGATAATTTTTAGGTATTCGACCTACCTGACCTAAAAGGCCGATGGCGACTCCCAAGACATTTTAAAACCATTTATTCACATCACTTTTCCCGCCAAGTAAAAAAATTTCGAACCCGGGCGAAAACCGGTTACAACAGTTGGCTCACCGAATTTTAGGATGTGTTTTATTTATGTATATATATGTTTGAATATCCAATGCCAACCATGTATTTTTTTCCTATTTGATGTATCCATGAATGGCGTACAGACTGGTGCCACTGCTGCTGCTTGCAGTGCAATTAGTCAAGTTATTGCTGATCATACTGTGAGTTTAATGTTAAATTCTAGAATGGATGGCTTTTAGTTCTTTCTTGCTGTAATTTATTGTTTTAGTTGTTCATTTCCCCCTATTGTTCTCATTGTCGCAATTTATCAGTAGACATGAAAACTATACTAAATCATAGTTTGTGGTTTGATTTATTATTTGTTATTTAATAATTAATTGTAAAAGATTTGAAATTATTGTGTCAAATTTATCAGCAGGATTTGTTGCTGTTAATTCTCTTCCTGTGAGTTACTGTTTGTTTCATTGTTTGAACACATCACACGTTTGACCCTTTTTTATATGTAATAATTTCCGTAGGCATTATTGTATCCCAAGGCTTATTTCTTTATTGGTACTCTTCATAGATAAGTATTAGTGAAGTGTTCCTTTCCTTAGTCTCCTGCTGGTTCCATATTTCTTTTTCTTAGTTCTTATAGGATGTAATTTTGTTACTGTTTTTGATGCAATATTTTTGTGTGTGTTGTGTATATATATATGTTCTCTTGAAAGTAAGTTTTTTTGTGCATTAAAGAGAAAAAATGAAATGTAAACTCTTTTTTTAGTTACAAATTAGACGTTGTGAAGTGGGATTGGCTCCACATGAGTCTTTTAGTCTGTTTGTTGATATAACATTGTTTGACTATTGCATTTCCAATGCCTTTCTTTTCCTTATTTCCTCAGCTCATTGTATCCTATTATTACCACTACATATTGGATCGTAGATATGATGCTATTCTTTTAATGTTTATTGTTTCTTTTGGAAATAATGTGTATGCTGTTAAATCATGCAAATTGAAGGCTCGGGTTAATGAGTACTTTGTTTGCATCAATTGGTTTCTTGAAGCTACATGGTTTTGAGATTTTTCCCCTTTTGATGTAGGAAAAGGAAAAAAAATGGTTATTATTAATGATTGAATTAAGTTAGCAACTTTGTTTGCCATGTTTTGGTCAGTTAATTATGCTTTTCGGTTCTCTATGCAGTTTCCTTAGTCCTGTTCAACAAAGCAGCTGTCTTCTTACACTTTCCATATGCAAACGTGATCACACTTTCTCAGGTTCATCTCTTGCTAACTTTGTACAATGACAATTTTATGCATATAAACAATTGCTATCGGACAACATCCTTCCTTAGTTGAATATAACCTCAAATAGTTTCGTATTGACTTTTAATTACATCTCTTTCATTATAAGCCATAGATGGATAAGTTATAAGCCATAGATGGATAAGTTATAGGCACAATTAAGAGATTGAAGCAATAGGTTGTGATATTAAGACAACATATTATTTCAAATACAGAACTTGAATGCTTAGAAAAAACTCGCAGATGCTCAAGGGAACATATCCAGAGATGGGTATAAAAGCAATAACAAATAGATGAAACATACGTTAAGTTGTCCAATGGAGAGTGAGAAACACAAATGCACTTCTAACAGTAACAATGAATTGCATAAGATATCACATGGTTGAGTTCTACATAGGGAGAAAATGAAGGGGAAAATGTGTTTGGAAAACATTATAATTAAACTTCTAACAGTGTTCAGTACGCATATTACATCAAATATAACATTCAGTAGTAGCAACTGCAATTGTCTACTAGATAATTGATGTGTTTATTGATAGCTATAATTCAATGCTAACATTCATTTTAGAAAGATTTAAAAAGGGACAACCTACAACTTAGATAAACAACCAAAAAGCATCTACAAATGATAAAAGAAATCTGTCTATGGATCTGTTTTTTTAATAACAAAAGTGGCAAGTTCATTTTTTATATATATATTTTTGCTAGATAGCATCTCGTGTACTTGGTCAACCGCTAAGTTCTTCATGGTTCTCTCTGTAACAATGAAACATGAGTATGTTTAGATGTAAATGCTACATTTCGATGAAACATATGTGTAAGTATTTAGTTCTATAGTATGCAATTGTATATAATTCTCGTTATAATTTTTTATAAATTAACTGAGATACACTTGCTCCCATAAAATTTTATCAATTTAAAAGTTGTATAATTTAGGAGCGATTAGTTCTATACTGTGCAAATATTAGTATGCACTAAATCTGATAGTGTAATGCTTATGTTTAGGTTCTAACTTTTTCTATAATATTAGCAATTAACATTTGAAATTGAAACTCCAGAAATACGAAATGGATAAGAGTTGGATGAATTTCTCAAGGGTAAGCGTCGAATATCGAAATGAAGTCGAAAACTTTCTAAATTTAGCTTTTCTGAATGCAAACCAAGAGAATATGATTCTTTGCCCTTGTAAGAATTGTGTGAACATTAACTGGCACATTCGTGAAGTTGTGTACGAGCATCTAGTTTTTGGGGATTTGTTCGGGGTATAGAAAATGGATCTTTCATGGAGAGTTTGTATCAAATAGATCTTCTTCCACGAGTTATTCGACTTATCCTGCTCCTTCTCACCATCCAACTTTTAGAGAAGATGACATGGAAGGGATGTTACGAGATGCATTTAATATGCACAATAGTCAGCCATATGTTACAGAAAATTATTGTCATAATGATGTTAATGATTCCATTGAGATGGGAAGAATTTGATGTGATGAAGAGCCAAATGGAGAAGCGGCAAAGTTTTACTAGTTGCTGAATGATTAAGGAGGACACAAAATTGTGGAGTCGTAGTTACTTCGTCAACTACAAGTTATGCTAGTGTCAGGGACAATAATCTGCAGGAGGAAGAGGTCGATTATTATGGAAATCTTACGGACATTATTGAGTTAGATTATTATGGAAAACAAAAGGTTGTGTTATTTCAGTGTGACTGGGTTGATGTAAACATATCCATAAAAAGAGATAAATTTGTGTTTACAATGGTGAATTTCTCTCGATTAATTCACACTGGTCAACGGTTTATGGATGAACCATATGTATTTTCTTCTCAAGTGAAACAAGTATTTTACTGTCAGGATCCAATGAATGACGGTTGGTATGTTGTGCTCCGTAATACTCCTAGAGACTTGATAGACATCGGGGATGGAAATAGAGATGAAATTGAAACAAGATCAGAATGTTTACCACTATTACCACAAAACTTAGATGAAACTATCACAAATACAACACAATTTCAATGGGTTCGGGAGGACGTTGATGAAGATATTTATGATAACTGACATTACATAAGAATGTCGTAAGATTTTAGATCTTAATTTTTTTTGTTTTCACATGTTATAACCTTAAACATGTTGTCTTTCAATATATTCATTAATTAATTTGTTTTTTTATTACACATGTTTGTTAATTACAGATATCATGCTGAGGAGAAAAATAACTGATTTGCGGGGTTGTTCGATCTTCTCAAGACCATGAAGAAAGAAATAACAAGGAATCGAATGTAGCTGAGTCTTCTGAAGTTCCTGAAACTGTTGAAGAAGATGTATAAATTCAAGGTAATCTTTGAAACTTTATTTACTACTTTGTTCATTTTCAAAACTTACATTTAATAATTTCTTATATAGTTGAAAATGTTGGAATACGTAAGACTCGAGGACGTACAACGTTGAAGGAATTATACCAACTTCCTCCTGGGCACCATGTCAAAGTTTCAAGAAACGATGTCGGTCAACTTATTGGCCCAGAAGCACGTCTTCTATCAGGTTACTTAGGCCTAGTTGGACGTAATGCGAATCTGTTACCGATCAATTATGAGTCATGGCACGAAATGTCTAATAGTAACAAAAATCAAGCGTTGGATTTTGTTAAGGTAATAATTTCATTATAATAGATACTCTATAGAAATTTAATATTAATTTATACTTACGGTGCACACTTATTTGTTGTATAGGAGAAATTTTCTTTAGAGGTCTCTAACGATTATGTGAAGCAAGCGTTAGGGAAGAGATGGAGGGACCACAAGATCTCCTTAAAGAAGAAATACTTCAAGAATGATCTCAGCCTTGAAGAGAAGCTGCAAACAGTCCCACCTGGAATGCTCAGTACCAATGGGAAGATGTAGTCAGATTTTGGAGTTCATAAAAATGATAGGTATGATGTATTTTTCAGAAATAATTGTAACGAATTATAAATCATCTTTAAAAGTGGTTGTTTGACATTGTAGGATCGAGAGCATGTTGGTGTTGCTAGCAGGCAACAACAAAAGTTTACGCACACGACTGGATTGAAGAGCTTTGCTTGTAAAGCTAATGAGGAGGTATTATAGATTATTGACATAGTTTTTTGTATTTCATGTACATACTAACGTAGCAATTATATTATGGTACATTGTAGGAAAATACATCCAGTTCTAAAGTTGGCTGAATCCAACTCTTCGACATGACACATACAAAGAATGATGACACTCCTATGACTGCTGAAGCTGTAGAAATTATGGTACGTTTATTGGGTAAATGTTTTAAATTTACCTGACTTTATTTATATTTGTACCATGACATTTTTTATTTTAATTACTTATTCACTTTATTATTAGGAAAAATTAAGGGAGAAAAGGGCTGAATATCATGCTACTGCTTCGAGTCAAGGTATTGTTAATGATGATGACATTGAAAACCAAGCTATTAATGACGTTTTGGGTTCTGAAAGATATGGTCGGGTGCGCTGCCAAGGATCATTCGTTACTCCCACCAGATATTTTGGATTCAGTTCATCACAGTACATATAATCACAGTCTCAATCTTCCGAATTAGAAGTTAGTCGTTTAAAACAAAAGTTGGCTGGGATGGATCAATAAATGGCTAACATGAAAACGAAAAATGAAGCAAGGGAAAAAGATAGCAACAAAAGAAGCAGCAACGATAGCACAGAGAGAAGTAACATATCAGCAGAGATGTGAAGAATTGAAAAATGACTCAATGATATGATGCAGATGATACAGAAAACGCAACCTCAGAATCCACCATCATAGTCTCATTGATATTATCAGCATTATGTTAATGTTACTGAACCGTGTTTAACTGAACTTATATTACGTTAATGAAAACTTTTATTTATTATATTGGATTTGATGTTGCTTGTTATGGATATAGAGTTTGATGTTATTGGTGTCATGTTTGTTAGATAATGGAACAGGTTGAAAAAATAGATTTGGGGTAATCGAACATAATTTTTAAATGGTTAAATTCTGTGTTATTTAGCAGTGTTTGTAATAAAAAAGTCGCAATACACCATACATTTAGCGGGGTTTGTAACAAAAAACGCCACAATATACCATACATTTAGCGGTGTTTGTATCCTAAAAACGCCGCTATATACCAGACATTTAGCGGTTTTTGTATTCTAAAAATGCCGCTATATATCAGACCTTTAGCGGCTTTTGTATAAAAAAGGCGTCGTGAAATCTCAACACCTATTGCGGCGTTTGTGGGAAAAATGCTGCTAAACATCAACACCTATTGCGGTGTTTGTAAGTCAAACACCGCTAACTTTCAACACCTATTGTGGCATTTGTGGGGAAAACGCCGCTAAATATCAAAACATGAACAAACACCGCTATATATCGTTACCTATTGCGGTGTTTTTCGTTAATAAATGCCGCGAACTTTAGTGGCGCAATTTTCAGAGGCGCTTTTTGCGGCGTTTGTTAAAACACAGCTATAGGTCAAGAAAAAAGCTGCAAAAAGCCAGTTTTGTTGTAGTGCATCTTCTTGTTCCCCAAAGGATATGAGTTTTTGTTTGGGTAACTTATCAGAATAAAATCACGACAAACCTAGAACATTTTCGTCGCTCATTGCTAGCGACCCTTCCTATTACCTCTGCGACTCAGCTCAAGAATCTACAATTCACGTGTTGCATGATTGCCCCCATGCAATCGCTATCTGGAATCACTGCAGTGCTCTTCTACTTTTAACAATTTATGTTCCTCGACTTACAGACTTGATTTTATGTGAACCTTTTCTCTCACAATTCTTATACTTCTCCGAACAACCTGGTCATCCCTTGAAATCTTTGTTTGCCACGGTGCTTTGGAATATATAGAAAAATGTAAATGGTTATGTCTTTAATGCTTCTCCAGATTCAACTGTTTCAATTATAAAAAAGTAGCACTTGGACAAATCACTACTCTCCCTGATCCCTATCCTCAGAATTGACAACACTAGTCCTATTCGCTAACATCATCCCGCTCCAAATGGATAGTTCTAAACACTGATGGCTATGTAATTCTCCTTCGGAAAAAGATCCATTGGTGAAGTCTTCCAAAATGACTGTGGCACTTGGATCTTTGGTTTCACTTGTTCCCTTGGCATTATTGATCCCCTTCAGGAAGAACTTTGGGCTATACATGATGGATTCCATATTGCTTGGTCTTTTGGCTTTGAATTTTTGTAGTTCTAACAATTGCTCTATGGTTGTGTTGTTGTGGAATTCGGGTTAATTTCCACCAATAATAACAAATTCACCTTGAAAATTATTATCTAGGTGACTAGTGTGAAAACGATTGTACTAAAAATCACCCCAAGGTAGATTCCCAGGAAAGAGTGGATGGGTCGCAATGATCCCTCTTAAAACCCACTCTCCTTAGACAGAACTACCAAGACAAGTAATTTTAATAAGACAATAATTAACAACAACTATACCCGATAATAGCTATTAAATAGACATAAAAGAGAACGCCAAAATTTAAAGAGGTTAGGCCAAAATTATGCCTACGTCCTCGAACACTACTAAAATAATATTTCAATAATATAAGAAATATTACAAAGAGAGAGAAAGAGTACAAATAGCCTTTAATATAGAAGAAAGCTTATATTTGTGGGATGCTAAACTAAGGAGGAAGAGGGCTCTATTTATAACAAAAGAATTTCCCTCCTTATACAAAAACAATGTGGGATTCAAAATTTGCCAAAAAACCAACAAATATCCAACTTGGCAAATTCCACACACATCTCTCAAAAATCCAATCTTCAGTAGTGTCTGCAACTTTATCTTTCAATTTGTAACAATATTGACCAAGTCTAAACAATGTTTAAACTTGATCGCAGTTACCACTTTTGTCAACATATCAGTAGGATTCTCAGTGGTCCAAATCTTCTAGATTATGACTCCACCTTCTTCTAAAATCTCTCGTACAAAGTGATATCGAACATCGATGTGCTTCGTCCTTGCATTGTAAACCTAGTTATTTTCTAAATGAATAGCACTCTAACTATCACAGTGCACTTTGATGTGCTTCTGTTTTATTCCCAATTCACCAAGCAACCCTTGAAGCCAAATTGCCTCCTTCACAGCCTCTGTAACTGCCATATACTCTGCCTCTGTAGTAGACAAAGTCACTATTAACTGTAAGGTGGACTTCCAACTGACTGGTGCTTTTGCAAATATAAACACATAACTAGTAGTTGATCGATGCTTGTCCAAATCACCTGCATAATCTGAATCACAATACCCAACTACATACTGACCATCTTGTTTGTCCTGCTGAAAGACTAAACCAACATCTACGGTGTTCAGAATATACCGCAGAATCCATTTCACAGCTTGCCAATGCTTCTTTCCAGGATCATGCATATACCTGCTCACAACCCCAATTGCCTGTGAAATATCAGGTCTCGTACACACCATTGCATACATCATGCTACCAACAACACTTGCATACGGAACCTTTGACATGTATTCCCGTTGTGTATCATCCTTAGGTGACATGGATGCACCGAGCTTGAAATGAGGAGCAAGAGATGTACTAACTGGTTTTGACTTCTCATTCATGCCAAAACGTTTTAGTACCTTCCTCAGATATTCTTTCCTAGACAAACAAAGCCTCCCCAATTTCTTATCCCTTGATATCTCCATGCCTAGAATCTTCTTCGCTTCACCAAGATCCTTCATCTCAAACTCCTGTTCAATTGAGTCTTTAGTTTCATAATTTCTGTCTGACTCCTGGAAGCGATCAGCATATCATCAACATAAAGAAGAAGATATATATAGGATCCGTCTTGTAGCTTGCGTAAATACACGCAATGATCATATTTGCTTCTTGTGTACTTCTGCCCTATCATAAACTTGTCAAATCGCTTGTACCACTGCCTTGTAGATTGTTTCAATCCGTATAATGATTTTTCTAATTTGCACACCATCTCTTCTTTTTTAGCAACTTTGAATCATCTGGCTGAGTCATGTAGATTTCCTCATCCAAGTCTCCATGTAAAAATGCAGTGTTTACATCCATCTGAACTAGTTCTAAATCCAACTGCGCTACCAAAGCCAACAAAATTATGATGGAGGAATGTTTTACAACTGGAGAAAATACTTCATTATAATCAACTCCCTCCATTTGAGCGTAGCCTTTAGCCACAAATCTTGCTTTGTAGCGGATGTTATTCTTGTCAGGAAATCCTTCTTTCTTTGCATATACCCACTTGCACCCAATTGTCTTCTTTCCCTTCGGAATACTAGCTAGTTTCCACGTCTGATCCTCACTTTTTATGTTCTGAACTTTGGACTGCTTCATTAAAAGTGGCAGGAACGTCATCAATTGTAATTGGTAATGTAAAAGAGACCATATCATCATAACGAACAGGTTGTCTAATGGTCATCTTTCCCTTTCTGAGTGGAATTGATTCATGTTGCTGTGGAGGTTCTTGGGTCTGAACCTCTTCTTCATCTGACTCTTCTTCTACCATAGGAGAGTCAACATCAGTTTCTTTAGTGGCTAGGACAATTATGTTTCCTTCAAACTCACTTGTTTGGGAGTTCCATCTGTTTGCTCCAATTTTTCTGAAGTCACCTTTCTCAACATGGTAGATTCATCAAAGGTAACATCACTGGTATTCGTGATACTTTGTCTCAAGCAACCTGATATGAAAAAGTCAGAATAAGAACATATACGTAACACGAAAAACTGACAAAAGAATACCTGGCAGCATCTTCCAGGTTTGTTATTCCACGAACAACAAGTGGCGAAGGTGTCATCAAGTCTCCGACCACTTTTGCATTATTTTTGTTCATCAATTTCTGTATTTCATTGAATGTCTGCAATGGCAACCCAAAATTAGAAAAAGAAAGTAGCAGTTGTAACGCTGCACAAATTCATAATTTAGATCTATTTTGCGTGAAACCAGGTATTCCATATTCGAAAATAGAGAGAACGTTAAAAACTGCTAGGAGCAAGGCACACACATGCTGTTTAGTATATAAAAAATTATCAGGGACATAGTGGTAAGATTGAAATATCTAGAATGTGAAAGAATTTAGCGTCGTCACATTATAAACAAATTTCAAGAAAAACCAAAGATTCGAAAAAGGATTGCTTACTTACTTTCCAAGAACTATCAACATCAGGAAACATGGCCGTGTTATTTTGACTGATGCCTGATGGATAAAAGACCGGAACGAATCAATGACCATTAGGACACAATTACAAGAGAAACCAAATACAGAACCAAGGGTCTTAAGACTCCATAGCTCATTAAATTGAATAACACGCAACAAAATAACACAAAAGGCTATATATATCCATCGAAACTCCGAAGTAAGCATATCATTCACCTCTTATTACATTTCTGACGTGCTTGTATAAACACTTAATAAATATGCATGATAGAAACGCTACTCTAAGCAAACCATGCATACAAGTTCAACTCATTACCAAGCATCAAAAGCAACTACCTGAAATAGAGTCGAGTGCCAACAAATCATAATCGGAAACAACGCCAACATGCAATATAGAAGCCGGATGACGGTCGTACCGCTATAGCTCAGAATTCCCAATCCTAGAACAATAATCTACTCCAAGACCATCTTCTCTCCATGAAAAAAATCTCTACCAAACCGAACCATGATCATTAAGAACTATGCCTATCCTAGCACAACTTTGTGCATTCATAATCATATACCAACAACAAACAAGATATCAAAATGTTATCTCCAAGACACACAAGATTGAAATAGTGAAAAATACTTGAAAATTTACCAAATTCCATTCATCATCTATCATTGGGAAACCAGTGACTCTCCTCTCCACAAGTGCTTCCAATACTGCAATTACAGAAATTTCACTACAAAATTATATTCATAATACATAAAAGGTGAAAAAGTAAAGTTATAAAGGATCATTTGATACCTTCATTCACGCTTGTTGTAGCTTTGACAACATGTAAATCCTTTTTCCTGGTCATGAAATCACCCACTGTATAATTCCCATTTCTTGACTACAAAAAAGAACAAAACCTTGTACAAAATAGTATTTTAAAAGGAAGATCCAAAATAGGCAAGAGAAGTGTTACGGGAACTGAGTTAGCGATGAGTCCAACAGCTGGGTGAAAAGAATCTCCTTTGGGTTTTGAGAGAGACAATGAAGGTACAACCTTATCGGGATGATGGTATAAGGAGACAATGCAGGGTTGCTTGGAGTGCAGAAAAGAGTTGAGAGAAGGGAATAGTTTCAGGGTTTGAAAATTAGCTAATGAAATCGAAGCCATGTTCGTTAAAAAAAAACCTTTTTTCAGAGGCAGAAAAAGGGATTTTTGATAATTTAGAGGGAAACAAGGGAAAAGGAGCTTTGGGCATTGATAAAAGGGGAAATTGAGAAGTGGAGATCGAAAGAATAAGAATAATGATGGAAAAAAGGGGTGAAGAGTTGGGCGTTTTTCCCAAAAAAACACCAGTGACCGGTATATTTATCGATCTAACACCGATCAGACTATATTTCCCGATCTAACACCCTTTACAGTAAAGCGCGCCCCCTGCACCGCGCTATATGTTGATTTGGAGCCACGTGGGGTAAGGCGCGCGTCCTGAACCGCGCTATATGCTGACATGGAATATACGTGGGTATAGCGCGACCCCTGAGCGCGTTTTACGCCACGTAAGGTATAGCGCGGGTCAGGGGCCCCGCCTTACCTTTAATTCTCTATCATAATTATATATAGCGTGGGGCATGGGTCGCACCATACCTTTAACTGATATAATTATATAAGGCGCGGTGCAGGTACAGTGCCTTGTATAATTATAGCAACTTTTCTCGGCTATAAATACCCTTCTCCCCCGGTTAAGTTCCTCACATCTCCTCACATCTCTCCTCTCAACTTATAAATTAATACAACAATTCCGTCAACGAGTCAATAATTCTGACAATTGTCTCATATTTGATTCAGAAGTTCGTGTGATTTTTCGTTATAAGGTAATTTTGTGATAAATTGTTTTATTATACTTATTTTTTATTATGATTATTTGAAAAAATATTATACTAATTGTTGTCAATTAATTTATGTGTTTATAAAATTAGAAAGTGGGAATATACGTCGAAATAGTATTGCGATACATGTAATAATATAAAATTATATTATTTAAATTATTTACATTTATGTGTAAAAATTTTATTCTGTTATATTTTCGTTCATATATTATTTATTTAATCAACATTGTTTCAGTTGTTTTTTTTTTGCAGATATAATATTGCCGCACTTTTAAACTCAATGAATGGCACGACTTTCAGCTATTGTTTATTATGATGGTGAAATTCGAGAAGATGAAGCCGGCGTTGTTTCGTATCAAATGAGCGTGTTAAAATATCATTGAAGAGAAACATAACTCTTGAGGAGCTGATAACGAAGATTTCGAGAAAGATTCATGTTGGAAGTAGTAGAAGAATGTCGTCGTTGCAGTACAGATTTCCAACATCATTGTTGCCATTAACTTATCCAGCGTTCGAACTATCGAACAATGATGATTGATTCTCAAAGTAATTATTCATATGGCGATATTGAGATGTATGCAAAGTTTGTTCAAGTGCGTCCTGTTCGGGGTTAATCATTAAGCTCCCACTATGGGCTGGCTGAACAAGTTGATCAAGTTGACAGCCCGACGACAGTAATGTGTAATGATTTTAATGCCATAATGGGGAGACATTCATCCAAACTCCTTACGATATGTACCGAGGTGGGTCGACGAACAATCCGTATGGGAACATCACGTCCAGTTCAAGGAGAAGGCATTCATCTGCAAATCCGTTTGACCTTAATATGGAGATGCCATCGACGCAACCATCTATGCAATTTTCATTTGACATGATGGCTTCAAGCTCCAGGGGGAGGCATTCTACTGCAAGCTTTTTCGATCTCAATGTCGATATGCCTTCTAGTTCAAGGGGAAGGCGTGCAAGTAGTAGGTTCTTCGACCTAAATGTAGAGCGCATGGAGGAACCATTATCTCTACAGAAGAACCGCTTCGTGAGTCTGGTACGGATGGTGCTGAGACTAGACTATTCATTCACCCAGAATCACCGCAATTCAACTCTGATGGTGATAAAGTTCCAGGAAATGTGCCACAAACTGACCTTCCTGCACACATGTGTGAAGCTGATTATGGTACAATGTACGGGCCATAATTTGCGGATATGCCTCATCTCGGTGACTATGGATATTACTCATCAATAAATAATGGTGAGTTATCTTTAGGCATGGAGTTTTCAAGCAAAGAAGAAGCGGTGATAGCTATAAAAAATTAAAATATCCGTAATCTGTTCAGTCCAGAGTCAACCGATCCACGACAAAAAATATGTATGCTACTGTGCCCGACGCGAAAACGGATGCAATTGGATGGTTCGCGTATCAAAAATGAAGTGGAAAATTAACATATGGGAACTAACAGTATACAACGGTCCTCACACATGTTGTACTGGAGGGGTCAACCAAGATCATCCCAACTTGGACTTTGAAATGATATGCCAAGCCATCATGCCCATGGTAAAAACAACTCTCATATAGCTGTTGTAGTGTTGATTTCAGCTATACAATCGCAGTATTGGTACACTGTCTCCTATAAAAAAGCTTGGTTGGTAAAACAAAATTCCATTGTCAAACTTCATGGCGAATGGGATGCATCTTACAACGAACTTCCAGGTTTGTTTACGCTGGTGCGGACGTTGAATCCTGGGACAATTGTGGACTTCGAAACCTCCTATGCATACCATAATGATCGAGTTCTTCATGATCGATGCCAATTCTATCGGGTTTTTTGGAGTTATCCACAGTGCGTTAATGCTGTCAAATACTGCAAGTCTGTGGTCCAGATCGACGGACTTTCTTGTATGGAAAATACAAGCAAGTTTTATTATTAGCAGTTGTCCAAGATGGCAATCACAACATTCTTCCATTTGTTTTTGCTCTTGTCGAAGGAGAATATACAGATTCTTGGGTTTTTTTCTCCGAAATTTACGTGCACATTTATCACGAGGGAAAACATATGTGTCATTTCAGATTGCGGCTGGGATCAAAGCAGCAATGAGTCTTTGGGTCCAATGTGGCAACCACCCTTTGTCCAACATAGGTATTGTCTCTGACACATTGTTGTGAACTACCATGGAAGGTACAAGAAGAATGACAAGCATCAATTAATTGTGTGCATGGGTAAGTGAAACTGATGTAGTTTGTTTTCTTTCGATCGTTTTAATTTTGTAAAGAAAGCAAGTTAGTATGTTATACATTTTTTGATCAGGTTACGAACTACTTCCTCGAATGTTTGAATCAATGCTTCAAGATTTTCGGGCGAAGAACGAGGAAGGATACGATTACATCAGCCTCATCGATAAAGAAATCTGGATGAACGCATATGATGGTGGATATCGATATGGACACATGATGACCAACTTGGCAGAGGCAATCAATTCAACCTTAAAGGGTGCACGTCACTTACCAGTAGCGGCTTTGGTAAAGACTACATATTTTCGTTTGGGGGTGCTTTTTGCAAAGCTCGAGGGACAAGCTCAAACCTGGATGCAAGGCGGTCATGTCTATCACCCTAGATTAGTTGCAGATCTACAAAAAAATTATGCATCAAATGGAATGTCTGTAACAAGCTTCTCTAGAAGGCATGAAATATTTTGTGTCACAGAGTTGCCGAGACCTCTTTAAGGGATTGAAGTTGTGTCGTTAAGAGTAAATATAAGGGACAGAACGTGCGACTGCGGGTTTTTTTCAAGCTCTGAAGTATCCATGCTCTTATGTGATAGCCGCTTGCTCGTATACACGTCAAGACTATAACCATTTTGTGGATCCCGTATACCTACTATCTGAAGTTTTTAAGGTATACAAATTTGAGTTTCCCCCCATAGGTAATGATACTGATGAGGTTCAAGATTGGCTTCCGATTGTACCAAATCCGAGTTTATTGAGGGAGTGTGGTCGTCCAAAATTTAATTGAATTCATTGCGATATGGATATTTGAGAAAGATCTAGACAAGACAGAAGATATGGGCATTGTAGAAACCCAGAACACAGTAGAAAAACATGTCCACTTCTGTTGTCATCAAGTAACAATTGATGAGGAAATGATGTATTTGTTATCAAATAATAATTCTTGTACTTTAATTTGTATTTACTTCAAGTTAATGTCACTCAATAATCGCTGATGAAGATTAAAAAAATGATACAATAATACGAGATTGGACGTTTGCGTTATATGTGATTATAATAAAAGAGATAATAAGTGACTAAATTAAGAAAGTTATCGAACACAATCATTAAATTTTATCAAACTAATAACAATTTGGTATTTCAAAATAATTTTAAATACAACAAACTTACAATAAGTTTAAATGGTAAATGATAACCAAATTACAATAACTGATATTAAATGGTAATAAACAAAATTAACTGAAATACATTAAAAAAATTCCAACAAATTTAACAAAATAAAGTAAGTATTAAATGAGAAATAATAAAAAATTACAATTAAAAAGTCCAATAAACTAAATACAAATATAATAAAAATAAAATCTATCGATGCCTGCGACGCGAATGTGTTCCGCAGGACGGTGGCTGTCGGTCTCGATGAGGATTTCTTCATATTACTGGTTGTGACTCATCGCTGTCATCAGCATCACCATCGTCCTCCTCCTCCTCCTCCTCCTGGGTAGTACATTAGGTTGATGAGGATCTGATGACGATGAAGTACCTCCATAGAATAAGGACCCTGGAGGTGTATGACTGACTATCCCACCGGCCTGCGAAAACTGGGAAAACTCATAAAACCCAGACATCGCTGAATATGAAAACTGTACAGGAGGTGTCTGTGCTACGGCCATGGGTGATGAGGCTGAACCCACCAAATATTCAATATATGAACCCCAAGTCAGATCTACAAACATAGACCCATAATAGCCTCTAGGAGGGGTCATCTGTGACGGTGGCGGCGGCGAGGTCATAAAACCAGGTGAAGGCGGTGGCGGCGACATCTGGTAATGGAAAGGTGGTGGCGACATCATATATGGTTGCGGTATGTAAGTCGTTGGATACGGTGGCTTTGTGAAGGTCCTGTTGGTGTAGCTGAGGATGAACCGGAAGCACATGCTATCCATCCACGAGTCGGGGGACGATGGTGCTGTGTGTTATGAACGTCTTTGTCGACGTCGCAGAAAGTTCTGCCCTCGTGCATCCTCGGGAAGCAGAAACGATTTCCCGTTAATGTTGAATCACTCATAATAACCGTCAGCAACCATCAAGAGGTTATCAAAAATGGGCTCTCTACGGGGAAGGCGCCGATGTCGATCCTCCCACAACACGACCCACTCATGATGCCTCACCAGTCAATCTGTATCTGTCTTGCCGCGTCTATATGTGCTATGCAACTCGTCCATATTGTGAGGTGCTTCCGGAATTGGATGAAAACAGCCAAATTGCCAGAGCACGATATCAGTGGAGTGCCACTCGACGGTCGCATAACAGATCAATGGGACCATCGTCATACAAACATCTAATGGGCCCCTCAACTCAGGTGGGATCACCGCCCTCACATCATCAGTAGAATATGACACCCATTCAAACTAAAACAAATATATATAATTTTTATCGAAAGAATAATCTAATTATATAATTATAATCTAAAATCGATTTTTAAACATTAAAATTCATACATTTGTGCCAGCCTTCTGATCGATTAGCACCCTAATTTTTTCTAAATCATTAGGTAGCTCTTGATGATTTTTCCTATCAATAGACCACCTATTCAAGGAAAAAAAATTATTATACGCTTTATAAAATTATTAATATACGAAATTAGTTTTATAATTACCTCAAGAGTATTGGAAATACGAATGGGTTCTTCACAACGGGATATAAAAGGGCAATCGATACCATGCCCAAGACTACAGCAGCAGCAGACATCCGCCGATAGCATTACGCTTGTAGTCAATGGCTCGACACATCTCCCTGTACAGCAAAGCCAAAACTGTCGAGCCCCAACTGAATGATCCGACCAGATGAAAGTCGCTCCAATATCGTAACCACATGCAGTGAACTTGGTTGCGCGATTTGTCTGGCATCAGCAACCCTCCTATCAGCTGCAGTATGCATGCCCATGCATATATTTTAACTTCATCCTCAAACGCGTCCTCACTCAACTCCCGAAAATTGACATCTAACCAATTTAACTGTATCCGACCATCATTAAAACTTTCCAGGACACGCCCTAGATTTTCCCTGCACAAAGTAGTCCAGGAACCCTGCGTGATCCCTGATATAACATCCCCATCCACCGAAAGCTCCAGGTGCATAGCAACATCCTCAAGTGTAATCGTGCACTCTCCGCACGGAAGATGGAATGTGTGGGTCTCCGACCTCCACCGCTCTACTAAGGAAGAGATAAGGTCTAGTTCTATCTTACAGTGACCCTAATATCTACCTATTTAACCAAATCCAACATCTACTAAATACGACAAGACACGACTAGGTATCACTAACTTAAGGTTCCTAATAAAAGGATCTAATACACGGTCCTTCTCCTAAAAATAAATAATTACAAAAATTAATTCTTAATCTAATAATCATGCATTAAATAAATCAACAAATTATTACTAATAATTTAAATTAAATTAAAACGTTAAAATGTTACCGTATCAGCAAAGTGTCGAAATATATGATTTTCATCCAAGCGAAGTAGACCGCCTTCCATTATATATCTGCAAAAAATTATATAAGTAAAATATTAAATAAATTAAAATACTTAAATAAATTAAATACAAAATATTAAAAATATAATAAAATATAACTTAAACAGAGAATATAAGAGTATTTGAGAGAAGTTGAGAGAAATTGAGAGAAATTGGTGTGATGAAAGTGATTGAGGATGGGTGTATTTATAGGGAGGATTGGGGTATGAAGCATCGGGGTATGGGGTAATTAAACATATAGCGCGAGGCAGGGGGCGCGCCTTTCTGACGCGTGGCAGATACATAGGTAAGGCGCGACCCCTGATCCGCGCTATAGCCACGTGTATCCCATGTCAGCATATAGCGTGGTGGAGGGGGGCGCCTTAACCCACGTGGCGCCAAATTAACATATAGCGCGATTCAGGGGGCGCTTTACTGCTAAGGTGTTAGATCGGGAAATATAGTCTAACCGGTGTTAGATCGGTAAATATACCAGTCACCGGTGATTTTTGGGAAAACGTCGAAGAGTTGTTCCACTCAAACAGAGACTTGAGGGGAGAGGGGGAGAGGGGGAGGGGGGAGAGAGAGAGAGAGGAGCTTAATTGGTCGGTACAGTGTGGGACTTTGTTGTTCTTCATATGTTTAATTTATTCTTAGTCATTGTATTTTTTATATATTTACAATTTAATCTATCAATTTTCTTTTAAGAATTTAATCACTCTCCTCTTTATATATATAGCCTCCGATCCACTTATATCAACTTTCTTTTAAAAGTTTTATATGTTTATAGGATTGTTGGATGAGCGAAAATAGACAGTTGTGATTATTTTATTATTTTTTAGTGAATGTATTCTTATTTCCAATTATTAATCACAATAGTCTATTTTTCCTTATTCAATGATCCTAAAATCATGTAAAACTAAAATGTTTGACATTGTACAAATGAATCCTTCTCTCTCTCTATCTATTTTATATATAATTAGGGTTTGTTTGATTTCAAACTAAAAGTCTAGCATCAAACAACAAAGCACGTGATTAATTTAATAATTAGAATATATTTAATAAAACTATCAAGATACTTTAAATAAATTAGATTGTTGTTAAAAGAAATAATCAAATTCTATAAAGTTTCTATCACAATATTTTAATTGAACTTTAATTATTAAATAAATAGAGTAGAAGAATCAAATTATTGTAACTAAAAGTAGAGAGATTAAATTTCAAATGTACAAAGACTATAGGGACTGAAACTAAAGTTAGACCTTCTTGTTTTTACTTCAAAATCCCCGCACTTGTGCGCCAATTATGTTTTTATCCACAGACTCAAGCTCCAATTAAGCATTTGTCGGGGACTCCTCTTCTCTCCATGTGGACATCTTCAACAGCTTTGCAAGAAAATTGTGACTCATCACATCTTTTATTAATTATTCAAACAAGTTAACTTTCTTTTTCTCATTTACTTAAAATTAAAAGATTAATACTGATGGTTTGATTAAATTACACGATTTAATTTATATTATTGTGTAATAATCTTTAAAATTATTCAAAATTATATTTAAAAAACATATTGTTGATTTTCTTTTCTCGTATGAAATAATAATTTATAACAATCATTACAACTCTTTTTCCATTGAGAAATAAATAAGTAAATATCTATGATTTTAAATTTTATGTTTAATTGGTATAACATCTTTTAAATTTTCATATGGGTAAACTATATAATTGGTCACTTTCGTTTGAGTTTTATAAACTTTTCCTTACTGAATTAAAAAATATAATATTTAGTCTATTTTATTTTATTTTAATTAAGATGTAGTCACTGAAGGTTAATGGTTGTTAATCCTTTAATGGTTTGCTGATTGGCACGGTAAATATATAAAACCAAATTACATCATTTTCATGAAGATAATATGTGGATTATGTTTGGTCACTTTCCTTTCATATTTATTCACTTTTGCTCACCAAATTCAAAAAACATAAGTTTTAGTCACTTACGTTATTGTTTTATTAAGTTTTGATCACTTACGTTATCGTTTCATTAAGTTTGATCACTTACATTATTGTTTTATTAAGTTTTGGTCATTCGGACATTGAATGTCGTTAGTTTGATGACGTGACCCGTTAGTAAAATGATTTAATTTTTATATTAACACCTAAACTTTGGACAAAATACTGATTATGTGTCTTTTTGTAAATTAAATTAGTTTAGGGACAACATTTCAATTTACCTATTTTTAATATATTTTTCTCCCCAACCCCTATTTATTCATCTTCTACATACCTTTTCTTCAGACTTCTATGCTCCATTGCAATAGCCTTCTTGTTTATAATAATTAGTTGTAATTATTTGAAGTCAAATTAGGTGGGTTCTCAGTTCTAAGAAAATATATAAAAAGAAGTAATGAAGATCGTGAAAAATGCAGAGAATTCACCATTAAAACTTTGAAAAGATTCACTGTTACGATGATGCCACCCCTCGAGCTGAGAAAACTAGAACTTCTTCAATGATGGCATTATTAACGATACAATACCGTGTTTCCATCTCCGACGTGTTGTTGACCAACGAAATCCTCGTGATGCGAAAGATTGTCAAGATCATTTCGTTGCATCTGAACATGATCGACCTCTATGATGTTTACGAAGATCAAGCCGGCGTTCACTTAGTGCTAGAGCTCTGCTCCAGCGGTTAGTTGTTTGGTCATCATAGAAATGATGTACTCAGAGGCTAGCGCGGTAATGGTGGTGCAACAAATCATATAGGTAAGGGTTAACGGTGACTCATAAGGTGAACATTGTTGATAAGGATCTAGAATTAGAAAACTACTTGTTCTTGAGCAAAAACAAAGATTTTGATGAGTCAATTGAACCAATGGGATGGCCAATAGGGGGTGAATTGGCAATAAAAAGATTGATGGAAGCATTTTGCAAGAAAATGAAAAAAATTAATACAAACAATTTTAGAATGGTTCAACTTCTTCAGTGAAGTATACATCCACTACCTTAGCTTCCACACTAAGGATTTCAACTAATTTACTAATTTTTCAAACCTTTTAGGACAAGGTGTAATCTTACAACACACTTAGACTTATACCCAAAAGTCTCAAGTGTACAACCCTTCCTAAGAAACTACAAATAGAAAACTTTGACAAGGAATGTGTTTGCACAATTCGGAACAAATAAAACACTTGAAAAAATGAAACAAAGAAGTACAAAAGTGTTCATAAAAGTAAAAATAATATTTGAGAATACTAAATTTTTTTACTCTATGTGAATGCTTTGGCTTTCTCTTTGATCTTTTGTCTTCACATATAACTTGGAATCTTGTTTTTATACCTTTTTATGCAATTTTAGCTATTTGGTTTGTTATGGGAGTTAATAGAGTTGTTGGGAAGAAATTTCCCGCAATAAATGCTCCCCATACACCTTGAGTACCGATACTCAAGCTTGGAGTATAAGTACTAAATGCATTAAATACAAAAATCTAGTCGTTGGGGAAAGAGAGTATTGGTACTCATTTAGGGAGTGTCGATAATGGGATCGATACTTGAAGTAGTATTGTTACCAAAATAGTATACTAGAATTTGCATTAGTAAAAAACATAGAGAAAGTATCGGTACTCTCAGTATCAATACTGGTATCGATACTTACATAGTATCAATACCAAAATAGCATATTGGTATTTGAATAACGCAACGAGTAATGGTAGTGCTATGAACAATATCGATACTCTTTAAATTTTTAGGCTATATGTATCGATACCACATGAAAAGTGTCGATACTGTTCTTCCAACATCGGTACTACTGATTTAAAAATTAGTTTTTGACTCGATTAAAATCTAAAACCCTTTGTAAAAATGTTTGAAAATTATTTCCAATATATAACCCATTTTTCAATAGAGTAAGGAGTAAAAATAGAGTTTTTGACCTTAAAACGAATTTCTATATTTGAATGACCAAATCGAATAGAATCTTAAAATTTCTTTAAAATACTAATTACTTTTGGTATATCAAATATGTTCAACAATCTCCCTTTTGACATAAAAACTTTTGAAAAAAAATTAAGAGTCTTTAAAAATACTCCATCTTACCATAAACTTTCTACCCCTTTTTTGTTAAATCAAAAAAGCTTAAACAAGATAGAAAAACAACATGTGAATATCCAATTTGTCAAATAGGGTTAGTCAACAATATTAAATATATAAACATGAGCATAATTAAAAAAACTGTCTTAAATAACAAAATATCAAATATCATAAAAACCATAATAAGTCAAATATCCAACATAAAGATCCAAATAAAAGCATCCAAGTGCACAAAATATCCAAATCCAAAGTATCATGAAACAATGACCAAATCCAAAAAAAAATCCAACAATATTAAATGCAAGACCAAACATGAGCAAATAATAAGGCATAAAGGCCATCAGGCATCCAACGAATGAGAAAGATCAAGATCTAAAAACATAGCGCGAAAGGAGCAAGGTCACAGAGAGATTGTCTATCCTATCTGTAACTGTATCAAATCTAGTAAGTAAATCACGCCGAGAGTCCACATGCATAACCTCTAATGACAAATGTTGAGCAACAATCTCTGAAACCTGAGTCCCCAAAACAGTGAAGTAAGAGTCCATGGTAGCAAACCTCAAGTCCAATGTCTTCATCATCATTTAAAGATAAGGAGAAATCGCACTATCATCCTCACCGTCGACTCGAGGAGGATCGTCAGGAACACAATTCATCGAATTATCGATGTCGTACATCACGTCTGTAACATCCTCAATATCGGGTTAGTGATTAAAGTATAAGATTTTAAAATTCAATGACCAGATTAGATAAATTGAAGAGTGAAGGAATCAATTGAAATATTTGGTGTAGGATGAATTAGCAAATGAAGAAAGAAGAAGGGTAAAATGGTCATTGAACAAATGAATGAATAAAATAATATTTGGGTTTATCTTATAACCCATTTGGAACACACTTGTGGGAATCAAATGTTTCCAGACTTATCTTTCTTCATCTTCTTCTTCTCCCAACCGTGAAGCCTCATAGCCAAGGTAAGTTGGAATTCTTTTGGTTAATCCTTAAAATTTAAGTATGGTTTTGGTTAAGGAAGACTTAGGAAACATGATGGAGATGAAAAATGTCATAGAAACTCAAAGATTTGTAAGTTATGAAAGATTAAAGACAAGAAGTGAATAAGTGAAATTTTGAATAAGGATGTATAAATGAATTTAGAAGTTGAATTTGACTTGTCATAGGTGTGAATAAGAAGTTATAAGTGTTAAATCAAAGTTTGGATAACATGGAAAATTGGGCATGATTCTTACTTTAAGAATTTGGATGGGATATGGGAGATAATAAGGTGTTGGAATGATAAACATTAGTCAAAATGGTTGTAGTTGAGTTTAGTGGTATGAAAGGAGTTTTATATGAGGAAATTTAATGAAAAGTTGTGGAATTTTCGGGTGAAACCAGTTTATTATTGACATGTGCATCGATACACTATGAATGGGTACCGATGCACTAAGACTAATTTTGAAGGTGCATCGATACACACCGGCAGCATCGATGCATGAAAATTTTGAAGCTATTTTCGGTACCGATGCACTCATAGTGCATCGTACACTCCTAAAGGAAAAATTGAAGTTTGGTTTATTAAATTAGCCTAAGTTATTAATACCAAGTTATAAGGTTTAGGCTTCTGATAATCATCTCGGAAATTATGCTTATATAGATATTGAGCCTAAACGAGTTCCAGAACAAGTGACAAGTAAGATTGATCGAGGGAAAGGAAATGAATTATAGGTGAGTGCATTTTATTTTGATATAGTATTATATGGAAATTGGACTTGCTATAACTCTATTTCCTATAATTATAGTACATGAAGTCATAAATATAAGCATGTATGAATATGATTTGTATGCATTATATGTCATGTGAACATAAGAGGACAAAACATAAATTATATGACATGAGATAAGTAAAGGTATGCATATATTTGATATATGTATGAAATAAGATATATATGATTATATGAGAGATATGAGAAAAGGTACATGTGACATGTGAATTATATGGAAATGATCTACATGAATATGCAATATATGCTACATGTTATATGATATGAGATAGATGGTTACACATACATGTGGTATGTGACAGAAGAAAATAAATATGTGATCATGAGAGTAATGATATGAATCATAATGATAGTGCCCATGTTATGTGATATGAGAGCTAGGGGTATAGTTGGCATGACAAGAGTCTAGGGTTACCTATGACTTTCGGGACATATGAACAAGATTACCTATGTCTTTTGGGACATATGGATAGGATTACCTATGTCTTTCGGGCATATAGACAGGATTACCTATGTCTTTCGGGACATATGGACAACTACCTATGTTCTCAGGAACATATGGATAGGTCCTTCAGGACATCGATTGAGTTATGGTGACAGTATAATAGTGCACAACCTCAATGTACTCACATACCTTAAGTTCTCAGTAATGTACATGGGCTTATAACAGGTATTAAACGTGTTGTTATTGTTATATGTTATCATGTTATTACTCTTTACATTGAAGTACATGTGACATGATTGAATAATTTGATTATATGTTCATATTTATAGGAAATGCATTATTATTATATTTTATACCTCACTAAGTCTATGACTTAGCGTGTAAGTGATTTACATGTAGGTACTGAGAAGCAAGAGGATCAAAGCTAAGTTAAAAGGAACAACATATCTCCGCTCAAAGATCAGATCAGAAGTAAATTACACAGTATGTATTATTATGTGATAAATAGGTTGGCATGTAAACAAAGTCGATAAATTAAGTATTTATGCTCTGATCGAGTTTTAAAATGTTTTAAATGTATTTATGTATTTATGTAAATAGGTTGGCACTAAGTTTATATTCGATGTTTTTGTGCATCAGTACACTGTAGCAGTTCATCGGTACACTGTAGCAATGTTCATAGTATTGTTCATTAATATTCACAGTACTATTTATACAATATAATACTATTCATACAATATAGTACTATTCATAAAAACGGTTTTGCCTTAAATTTGTTATAATGAAACATAATTCAACGGTATATTATCGTATTTTCTTAATATAAGTCCAAATGTTTTGTTATTTTGTAAGGATATTGTTTTAAAAAGTCAATGTGACATCTCGGACTCGTATCAGGTCAGATACGCGTTGGGGGTGTTACAACGTTATCATCCCAAGGTTGAGACTGAGGCTAAGCTGGTCCAAAAGAACAATACATTTCTTTCCTTTTTCCTTTCTTTACCAAGAAGTGCCAACTTTCTCCCATCTAGATTTATGAAGAGATTTTAGATTGATAAAGGAGGTCAAGGGAATAACGACATGGAGATCAACATTAAGACCAGTTTTGACAAAGAAATGGCTAAGAAGAAAACCATAGACTAGGGTATCTATTTTCTTTGATGAGAAGCTATTTATAGTGTCAGCTAGCTCACCAAAGATAATTTTAGCAAAATTTATTTGTTTATTATGCTTAAAATAATGGAGCCACCATATGTCAACAGTAAGAAGGGAAAAGAATTTACCTCCAGATGGTCAAAACCACAAAGAGATAATGAGGTGCAGAAAACTCTCATGAATGTCTAGGATAATAGCAATCTTTCCTACCTCAAAGTGGGAATCTATGTAATCTCTCTCATAATCTATACCTTTGAGCTCTGGACCTAAGTCTTTGGCTAAGAAAGTGACATCTATAGTAATGTATCACCCCAAAAGATAGGAACAAATACTAGTCATATATTGCTGGTCCTTATCCTGGACACATAAAACATTAGAATAAAAAATGTGGACTAGCTGATAAAAGACAACGAGTTTAAATTTAAAAGTGTTTTCAACTTCCAGACCTTAATAGTGTGAAGATATTTGAAATTAAGTTCGATCATGGTAGATTGTTAAGGCATACACTCACTTTTAATAGGAAAGGTCTCAAAAGTTTTCACGTATCGTTGCCAAAGGTTTGGTCAATCAGGTTCATTGAAGTAGGAGTTTTGAATAGTAAGTTCATTTGGGTCTTGATTTGGGTTAAGATTATGATTGAGATAAGATTTTGAGGAGCAGAGACTCAGAGAGGTGGATTGTTTCGAGAAGTACGAGAATGCTTAGAAGTTGTCAAAAAATCTAGATAAAGAGAACCTACAAAATAAAATGATATATATGTATGCTAACATCAATCCCAAAACTCAATATGAATCCACAATTCAAGGTATTTAGAAAAATAAATAAATGCTTAGATATACATATATGTATTTTAGTGAAGAAATATATATATATATATATATGTGTTTATAAGTTAAAATGAATGACATGTATATAATATACACACACACATATCTAAAAGTGCATATAATAGTAAAGTACATGTATATAAAAAAGTAAAAAAATGTAAAAATGAATATATATATATATATATATAAACATATAACAATAATATGAGTATATTATCGAACAATAATATAAAAATAAATCAATATAAACAAAAATCTCAAATTAAAAAATGTAGCGTTTTAAAAATTGAAATTCTAATGAAATTATTATTTATATGAACTAATTTGTATGTTAAACCTCTTAAAAACTAAAGCTCAACAATTATTTTGCATCGATTTAACATAGAAATAAAGAAAGTTCAAAAAAAACTTATGGTTTTTCAAAATATTTACCTTAAACAGTTTGAATGAGATGAGATGAAAGTCCATGAGTTATTGTTTCATCCATAAAACTTGACCACAAAAACTATCGGCCTAAATGTATTTAGCCTCGATGGTTTATAATGCTCTATTTTATTTAATTGAAAACCAAAACATCAACATGTTACTGAGGAATTGACAAGTACCAAAGGTGTTTTTCCCATCTAATTTTCAACCTTCATAATTTGTATCTGAGAAGGCAAGTAAGCTAAAGCTAGAGTCTTTAGGATACCAAATTACTATACTAGGAGTGTCTCTAAGGTATCTAAAGATTCTCTTAATTGCTTGTAAGTTTGATTCCTTAGACAAGATTGAAATCTAGCACATATAAGAAAACACTAAACATAATACCTGGTCTGCTTGCGGTAAGATAAAGGAAAGATGCAATCATTGACCTATAAAGTTTAACATCTACACACTTACCTTCTTCATCCTTGTCAAACTTTGTAGATGAGCTCATAGGAGTGGTTTGGTGTTTCACATCCTCCAATACAAACTTTTTGAGCATATCTTTGATGTATTTTGCTTGATTGATGTCATCTTTCCTTTGCTTGATTTGGAACCCCCAAGAAAAAAGAAAGCTCCCCATCATGCTCATTTCAAACTCACCTTGCATTAACTTAGCAAATTCTTTGCAAAGGATGTCATTAGTAGATCTAAAAATAATATCATCAACATAAATTTGAACTAATACTAAATATTTACCTTTACTTTTTATAAATAATGTAGTGTCAACCTTCCATTTTGAAAAACTTTTTTCAACAAGAAAATTTGACGATCTTTCATACCAAGCTCTAGAGCTTATTTTAAACCATATAAAGCTTTAGTCAATTTAAAAATATGATTTAGAAATTTTGAATCCTCAAAACCGCGGGGTTATTTCACATACACTTCTAATTTTATAAAACCATTTAAAAATATACTTTTAACATCCATTTGATATAATGTAAAACCATGATAATATGCAAATGATATAGCCTTAAATTTCTAATCACCTTCATTCTAGATACCAGAGCATAAATTTCATCAAAACCTATTCATTCTTCTTGGGTATACCCTTGAGCAACAAGACTAACCTTGTTTCTCACTACATTACCATCTTCATCTAATTTATTCCTAAATACCCGTTTAGTACCTATAGTGGATTTATTACTAGACCTTTCAACTAATATCTATAATTGACTTCTCTCAAATTGATTTAACTCATCTTGCATAGCCATAATCCAGTGTTCATCATTTAATGATTGTTTAATATTTTTATGCTATATGCATGAGATAATACAAAAAATTATAAATATTTTAAAAAGAAGATATAGTGGTTACCCTTTTAAATGGATCACCTAAAATTTCACAACCTTTGGTACATTTGTACTCCCTTGGATAGGACACCTACCTTTCCTATAGAGTTAGATTCTTGAGAGCATCTTGAGTTTACCCATCCCTTACTTCTCTTAAATGATGATTCACGAACTTCATTTGAGTTTATAATACCTACATCATTATCAACACAAGAATCCTTCCTAGGAAGGGGGTTATCATCGAAACACTTTTCTACCACTAATGTTCTTTTATTAAAGACACAAGAATCATTATGAACACATGAATAAACTCTTCTACCACTAGTGTTCTTTTGTTAACGACACAATAAGCTTTATAATTCATGAAATATCTAAGGAATATTCCTTTCATCACTTTTTGCATCAAATTTTCCAATATTGTCTCTTTTATTATTTCAAACAAAACACTTACACCCAAAAGGGTGAATATAACTAATGTTAGGCTTTTTAGTTTTGAAAATTTCATGTAGAGTTTTCTTTAAAATAAGCCTATTCATTTCTCTATTTACAATATAACATAGGGTGTTTGTGGATTTCGCCCAAAAATATTTTAGCAAATTTTTTTCACAAAGTATGGTTCTAGCTATTTCCTTTAAAGTTCTATTTTTCCTCTCAAAACTCTATTTTGTTGAGGAGTTTTAGGGGCTGAAAAATAATGCAAATACCACAAGTTAAAAAAATTTCAAAACCAAGATTTTGAAATTCAGTTTCATAGTCACTTCTAACACTAGAAATTGAGTAACCTATTTTTTTATCTTAGTTTATTTTTGAAAATGTGATGAATTTTTCTAAAGCTTCATCTTTAGTACCTAAAAACATAACCAAAGTGAATCTAGAATAGTCATCAAAAAGTACAAAAGCATATTGTCTTCCACCCAAGCTAGTAGTCTAATAGGCCCAAATAAATCAATATGAATTAATTGTAACACTCTACTAGAGTAAAGAATGTTAATGGATTTAAAGGAAACTCTTTTATGCTTACCTTTAGCACATGCATCACAAAATTTGTCTAACTTAAAATTTTCTTTGGTAAAACTCTTACTAGATCATTTTTTACAAGTTTATCTAACTTGCTCATGCTAGAATGTCCAAGTTTTCTATGCCATAACCATGAATCATTTTCATCTTTAGTAACTAGGCATACATTTGAGGAAACAATGTCATCTAAATGTACCATGTAAACGTTTTCTATTCTATGTCCAACAAGAAAAAAACATGTTAGAAGTGTTGAGTTAATCGATCGACGAATATAACCAAGAGGGGGTGAATTGGCAATTAAAATTTGGTGGAAGCTTTTGCAGAAAATTGAAAAATATTTGCACAATGATTTAGAGTGGTTCGACTTTCTCAACCAAATTCTACGTCCACTAGCTTAGCTATCCACACTAAGGATTTTCCATAAATTCACTAATTTGTCTTTATTTTGAGGACAAAGAGTAACCTTACAAATCCTTTCAAGAATTATACCCCAAATTCTTGAGAACACTCTATCCCAAAGAGAACAATACAAATTTTGCAAACTTACAAGAAAATCCTCACAAGGAAATATGTTTGCACAATTCTAGAACAAAGAAAGAACACTCAAGAATAATACAATTGAGCACAACAATTGTTCTTGAAAGCAAAAATGAATATTGAATGAAATAGGCTTGAAAATGCTCAAACTTGAGGTTTGATGCTTTCTCTTTGATTCTCTCTTGATTCTTGATTATTGTTGTTTTCTTGTGCTTGATTAATAGCTTCTAAGCTTGTTTAAATAATCCTTGGATCATTTCTGAACATTGGGGATCATTAGTAGAGTTAATAGAGCCGTTAGTGTGTGAAAACAATTAATAAAATTAGTTGGGAGCGTGTGTGCATCGATGCATAGTCAGGGTGCATCGATGCATCAAGTGTAAAATTTAAATATTTCAACCGTTGGAAGATATAGTGCATCGATACACTAAGGGTGCATCGATGCATAAAATGCATTCGATGTTTTAAACAAGCCTGGAGTGCATCGATCCATGGTCTGTGCATCGATGCATAAAATACATTCGAAATGGGGTTGCATCAATGAGTGCATCGGTGCATCCCATCATAAATTTGTTTTTGACTCGTTTTTGGTTCGAAATACTTTGTGAAAATTATTTCAAAAATATTTTAAGTATAAAACACAATTTTACACTTTAGTAAGAATTAAAATTAAACTTTGAAAGACTTGGAGTAATATTTTGATATTTGAATAATTGTATTAAATATACTTAGAAAATCATTTGTAAAATCTTAAAATTCATTAACTTATTTTATTATATCGAAACATCAAAATGTTTTCAACAATCTCCCCCTTTTTGATATAACCAAACATTTGAGTAAATTTAAGATTTTCTATGAAAATTATTTTTGAAATCAATTTTAAAATTACTCCCCCTTACTATAATACATCTTAATCTTCTCTCCCTTTTTGTTAAAAAAAAAACTCTAGAAAACGCTTCTAAACAATGTTTTTTTGAAAAACTTAGCCAATTGATATTTAGAAAATTTAGAACTTAAGCTGCTAAGATCACAATCAAGAGAAAGGTTAGCCATTATTTTCATAATTCAATATTCATAATGTGAAATGGTAAAATTGGCCATAATGCAACTAATATGTAAATGATGCAAAAATTAATAAACATTAAACTTAAATTAAACCAAAACCAAATATATATAATATGTTCAAACATCCAATCATCCAAAACAATCCAAAAATAAAAACAATCCATAAGCATCAAAATGTTTCATAATTTAAAGTTTTGAGTTTGGGGCTCAATTCAAGCAAACTAAGGCAAGATAGGTCTAGTCGTCCATAGGAGGATCGGGAGGAGGATAATGTGATCGCACTTCAATGTGAGAGCATCCATACGTTCACGCGTCTCCCATTGAAACTCAATCAGTTGAGATTCAATGGAAGCAAACCTCAGATCAAAAGACTCCATAAATGATCGAAAATATGGAGGCCTTTGTTCCTCTTACTGTGCTGGTTCCGGTGATGGCTCATCGTCTGGTACGTGATCGTCAATATCTTGTATAAGCTGTTGAAACTCTGGATCATCGTCCGCAGCTGGTGCCGGTGGAGGTGGAGCATGAGAAGAGCTAGGTGCAGGAGGAGCTCGTGAAGAACTAGCTCCCGGAGTTTGCTCAGAGGGTTTATATTCCCATTGACCCATTACCTTATCTTGTTTCCATCCGGCTTTGTTTAAGGAAGTTAGGTTGATTTGGTTTTGAAGAGGCATGGGAATGTCAACCGAGACCTTAAGCCGTAGTCGGATAAATAGATTAGAAAGAAGACACCTGTAAACTAAAGTTTGACATTTTTGGAAGGAATGACGTTTACGATATGGACAAGCTCACCAAAGATAATTTGTGGCAAAAATTAATTTTCTTATTATGTTGGATACAATATATCCACCATAAATCTATGACTCTAAGTTTGGAGTACCTACCTCCGGATGGTCTAAACCACCAAGAGATCATTAAATGAAGGAAACGATCATGATGAGTTCGTAAGGTATTAACACTATCATTAGACTTATAGGGAGTTGCCAGAAGATCTTTTTCATTATCTATCCCATCATCGTCTAAACCGAAAACATCAGCAAATGTTTTTGAATTGATACAAATGACTTCTCCTAAGAGATAGGATCGTATGCCTATGGTTGCGGTTTGACTAGCATTTTGAACATAGATCGCATTTGAGTAAAAAATGTGAACTAATTATTGATAGACGATGGGTTGAATTTGGCCCAACTTATCAAATTTCTAGGAACGAAGAATAGGAAGATATTTAAAGTTAATATCTTTCATTGCTTGAATGGAAGGGATACGTTCCTCTCGAATTTTGTATGATTGAAAATGGCTAACAAATCTATCATATAATTCAACTCTACGACGACAGGGTTGGTTGAAGCAAGAGTTAAGAATGGTTAACTCGGGTTTGTTTGAATTTGGATTTTATGGTGTAGGAGGAATAGGAGGTTGGTTTGATCGACTTGATGAGGACCTAGGTCGCTTAGGGTTTAACATGATTTAAGAAATCAGAATAAGGAATGTAACCTGTAATTTTGAAATACATGTATGCAATATAATCAATCCCAAAACTCAATTGAGTCCGCAATATTTCAAGATTCTCTAAATCAAATCCTAATGGGCAAAGTTTTGAAAAACTATTTTGAAAATAATGTTTGAAAAATCATAGCATGTATAGTTTTCATGAAAACAACACAATTGAATCAAAAACATATAAATTAAATCAATAATTTTTTAATTTTTTTATTAATTTTGAATTTCCAATATTTTTTGAAAAAATGTTTCTTTTTAATGAAATTAGTTGTAAAATCTAGTTTATAAATACTAAACAACCAATGCCCGATAATTTCTTCAACCTAGAACTAATTAAAACTAATTCTAAGTTCATAAATCAATAAAACAGAGGTTTTGAAATATTACCTTGAAAATTTTGGATTTTTTGAGAATGAGATGTTGTTTTGCACAAATTAATGATTGAAGCAGGATTGGAAGTTGAAATGCAAACGAATTCCGATAAAAAAACATTGGTCTTGGAGCGATTTTGAGAGAGGTATGAGAGAGAGGTACGGTGGTAGAGTGAGTTTTAGGGTTGGAATTTTAAAACAAAGAAGAAAATAAGACATTTAAACTCAAAACCCGACGGGTGTATCGATGCACTGCTGAGTGCATCAATGCACATTCAAAGAGTGCATCGGTGCATCTTCATGATGTATCGATGCAAATTCATATGGATGCATCGATGCACTGGATAGTGTATCGATGCATTATGCACAAAAATGTCAAAAATCAGTTTTAAACACTTAAAATGCTAAATTATTTAGCTCTAGTGGTATTGGCAACTCATATATTGAAAATTAATCATGTTCAATCAATCAAATCTATCCTTAAACATTATTTGAACATATAATTAATTTTCACCAAAGATCATAAACTCCCCCTAACTATTAGCATAAAATGCAATCAAAATATTTATTTTTATAAGCATTTTTCATTTATCCTTAAAAGTGCTAAAATCATTTTAAACACTAAGTGAAGATAGGTTAATTAAACCTAATTCTCTCCTAAGTGTCCAAAATCTTTCTTTGTCTAAAGGTTTTGTAAAGATATCGGATAATTGGTGCAAAGTATCAACAAATTCTAGAACTACATATTCCTTAGCGACATGGTCTCTAATGAAGTGATGTTTAATTTTAATATGCTTAATTCTAGAGTGTTGGATGGGATTTTTAGTGAGACAACTAGTATTGTCACACTTGATAGGTATGGTACCAACTTCAATTCCATAATCAAAAAGTTGTTGTTTCATCCATAAAACTGTGAACAACAACTACCGGCTGAAATGTATTCCACTTCAGTGGTAGATAATGAAACACAATTTTGTTTATTTGAAAACCATGAAATCATCATATTTCCAAGGAATTGACAAGTACCGGAGGTACTTTTCTTATCTATTTTGCATCCTCCATAATCCTCATCAGAGAAAGCATGTAAGCTAAAGCTATAGTCTCTAGGATACCAAAGTCCTAAACTAGGAGTGTCCTTAAGGTATCTAAAGATCCTCTTAACAGCTAGTAAATGTGATTCCTTAGGGCATGATTGAAATCTAGTACATAAGCAAACACTAAACATAATGTCTGGTCTACTTACGGTTAGATAGAGCAAAGAGTCAATCATTGATATATACAATTTAACATCCACACATTTACCTCCTTCATCTTTGTCAAGCTTTGTTGATGAGCTCATTGGAGTGGCATGAGGTTTCCCATTTTCTAGTCCAAACTTCTTGAGCATAGCCTTGACGTACTTAGCTTGATTGATGAAGATGCCATCTTTTCTTTGCTTGATTTGGAGTCCCAAGAAAAATTAGAGTTCCCCTATCATGCTCATATCGAATTCACTTTGCATTAGCTTAGAAAATTCTTGGCAAAGAACATCATTAGTAGAACCAAATATTATATCATCAATTTAAAAACATGATCCAAAAATTTTGAATCTTAAAAACCTGGAGGTTGTTCCACATACACTTATTCTTTTATAAAACCATTTAAAAATGCACTTTTAACATCCATTTGATATAATTTAAATTCAATGAAACATGCAAACGCTAATAACATTCTAATTGCTTCCATCCTAGCTACGGGAGCGTATGTTTCATCATAGTCTATGCCCTCTTCTTGAGTATACCCTTGAGCAACAAGTCTAGCCTTGTTTCTCACTATATTACAACTTTCATCAAGATTATTCCTAAATACTAATCGAAAACAACATGTATAGACTTTTCTACAACTAAAGTTCTTTTATTAAATACTCGATAAGCTTTAGAATTTAAGGAGTAACCTAGAAAAAGTCATTCATCACTTTTAGCATCAAATTTGCCAATATTTTCTTTACCGTTGTTTAAAACAAAACATTTACATCCAAAAGGATGAAAATAGCTAATGTTTAGGCTTTTTATTTTTAAAAAGTTCATATGGAGTTTTCTTCAAAATATGCCTAATCATTACTCGATTAATAATATAACAAGTTGTATTTGTGGCTTCCGCCCAAAAATATTTTTGGCAAATTATTTTCACAAAGCATGGTTCTAGCCATTTCTTCAAAAGTTCGATTTTTCCTCTCAACAACTCCATTTTGTTGAGGAGTTCTAGGTGCTGAAAAATTATGGCTAATACCATTAGCATTACAAAATTCAGTAAATCCAAGATTTTCAAATTCAGTTCTATGATCACTCCTAACACTAGTTATAAAGTAACCTTTTTCATTTTGGATTACTTTTGAAAACGTGATGAATTTTTCTAATGCTTCATCTTTAGTACTTAAGAATAAAACACAAGTATATCTAGAGTAATCATCTACCAAGACAAATGCATATTGTTTTCCACCCAAGCTAGTAGTCCTAGATGGCCCAAAAAGATCTAAATGGATCAATTGTAATACTCTACTAGTGGATACGTCAATAATGGATTTAAAAGAAATTCACTTTTGTTTTCCTTTAGCACAAGCATCATAGATTTTATCATTATCAAATTTTAGTTTAGGCAGTCCTCAAACTAAATCTCCTTGAATTAACCGTTGCAAAACACTCATACTAGCATGTCCTAGTCTCCTATTCATAACCAACTATCATGCTCATCCTTAGCAACTAGGCATAAATTAGTCATATCTATAGAATTTAAATACACCATATATATGTTTTCTATTCTATGACCAGCAAGCATAATCCGATTAGATGCAATGTCAATAACTTTACAACCATTAATTTCAAACATGAAATTGAATCCTTATCGCATATTTGACTAATACTCAAAAGATTATGCTTTAATTCATTCACATATAAAACATTTTTAATTTGTATGGAAGAGGTATTACCTAGTGTACCTATACCTTCAATGTGATCTTTTGAATTATCACCAAAACTCACCTCTCCTCCATTTTTTGCATTAAGCTCTATGAACCGGCTCTTGTCTCCGGTCATGTGTCTTGAGCATCCACTATCAAGGTACCATGAGTTTGAATTTGTTTCTTTTCCTACAAACATAAATTAATTTTTATTTTTGGTATCAAATTCTTTTGGGTTCATATTCATTAGTTTCCAAAATCCTAGTCCCCTTGGGTATCCATTTGTGTAGGATATCCTTATCTTTAGTAGTAATGAGTCCTTTAGGAAACCATATACTTATAATGATTTTACCATTCAAGGTTCGTTGAGGACCTCTATGATTGTAGTTTCTAAAACTTTTTTTAACAAAGTTGGGTTTTGAATTTTCTCATTTTTCAAAACGTTTTGTATCAACTTTATTAAAAGAAGTTTTAAGATCATCAATTTATTTTTGATGATCATCATTAACTTTTGAAAGTAAGTTATGCAAATCAGTATTTTTCTGTTCAAAATCATTAATTTTGATTTGCAATTCTTTAATCTTACTTTCAAGCTCATTGTTGGTCTTAGCCATAAGACTATTTTCATTTTTCAATTTTGAAATATCATTTTTGTATTTTGAAAATAAAGTCTTATAATCCGAAGCCAACCCATTATAATCCTCTAATAACTCATCATAAGATAATTCATCTAAATCAAATGAGTTAGAGGTTACCTGAGAATTTTCCCCAATGGCCATCAAACACAAGTTAGCTACTTCTTATTCCTCTTCATCGGAACCTTCTTCATCGCTCCATATAGCCACATGTGGTTTTGTGCTTTTTCTTTGATTGACCATTATTCTTCAATTGAGGGAAATCATATTTGACATGTCCTGACTTTTTGTATTCATAGCAAATGATTGGGTCTTTCTCATTCGATTCAGTTTTGAAGCCTTCATTTCATTTGAATTTTCTTCCTCGATTGGGCCTCATCAATTTTATGAATCATTTGGAAAATAATGCCATTTCCTCGTCATCGTCATCTTCATTCGAATCACTCTCATCTTTTGTAGATTTGAGAGCAACTCCAACGTTCTTCTTCTCCTTCTCCTTTGGTGTCTCTTCAATTTTATCGAGGTCTACTTCATCTTGAAGCATCATTTCATGAGTGAGGAGTGAATCAATTAGTTCTTCAAGGGTTAAGGACTTTAAGTTCTTAGCCTTGATGATTATCGTCTTCTTTGATTGCCACAATTTTAGAAGTGATAAACCAACTTCCTCACAAGCTTTTCATTTGGAATGATCTCTCAATATGATTTGATACCATTGACAATCGTGGAAAATCTATCCATCATAGCTTTGATATCTTCATCAGGTTTTATCCTAAAATTTTCATAGCTATGAGTTAGAAGACTAATTTTATATTCATTTACCTTGTCGGTGCCTTCATGAGTGACTTGTAGTTTATCCCATATTTCTTTGGCAGTTGTACAAGATGAAAATCTTCCATATTCATCTGGTCCAAGAGCACAAAAAATAATATGGATGGCTTTGGAGTTGAGTTGGAACATTCTTGTCTCTCATTCACTCCATAATCTTGGGTGAGTGGAAGGTTTGATGTATCTATCTTCTATGACATTCCATGCTCCCATGTCACTTGCTTGAATGAAGTACATCATTATATTCTTCTAATAAGCATAGTTAGCTCTATTGAAGAAAGGAGGCTTGTTGACGGGAATTGAATCGAGAACGAAGTCAGAGTTTGAAGCGTCGGCCATTGATGACTTGAATATCGATGTAACTCTTCCTGAATCAACTCAATAGGTGATTAAAACTTCAAATGGGAAAGGCTCTGATACCAATTATTGAGTTAATCTATCGATGAATATAGCCAAGAGGGGGTGAATTGGCAATTAAAATTTCAATGGAAGCTTTTGCAGAAAATTGAAAAATATTTACACGTCAATTTAGAGTGGTTCGACTTTCTCATCCAAAGTCTACGTCCACTACCTTAGCTATCCACACTAAGGATTTTCCAAAATTCACTAATTTGTCTTTATTTTGAGTACAGATAGTAACCTTACAAATCCCTCAAGAATTATACCCCAAATTCTTGAGAACACTCTCTCCCAAAGAGAACAATACAAATTTTGCAAACTTACAAGAAAATTCTCACAAGGAAAGATGTTTGCACAATTCTAGAACAAAGAAAGAACACTCAAGAATAATACAATTGATCACAACAAGTGTTCTTGAAAGCAAAAATGAATATTGAATGAAATAGGATTAAAAATACTCAAACTTGAGGTTTGATGCTTTCTCTTTGATTCTCTCTTGATTATTGATGATTGTTGTTTTCTTGTGTTTGATCAATGGCTTCTAAGCTTGTTTAAATACTCGTTGGATCATTTCTGAACGTTGGGGATCATTAGTAGAGTTAATAGAGTCGTTAGTGTGTGAAAACAATTAATAAAATCAGTTGGGAGCGTGTGTGCATCGATGCATCAAGTGTAAAATTCAAATATTTCGACCGTTGGAAGACATAGTGTATGGATACACTAAGGGTGCATCGATGCATAAAATGCATTCGATGTTTTAAACAAGCCTGGAGTCCATCGATGCATGGTCTGTGCATTGATGCATAAAATGCATTCGAAATGGGGTGTGCATCGATGCATCAATGAGTGCATCGGTGCATCCCTTCATAAATTTGATTTTTGGCTCGTTTTTTGTTCGAAATACTTTGTGAAAATTATTTTAAAAATATTTTAAATATAAAAAACAATTTTACACTTTAGTAAAGATTGAAATTAAACTTTGAAAGACTTGGAGTAATATTTTGATATTCGAATAATTGTATCGAATATACTTAGAAAATCATTTGCAAAATATTAAAATTCATTTAACTTACTTTGTTATATCGAAACATAAAAATGTTTTCAACAAGAAGCAATATCAATAATTTTACAACCATTAGACTAAAAAAATAACATTATAAACTTTATCACACAATTAACTAATGCTAAGTAGATTATGCTTTAATCCGTTGACATGAAACACATTTTCAATTAAAATGGAAGAATTGTTACCAATTGAATCGATTCCTTCTATGTGGACTTTTGAGTGTCACCGAAAGCTACCACTCCTCCACTTTAGGTTTATGCTCTTTGGTTCTTGTCACCGATCATATTTCTTAAGCATCCACTATCAAGTCTTATATTTTGTGCCTTGTAGCAATGCTCCTACACCTACAAACACAGATTAATATTTGATTTTTAGTACCCAAATTCTTTTGGGTCCATTGGTATTAGTTTCCAATAATCTAGCCTTTTAGGTATCAATTTTTTAGGATATCTTTGTCCTTACTAGTAATAGGTCCTTTGGGTACCTATATGCTTCTAACAATCTTTTCGTTTGAGGTTCTTTGAGGACCTCCATGTTTGTAAGTCTAAAGTTATTTTTAACATAGTTGGATTTATAATTTTGACCTTTTTTCAAAAATATTTGATCCAACTTTGTTAAAAGAAGCCTTAAGATCAACAAGTTTCTTTTTATGATTATTATGAACCTTTGAAAGTAGGTTGTACAAGTCTTGATTTTTCTTTTCAAACTTCTCAAGTTTGACTTGCATATCCTTGACCTTACTTTTAATTTCATTGTTAGTATTTGATAGATCATTTCCATTTTTCAATTTTGAAATGTTTTTCTTATATTCTGAAAGCATGATCTCAAATTTCAAGGCCATCTCATCATAGGTCTCTTGGAATTCATTAAAGAATATTCATTTAATGTAGATGAATTAGTGGTTACCTTAGATTCGTCTTGTATGGTCATGAGACACAAATTTTCTACCTCTTACTCTTTTCATCGGTGCACTCTTCATCATTCCATGTAGCAATATACACGTTTTATTTCTTCTTGTTAGACCATTTCTTCTTTAATTTAGGGCAATTGAATTTGATATGGCTTGACTTTTTACACTCATAACAGGCAATGAGATCCTTCCCTTTTGATTCATTCTTGAAGCCTCATTTCTTTTAAAAAAATTCCTCTATTAGACCTCATAAATCTCTTGAACCATTTAGCAAACATTACCATCTCTTCATCTTCATTTGAATCACTTTCATCTTTGGAAAATTTAAGTGTAATGTCAATCTTTTTATTTTTCTCCATCTCTTTCTTTTCTTATATTTCTTTTCTTACTCTTGTTCTTCCTTCACCATCATCTCATGAGTAATCAAAGACCCAATGAACTTATCTAGGGTGATAGTCTTTAGATTTGTTTCTTGAAATATTGCGGTCTTCTTGGATTGCCATGATTTTGGAAGACTATAGATTATCTTTCTAACTACCTTTTTATTTGGGATGATCTCTCTAAATATTTTAAGCTCATTTACTATAACCAAAAATCTATTGGCCATAGTTTTGATATCTTCATCGGGTATCATCTTGAAATTCTCATAATTGTGATAGAGAAGACTAATCTTAGTTTCTCTAACCTATTTGTTATTTAATGTGTAACTTCAGGCTTAACCTATATTTCCTTGGCATTGGAACAAGATGACACTCTCATATTCATCAGGGCCAAATGCACAAAATAATGTGCACCACCTTAGTGTTGAGCTGAATCATTTTTCTTTCTTATTTATTTCACTCCTTAATAGCCCTAGTTAGAGTAGTGTGACCTCTCATCATGATAATCTATGCTCCCAAATCGCTTGCTTGAATAAAAAACTTCATCTTATTTTTCTAATAGGAATAGTTAGCTACATTAAATTATGGAGGCTTGTTGATGAGCTGAGAATCACTAAAGATGTCAAAGTTTGAATTAGATGTCATTGATGACTTGAAATCGATTAAACTCTTCTAGGATCTTTTCAAGAGTTGGTTAAACCTTCCAATGAGTCTAGCTTTGATACCAATTATTGAGTCAATCAAACCAATGGAATGACTAATAAGGGGTGAATTGTTAATAAAAAGACTGATGGAAGCTTTTTGCAAGAAAATAAAAATTTTAACTAAAGAAATTTTAGAGTAATTAAACTTCTTCAATGAAGTCTACATTTACTACCTTAGTTTCCACATTAAGTATTTCAACAAATTCACTAATTTGTTCAAACATTTTAGGACAAGGTGTAACTTTACAACACACTTTGACTTATACCCCAAAGTCTCAAGTGTATAATCCTTCCTAAGAAGAAATTACAAATAACAATGTTTGAAAAATCCCTTACAAGGAATGTGTTTGTACAATTCAAAAGAAATATAACACTCGAAAGAATGAAATAAAGAAGAACAAAAGTATTCATGAAAGAAAAAGAATATTTGAGAATATTAACTTGAATTTTTGACTATATGTGAATGCTTTGGATTTCTCTTTGATCTCTTGTCTTCACATATGACTTGGAATCTTGTTTTTATACCTCTTTATTCAATCTATTCATTTGGGTTCTAATTCAATCTGACTTGGGGAAAGTGTTTCGACACTATCATTCCTCTTCCTCGGGAATTATTAACTATGTATGTGATATTCATTATCATAAAACATGAGTATAGGTTCTGAAGTATTATGAATGATACTGAATATAAGAATTTCCCTTGTATTTTCTATATTCTAAAAACTGAGAGGAAATAACATCTGTATTACTCTGATTTATACTATCTTTAAGGGAGAGAGTTAATTTCAGGAATTACTCTGAAAGTATGAAAACTAGAATTCTATTTCTGCTTAGTTTATTATAACCCATACAGACTTCAAAATGGATTTGTGAATGAGTAACTGTAGACTTTCTCAGTAGATTGCCTTTGAATCTATCAAAGTAAGATTTACTCTGTGTTTTATCGATCATATCGACAAGTCCGTTTATTTTATTCTGGTTCAAACCGATTACATTTATAGTAACTAATTGGGTTGTTTACTTCTGAGATTATTCATTTTTGTGAGTTTTCCTTGTCTATAGTGACTGGCTGACATCTGGGATTTTTGTCACAATTAAAAAGAATCTTCCTAAGGCTCTATGTCCACGATTGAAACTTCGGTACCATTTATTATCCTCAAACTGGTGGGTTGTTTAACGGATTACTCAGATACTGGAAGATAAGCTGAAATGTCATATTATAGTGTTCCAAGATGACAAGAGGGATCATTTACTCTTGATTAAGGTTTACTCCTTGACATATTCTACGATGAGCAGGACTAATTGCATAATGTCATGAGATACTGCTAGAGTTGGAGCATGTTCGTGATTAATTGTTACCAACCCTTTATGTGTTTCTGTTGAGATTAATGAAATAAGATGTAATTTTAGTTAAAAAAAACTATTCAAATGCTTATCTGTGAGGGTCAAGTTATGAGAATAATGTGAATATCGACAGTTAAAATACTATAGAGTAATCGTAGTTTCTGAAGGTCATTTCAGCCACTCTAGTGTCTTTGAGGATGTTATCTCCTCATATTTTTATGTTTGCTAAAATTTTGAGGTCAAAATTTTCTTAAATAGGGGAGTTGTAAAACCTCAAAAATTGGGTTAAATTAAAGTGATGGTAAGTTTACTAGTTTATTTGGGAACTCTTTAAAAATATGGGGCTTCAGGTTGTAATTAACCCATAAATTTAGGGTTTGAATACCCAAAACCTGCATTCACGGTTATCATTTGGTATTTTGAAAAACAATGGGCACCTTAGTCGGTTCTCACTCTATTTTCTCTCTCTCAACAAAACATATTTGGTTTTTCTTCGATTCTTTGATAACCGAGAGGAGGAATTTGACACCTCCGGTACTATTGTGTTCCTCTCGTCAACCCCATTCATCCGGTGTCCTTGGATTTCCATTCACCATCATATTTTGTAATCGGTGAAGTTTTGAATGTTCAGGTTTTGCTAAAAACCCCATCTTCATCGATCTTTTTCGCAAACTGACCCCGGTAAGTGATTCCCTATAGTTGAAATTATTTTTTTTTGTGCAAATTTTGGTATTTTCTGGACATCATAAAGTTCCCCATGCACCGTTGTGCGCAGACTCGTTCGATAGTTTGGATTGACTGAACTGGTCACCCCTTGGACTGAACCGGATAGGCTGATCACTGACCCGTTGACCCTACCCGTTTGACAGATCTGTTGACCGTTGACTTTAACTGTTGAATTTGACCATTGACTTTTTCTGAAACCACCTATATTTATGTTTTTCGACATCTTAAGTTCGTTTTTGCAGTCTGTTTAGCCGAATTCTAACCCAAAAGCCCTATTTTTCATTGTTTATTGCTTAAAGTAATGATTTAATTAAGTAAATTATGGGATTTTGGACTCACTTTCTGATATTGATTTCCGAAGGTGATCACGCTTCTAGCTTCATTCACCAATTGACCCTAACCATTCTTGCTCAACTCAGTTTGATTCTTATCATTTGTCTCGAGATACACATAAGTATTATTTATTGACTTTATAGTCTCTTACCATTTAGAATTATGGATTATGTGTTCATAGACTAGTATTGTTTTAAGTTCCCATTCCGCAGGACCTAGTACTACTAACGTGGGAAACGTAAGGCCTGACCAATATTTTTTTTCTCTTATAGGTGTGTACCCTTGACCTTTTTGATATGTTTAAAGTGTTATGTTATATATTGTTATCTGTAGACATGTTTGTGATATGATTATATATATATATATATATTATATATGCGACATATCTGACTTCTGAATACTGTGACATCATCATTAATTTGCATGTTGATGCATTTATGATATCTGTATGAGATCCTATATGGAGGCCATAATCCCCATCCTAATTTTGCATGGGATTTATTCCATGTCCTGATTCCGCATGAGATTTATTCCCCGTCCTGATTCTGTATGGGCTTAGTCCCCGTCCTGATTCTGCATGGGACTTCGTTCCTCGTTCTGACATATGTATGGGATAAATTCCCCTTTCTGACATATGTATGAGATTATATCTCTGTCCTGACTCTATTTAGGATCCTCATATGAGGGCTAAATTCTCATTCTGAATTTGTCATTCAATTTTCTATGTCTCCTTGTAAGGTAATGTGCATATTCTGTTGATTCAAACGAAAGGTAAGATTTGAATTTCTATTGGGACATTCTACTGGTAAAATATCTAAATTTTAATATTGGTCGATTATTATTTTGTTTATTATTTTATACTTGAATTTTTCTGCGTTGCGGTATTACCTAATTAAATTTTATAGGACATATTGAGCCTTGTAGCTCAATTTGTTTATGTCTTTCTTTTTCAAATTATCCATAAATATGATCAGTTTGGCTATCAGAAGTATGGTCTCGATTATAAACTATATGTCGTTTAATATTTACTTTTTAACCTTTTTAAAACGTGGCATGAGTTTATTTCTGGTTTTATATTTGGTAAACATTTTCAGAATGACTTATTAAAAATTTCATTAGTGGATCGTATATGTGATCAACATGGTCACCCTGATTCAGTTGTAACTCCTAGGTTAAGTCTAGGGGGTTACAATACCCTACAATTAAAAGAGCTTTTTGGAAGGATGACTTAAGAGAGAAGTGAAAGGTGAATGCACACAAAATCCCCATTTTTCTTCTTTTCTTTTTCCTTTTGTGGTTTCCTCCATAGCCAAGCTTCAAGTGGGTAGCAAGCTAGGCCTTTGAGAGAATCTAGCTTGCTAAGGCGATTCATGGTGGTTCAAGGAAGCTTATGACAGCTCGAGAATTTGGGAGTTTTTCTCTTCCATTCTTGCTTTCATTTTATTTGTTTCAATGGGTTGTAATTGATGAATGTTCTTGTGGATGATTTGTACCTCTCCATGAACTAACTTATTTGTGTGGGTTTATTTTGGATGATTATATTTTGTTCCGGATGAATGGTTTATATTTTCCATTATTAAATGATTACTTTTTTTCATTGTTCGAATGTTTAGTAGCTTAGATTTATAAGAGGTTTCAATAGATAACCACTTTCTAAGTTTTGATACCTAATATCGAAAGAGTTATGTTAGATCTACATGAAAAATTAAGCTAACTCGGGGAATGTGAAGCTCTAACTCGCCTTAAAGATAAGGAAAGGGTTTTAATTACTAAAAGGGGTATGATTTAATCGATATTATTATGTTGTAATTTACGCTGAGAGGTATTGTCGTGGCATTTTCATTATCAGGTTCCTTAGTAGAGATAGCCTAACAACACGTTAGCAAACGCCATCGAGCACCATACTAATCGAAAATGCGAATCATTCTAGAGACAATGTATAGGATTCCTAAGTAAACCCATCCATTTACCCCCATAGAAGCTTGTTTGTGAGAGGTTGTCAAGTCTCTTATTTCATAACACAGTGCTCATTTTATTTTGCTTTAGCATTTTTGTTTGATTGTCACAGCAATTTGCCACAACATTCTTGTTACACTTGTTCATGCCATTTATACTTTACTAGTATATTTTAATGCATATCCCTACTTGAAGTCCCGCCAATCCCTGTGGAGACGATACTCACTCGTATTATATTACTTGTTTGGTTGTGTATACTTGCACAATTTTACGTGCCAAAGCATAGTACATTACACACGCAACAAGTTTTTGGCGTCTTTGTCGAGGATTGGTAATTGGAGATTTAAAGTTTAGTTATAACATTATTTATTTTCTTTATTTTTGTATAGTTTTACTTGTTACTTTTTTTATCTTTTTCAGGTTTTGTTGTTGCATGACCCGAGGAAGACTCGAATGACCATTACTACCGATTGAAACTAAGATTGAATAATTCTTTCACCAAAGAATATGTGCTCAACGTGATTAAAGAAACATGTATAGACTGCAGAACCAAGGAAAGGTGAACAAGTGGATGATCCTGAAAATCCAAATGTTGAAGCAAATCCCAACGTAAGAAATGTTGCACGACCATGTGGTATTATAGATCACTTAGCTCCTATCTTGGATGATCTAAACTTTGATATTGTAGCACCCAAGATTCAAACAACCCATTTTGAGCTTAAATCAGTGATGTTTAACATGTTGAACTCAATTGGCTAATTTGGGTGGTGCGCCTCACGAAGATGCAAGGCAATAAATTTGCTTTCTTGGAAGTTTACAATTACTTTAGGTATGAAGGGATGCATGAAGATGTGCTGAAGCTAAAGATATTCCCTTATTAATTTCATGACCGAGCAAGGGCTTTGTTGAATGGAGTTCCATCCAGATCAATGGAATCTTGGTCAGACTTGTGAAAAAGTTTCTTGTTGCGGTATAATCTGCCCAGCATAAACACTCAACTAAGAAATGACAAGTCAATGAATGAGTTCTATGACTGATATAAAGTATTGATATGCAAGAGTACCAACCATGGATTCCGCAACTGGACCCAAGTTGTGATGTTCTACAATGGTGTTAATGCTCCATACGAATGATGCTAGATGCTTCAACAAATGGAACTTTGCTGGACAAGTTACCTGAAGAAGCCTTTAATATCCTAGACATGATAACAAATAATGAATATCAATTCTCTTCTTCATGGCTAGGAACGGGGTGGAAAGCTCAGTGGACTTTTGAGTTAGATGATAAGGATTGTGTCAGCTCAATTGTCGGCTATCACCAATATGTTAAAAAATCTTTAGCGCCCTAGCGAAGTGAAGGAAGTTAAGGTAAGCAATTCTACATGTGTTTTACATCGCGACAATCACCATATGAAACAATGCCCTGAAAACTACGAGTTTGCCAACTACGTGGGGAACTTTAATAGGAACAACAATAACAATCCCTACTCAAACACGTACAACCCTGGATTGCGTAAGCATCCAATTTCTCATGGGTGACTCAAGATAATAACAATGTAAACAGTTCCATGCGACAACGGAATATAACTGAACCCCCAGGTTTTCAACAGAATATACCATCGCAAAATGCCAATAAAGGTTCAACATCTTCATCAAATACAAATTCTTTGGAAGCTACACTCCAAGATTTCGTGGAAACTATAAAGGCTCTGTTGCAAGATCATTTATAAATATCAAGAACTAAGGAGCCTTGTTGCAAATTCATAGCTCATCTCTGAAAGTTTTTTAAAGCTAAGTGGGTAAAATTGCTACAGCATTACATGCTCGTCCACAAGGTAGTCTGGCCAGTGATACTGAAATCACTAAACCACATGGTAAGGAGTAGAGTAGTGCACTCACGCTAAGGAGTGGCACCAATTAATCAAGATGACAAGTTTAGGGGGAAGGAAGGTGGATGATTCTAACCCTAAAATCTTGTAATATGAACCTAAAGAGCAAGAGGTGGGACCTTCGGAGAAGGATATGAATGATGGTTTTACAAGTGAAGTTGTGGATGATCTACAAACTAATGCTACAGTAAAAGTTCGGCTCCCACCACCAGCAACAGAAGAAGTCAGACCCCTACCACCATTCTTAAAAAGTTTGAAAAAGAAAAATGAATACCTCTTCAATTTAAAAAGTTTGTTAACATTCTCAACCAGCTATACATCAATATACCATTCTTAAGGCCATCGATCAGATGCCAACGTATATGAATTTCCTTAAGGATATCGTTACCAAGAAAAGAAAGTTTGAGAAGGTGGAAATAGTTGTTATAGCAAAAGAATGCTACTCTATTCTAAGTAAGCTACTGCTAAAGCAAAAAGATCCAGACAACTTTATCATTCCTTGTTATATCAGTGATAACTATGTGGGGAGAGCCTTATGTGATATTGGATTGAGTGAAAACTTAATGCCCAAGTCAGTTTTCCTGAAGCTTGGGATGGGAAATACAAGACTGACCACTGTTATCCTTCAACCAGCTAACTAATCCCACGTCCGACCTGATGAAAGAGTTGAGGATGTTGTGGTGAAAGTTGGAAAATTTGTGTTTCTAACTGATTTTCTCATCCTTGATTGTGAGGTTAATGACAATGCACCCAATATTTTAGGGAGACCATTTTTAGCCACGAACAGAATTTTGATTGATCGCGACAAGGGTGAATTCACTATGAGAGTGGTCGATCAAAGTGTGACCATCAATGTGTTCAACACCCTTAAGTATGTAATGATTCCAATGAGTGCCAATGTATTATAGACCTGGACTCAATGGTAAAAAAGGAAGCTGCAAACTTTTGCTAAAATAATTTTTGTAGATCGAGGACTATGTGAAGTTCAATGAAGATGAAATTGATGAGCTCAAGGAATTTCTAGTGGAGGTGCATCAGTCTAGTTTACTAATAGCTAGAAGATGTACTCTATTTAAACCTTTAGATTTTTCTAAATTTATTCCTCCAAAACCTTCGCTACAGCATTCACCTACCTTAGAGTTGAATCCTTTTCATTGAATCTTAAATATGCTTACTTAGGTAGTAATGAGACATTGTCGGTAATTATCACTTCTAGTCTTAAGCCTGACTTAATGTGTTGTCACAACATAAGAAAGCTTTAGGTTGGACTATGACTGACATGAAAGGCATAAGACCTACTATTTACATGCACAAAATTTTTCTTGATGAATGCCACATTAATTTGATTGAACCATAAACAAGGCTCAACCTTATTATGAAGAAGGTGGTGATAAAGAAGATTATCAAATGGTTTGATGCTGGAGTGATCTTTCCAATATCCAACAGTTCATGGGTCAGCCTAATACAATGAATCTCCATACGAACCATCACTGGATGGAGGATTTGAATGGACTACTAAAAGATGAACAAGGCAACCAAAAAGGATCATTTTCTCCTCCCTTTCATCGATCAAATGCTAGATCAATTAACGGGCAAGACCTATTATTGCTTCCTCGATGGATATTCTGGGTATAACCAGATTGCCATAGTGCCAGAAGATTAGGAGAAGAGAACCTTCACGTGACCCTATGGTACTTATGCCTTTAGAATGATGCCCTTTGGACTCTGCAATGCCCTAGCATCTTTTCAAAGATGCATGTTGGTCATTTTCTCAAACATGGTTGAGGAATTTTTAGAGATCTTCATGGATAACTTTTTCATCTCAGGTGATGACTTCGAACAATTCCTTGGCAATTTAGCCACTGAAGAGATGTGAAAAGGGGACCTGGTGCTCAATTGAGAGAATTGTCACTTTATGGTGACCGAAGGCACTATTTTAGGTCACGGGATCTCAAACAAGGGGATAGAGGTAGAGAAAGAAAAGGTCAAAGAAATCAGAAACTACTCCTGCCCATTACCGTGAAGGGCATCTGAAGCTTCTTACGGCATATAGGATTTTATAGGAGATTCGTAAAAGACCTTTTAAAAATCTCCAAGCCTCTATTCATTTTTCTAAAGCAAAATTAGCCCTTATTGTTCGACAAAGATTTCTACGACAAATTTAAGGAGCTGAAGAAAAGTTGATCTCAGTACCCATAGTTGTCCCACTAGATTGGATAGCCCCGTTTGAACTGATGTGTGACTCAAGTGACTAATTGTGGGAGCAATACTATGGCAAAGGCAAGGTAAAATTTTTCATGTCATTTATTATGATAGTCACACCTTGAATGAAGCATAAGTAAATTACACAACCACTAAGAAAGAATTATTTGTTGTAGTATTTTCATTTAATAAGTTTATGGCATACTTGATAGGCACTATGGTTATAGTTCACACTGATCACTATGCTATCAAGTACTTAGTGACCAAGAAAGATGTCAAGCCTATACTCATTAAGTGGCTACTACTCTTGTAAGAATTTGACTTAGAGGTTAAAGATAGGAAATGAACTAAAAACCATGTGGTCGATCATCGATATAGGATAGGAAACAAAGATGTATGTGATGAACACTTAGAAATTGAAGAGGAATTCCCTGAAGAGAAAATTTTATTTGCCATGACAATTCCGTGGTATATTGACATAGTTAACTTTCTTGTTAGTGGTGTTTTGCCTCTTGATTTGAATAGCCAGGGAAAAAGGAAGTTCATACATAACATGTGATTCTACTATTGGGACGAGCCCTACTTATTCAAGCAATGCGTGAATCAGATGATTCGAAGGTGCGTCCTCAAAGAGGAGTAAAGAGAAATTCTAGTCCATTTTCATATCGTCCATTGTGGAGGCCATTTTGATGGAATTATAACCGCTGCTAAGTTCATATAATCTGGTTTTTATTGGCCTGCCCTATTCAAGGATGCGCATGAGTTCTACAAGGCATATGATAGGTGCCAACGCACTGGGAACATCTCGAGGAGACATGAAATGTCGTTGCAAAATATTTTAGAAACATAACACTTTGATGTATAGGAATAGATTTCATGGGACCTTTTCCATCTTCCTTTAGTGATCTTTATATCCTTCTAGCAATGGACTATGTGTCAAATTAGGGTGAAATTGTGGCTACATCAAGGAATGACTCTAAAACTGTGCTCAAGTTCCTTTACAGTAACATATTCATGATATTTGGAGCACCCATATTAACAACAAGTTAATTGCTAAAGCATTACATAGGTATAAGGTGCGACACAAAATTGCTACAACATACCACCCCCAGACTAATGGGAAAGATGAAGTCTCCAACCAAGAGATTAAGTAAATCCTTGAGAAGGTGGTGAACTCCAAGAGGAATGGTCTCCCAAGCTTGATGAAGCACTCTAGACGTATTTCACAGAATTCAAGACTTCGTTAGGAATGTCACCCTTTAAGCTCGTCTATGACAAAACATGTCATCTTTCTATTGAGCTCAAACATAATGCCTACTGGGTAATCACGAAGCTCGACATAAATTCCAGCTAGCCGGTGAAAGGAGATTGCTAGAGCTGAATGAGATGGAAAAATTCATAGCTCAAGCATATGAGAGTGTTCACTTGTATAAATAGAAGACCAAGAGGTGGCATGACAAAAATCTTTTTCCACATCATTTTCATGAAGGTCAAAAAGTCCTCTACAATTCGAGGCTCAAGCTATTCCCAGACAAGCTTAAGTCATGACGGCCAGGCCCATTCGATGTACATCATGTATACCCTCACGGTGATGTCAAAATTAAGAACATCAATTATGAAACCATCTTCAAGGTTAATGGCCAATGCCAAAATGCCTACACTAGTGCCCCTATCCTTCGTGACAAGTTTGCACTCATCCTTCAGAATGCTTGAGTTTGCTCATCTATCCTTTTTAATTTGGTATAGCATTTTCATTTGCTATTGTATTCATGAATAAATTGTTTATTTAATTTTATTTGTATTATATTTTTATATATTTTGTCTTTTAATTATTTATTTCCCACGTTTCACTTTTTATTTTATTTTATTTAGTTTGGGATAAGTGGTGGTGCAGGGAACTTGGGCAAAGATGGTTTAAACCTAACTTTTAGTTTTCATGAGTTTTGGGCAACAAAAAGATAAGAGAATTGAATTTTTAATTTTCAAACCCCACCACTTTTATTATTTGTTCCCTTCTCTCTCTTACTTTTCATCCCCTATTAATTATACCTTACTTTTTTTCCCAAAACCACCTCTAACGTAACCCCTTTAACCACTCACCTTTTAGTTTTCCTTTCTTTATAACTTCTTTTATTTTAGATCTTCTTCTTCTTCTTCTTCTTCTTCTCTCCTCAACCGTCCAAAACACCATAGCTAAAAACCTTCAAGGTTGCATTTTCCTCTCAACGTCAACATGGCTCATAGCAATGAAGCAAACAATGTTACTTCATCAAGAAAACAATTGTAGCAACTGTCATTTAAAAAGTTTCAAGATAATGCGACGAAAGAAGATTTTCAACTAATCCAGAACCAAAAATTTTATCTTCAGCAAGGATTGATCTTTCCAAACAATGTCGGCGATGATTTCAGCCAAGATGTGATGGAAATAGTGAACAAACACAAGTGGAAGTGTTTTGTTCGACACCCCAGTAACGTTAATGTTTCATTGGTGAAGGAATTTTATGTGCATATCTCTTACTCCTCTCAACACTCCATCTTTTTTAGAGGTAAGACAATTCGTTTTACTCAGTTCGGCATCAACAGATTCTTTAAGCTCAAGAAGGTGGTTGATAGAACATGCTCACTATGTTAAAGAGGCCGATCATGATTCCTATCAAGGTATCTTGGAGGACTTACGTTTTCAAGGAAAAAATAGAAAGGTGCATAAGCCAGACGGTATCTTGTCAAGAGAACATGCCTCAAGCCCAAAGAAAAGCTTTGGAATCACTTCCTTAAAATGAGATTGAAGCCCACATCACCCATACGATCGTTTCACTATAATGAATATTATTGCTTCACTCTATTGTTGTGAGACGACCTATTGATGGCAGCAGTGTAATAGTTGAAGAGATTCATGCAGGCCTCAAGAGAAAGGAAAGTCCTTTAACCTTTCCAATCTTGATAACAGTACTTTATCGCAAGAAGTCTACGAAGATGAGTTTGATGAGATTCTCACCGGTAAGCAATGCCAAACAAAGAAAAACATCCTACGCTCTTGGAATTTAATGAAGATAAGCTAAAGGAAACTTTGGAGGCTAATGCAAAAATAATTACTGCAGCGAGATTAATGTGTGATTGAATCTACAAGGCGTACGAGGGAGTAGGTCTAAGGCTTAAAAAGTGATATGGGATGATCTTCACCTAAGTGAAGCAAAGAGATGTAGTCCTCTCATCCTAATTTAAGGAAATGCTCCCCATGAAATTCGAAGAGTTCCCAATCTTTCCTAATTCTATACTACCAACATCTAAGGATGGTGCAGCATTCTCTAGAGGAGCCCCTGGCGATACAGCCAACCCATAAACTACAAGCCCCTCCTCCTAAACCAGTTGAAGTAAACTGATGATGTCCACCATGAAGTTTACGAGCCCACAGGTTAAGTGCCTCCACAATCCAAAATGTCACAACAAACTCCCTCGCAGAGGACCAAACATCGCTTGAAAAGTTTAGTCGGCGTACTAGAACCCACTAGCTGATGATCTAGAGTAAGAAGTGATGGCCCCTGTTGACTAAGAATTTGAACCGGGGAACCGATCCCTACCCCATTTAGAAAGTGTGTCAAACGTATGGCGAGCATGACCATATCATCACAAAGTGAGGTACCTCCATTGCATTTTAGTTTGCATTGCATATAGTTAGTTTTAATCTAGTTCTCATGCATTAAGGACACTTCATTAGCAAATTTTTGCTATGGCATTAGTTAGGTTTAAGTTAGTTTTTTCATTGATAGTAAATTGATTATGCCCAATGATGATAAACTTTTTATGGTTGTGATTGAATGTACATGACTGTTAAGATTGATAGAACCAACTTTAGAACTTGATTCTTTGTGAATATTTGATACATGATTGTATGTTTTTTATTCTTAAGGAATTTAGAAAATGTTTATGAGAGAACTCTTGCATGCCTTAGCATAAATTGTTTTCAATGAATTTAAATGCTAAATGATAGCATAAAAGGCTAAATCAGACTCCCTTATATTTTGAATTGTGTTGAAGTGTGAATAAATGCTTCAGCATAACTGTAGAGGGACATTCGTCTTTCTTATGGCATTACCTGGAAACCACTTTAATATATGGCAGCCATAAGCATACGAGTGAATGAAAGTAGTCACTGGATGACTCTACCTACTAGCTTGGGGTGGAATGTTTGCTCCAATTCATCTAGAGTGTGAGAAGGTGGTTGTGATAGGTTGACTTCCCTCGTAATAGTTTAAAAAAATTGAATCTTAAGGAAATGAGAGTAATTATGTGCTTAACGGTTAAATGTATATTACAGCATAATAAAAAACTTAACTAGAATTTTCTAACTTTGTTAAGCATAGACTGGATATAATCGCGCACACACATGTAGAGCATCTTTTCCTAGAGAATAGTTCTTAAAATCTTGATTTGTCTAGCATGTTGAAGCCAATTATTTCTGAGAGCTGAAATTTTATCCCATATTACTACCTTACTCTGAACTTTGCCATTGCATTTTTCTTCTGTTAATCACTATCCATTGCTTGAGGAAACCAATAGCTTAAGTTTTGGGTTTAATAACCCCGTAAAAAATGCTACATTTTTTTTCCTTTTTACTTAGGTTATTAGTTGTCTAAAAGTCCATTTCATTACATTTAGTTGCATTTAGGCTCATATAGTTCCATATGGTGGTGGTGTTTTGCTGCAGCATCTTATTTTGTAAACAAGCAGTTTGGATAGGAAAGGTTGTGCTCTTTTGTTGATGATCAGGTGAAGAAAGTTAATACAAAAGCAGGGATTTGCCGTAGCATTCTGGATGAGAAGATTTGGTGAAATGCCATAGCATTTCTGGACGATTTTTCTTGGAAAAAAACAAGAAAGACGAAGACTGTCCTTGTGAGGACATGCCAACCTTGCATACCCTTCACGTGAAAGGGATGATATCTAGCGTACAAAGGGAATTTTAGAACAAAACCCTAGAAAATTCCCCCACTATAAATAGTTAATGATACCCTACAATTAAAGGAGATTTTTGGAAGGGTGACTTGTAATACCCCAAAAATTTGACTAGTGACTAAAATATCATTTTTGAAAGTTTAGTAGCTAAAGTAGAAAGTTGGAATAGTTTAAGGACCAAACTGGTAATTTTCCTATAAATAAATTTTATTCCACAAATAAATAGTTTATCCTTAATAATGAATTCTCTATGAAATTCATATTTTGATCTAAAATTTGTATGAAAACTTATGAAGCAATAAAGTTTAATAAAGTATTCGGATAATTAAATCGAATTAAAGCTTACAAAAATTTGAAGAATGATGGGAAAAGGTTATAAATATTATTTCTATATTTTATAATGATGAAATTTGACATGGATCTTTGGAATTTAGATGGATTTTCCATGATAAGTTGAAATTATAAATTTTAGTGACTAAATTGTAATTTTCAAAAATTAAAAAGGGAAAAGGTGGAAAGTGAATTATATTTGTTCATATTTCACTTTTTATTATTAAAATGAAAGATATTATTGTGGAAAATGGAAATTATCATGATTTTTAAAGGATAAAGTTGTAATTATGTATTAAATGAATTTTATATTCATTTAATTAATATGTAACAAGTGTACATAGATATTTTTGTAGAAAAATCAAAAAAACTCCTTCTTCTCCCTATAAATTCCGTGCAACATATATAAAACAGGAAGAAAGGTATGTTTTCTTTCTTTTTCTTCATTTTAGTCCTTTTTCCTTTGATTTTTGGATTAAGTTATTAAATAGAAAAATAATCTATATTAAATTCTCTATAAATTGATATGAATATTATATGGTTTCCATGCTTGAATCAATGGTTTGATTACGAATAAGTAGGAATTTAATGCTTTAAGGATGGATTTTTATGTTGTTATTGTTGTAAAGTTCTTTTCAAGCTTGCATGATGATTAATATCAATTGAAAATGCATAAAGAAGGATTTGGTCATAACCTAGGGTTTATAGAAAGATTGATTTTGGATTGAATTGATATGTAATTAATTTAATTGCTTGGAAATGATGTTGATAAGTTGAAATCATACTTGAATCAAGTTTGAAATTAATGAATCCACGACCTATAGTATTCGACCATGATGAAAGAAATTAGGGAAATTATGAAAAAAAGTTCCTATGGGTTAGAAATGATATTAGAATAATTCTACGTGTTTTGGAATGTGATATGGACCAATTTAAAAAATTATAAAAGTATAGGGATTAATTGTATGAAATGAGAAATATGGATATTATTGTGCAATTGTTTAATAAATGATGTATTATGTTAAATATAAATGTTGAAATGATAAAATTGACATTATGATGTTGATTGGGATCAAACTGGAAAATTATAAAATTTATAGGATTAAATTGCATACTCTGTGAAATACAAAGATTAAAATGTAATTTTTTAATAGTTTAAGTACTAGGCTGTAATTTAGATGTTAGAATGTTGAATTCGATGTTAAAATGTGAAATTCGACTAATTTAGAAATTTGATAAAGTTTGGGGACTAAATTGTATATTATAGAAAAGTAGAGATTTAAGTGAAAATTTTAGGTATTAGGTTTCAATTAAATGTTGGAAATTTTGATTAGGTTAAGTGAAACTTGAATTGAAGTTAAATTGTAAAAAAATTTAAATATTGATAACTATATTATAAGTTGTGGGTTTGAAACGAAATTTGGTATAAGTTAATGAGCAAAAATTTAACATGTTGTTGGAATGTTTGAATTTTTTTATGATGCTTGAATTTAGGATTAGATAGCCAAAAGGACTATATTGAATAAAATATAAAAATTGAGATGAAATTTTGAAAAGAACTTATTTTATGATTAAAATTATGGTATAATGGATTTATAATTGAATTTGGAAAGTTGTAATGATACAAGAGTTAAATCGCAAAATGGAAAGAGATTGAAGACATAAATGGCAATTGTATAATTGTTAAAAAAATATTTTAAACAATATATTGGAATCAAATATTAAACTATTGATTTAATATTGAAATGTTGATTTTGGACTAGTTTGTAAGTTTGTTAAAGGTTGGAACCAAAATATAAAATGCTTAAATGGTAAGCTTAATGGTTATAGAATAAATATGAATAATTAAATTACTTGAGCAGTAAATAATAGAATGGTGACTTTGATATTAAAGTATTATTTGAGACTGATTTGGAAATATGTATAAGCCAAATGATCAAATTGAAAAGGTGGAGAAATTATGGGATTAAAATATAAATTTAGTGTAAGATGATATGAGAGGTTTAAGTGAATAGTAATAATATATGTTTATTAGAGGGATTTGAAAGGCAAATTGAATTATGGTTAAGTTGTAAAGGACCTTTTTACATTACTTGAGAAATTGAAGAATTAATATGTAAAGGTTGGAAAATTTGTATGATGAAAATTATAATTAAGAGATGACAATTGAATTTAGATTAATATGCAAAATTGTATAAGATAGAGGTATAGTTCGTGAGGTTTAGAAAAGTTGGTGGTAAAATGATAATTATATATAAGATAATGCATTAGATTGAAAATAATGTGAAAATAATTTATATGGATTCAAACTGATATTGAGAAAATGATTTGGATATTTTGAAATATTGAAATTATAATTGAAAGAAAATTTTATTGATGGCTAAATGTGAAATGTTGAAGGTTAGATGAGGTGTTGTAAGAAATATATTATTTACGAGAGTAAGAAGGTTAATTTGATAAAGTTTAAGTTAGTTTTCAATTTGGTTAAAGAAATTAGTATTGAATATACATTAATAGTATTTTCAAAATATTTATATGATTATGAATTTATTATATCACTACAGGAAAATAAGTTTTTAGTGGCGTTTTTTAGTTTTATAGCGGCGTTTTTAAGTGTCGTTAAAAACACTACCTGCGTTAGTAAGAGCGTCGCTTAAGTTAGCGGCGTATTTGGACATAAAGTGCCACAAAAGGTTTAATTATATAGCGGCGTTTTTTGCCACAAACGCCGCTAATTCTCTTATTTTTAGTAGCGTTTTGACCACAAATGCCTCTAATTCTCTTATCTTTAGTGGCATTTATAGCCACAAACGCCGCTAATTTTATTGTTTTTAGTGGCGTTTGTAATACAAAACGCCACTATATATTATGATTTGTAGTGGCATTTTTACAACAAATGCCGCTATTTGCAAAAGTTTGGCGTTGGCAAATTTGATTGGGTTGCTAATATAATATTATTATAAGAAACATTTTATTAATTAAAGAAAATCAAGAGAGTAATTTACAAATAGTTTAGAATTTATTAAAGAAAACAAATTATCATCATTCATCATACATCGTACATGATATCTTTAAAGAATATTAAGTTCAAAGCTAAAAAACTGATGGCATTAATTTAAAAAACAAATCAAGGCATTAGTCCAGTTGATGTGAAAGGGTCAAGAAAATACCCAAAACATTTACAACATAAACTTTTTCACCAAAAGCACTTTCATGTCTTTTGCAAACCGAGAAATCTGATTCAAAATGTTGTGTATGCTTACTGACCTGTCAAAGAAAAGAGGAACAATCATGTTATTGAATGAATACTGACTATCAAAGTACACAACAATATGTTTTAAGCATCCATAAAGTTAAATCCTACAATAGATTTACTTTTAACATCAGTAAAACAGGATTAGATACAATTGTTCCAAAGATACATGACCCACTTTGAAAATTACATCAGACATCAGTCTATTCCCCGATGCTTGGTGCCAAGATATCACAGTTTAAGGACTCCTCCGTCACAAGACTGCTATAACCAATTTATATTTTACCTTCTCCATGTTCACGCACTTTTCATGTGCCCAACTAACCATAAGCTCCCAAGTCATAGCATTCATTAAAATCCCTTGTAATCACCAGTTCACCACATTCATAACATGATTAAAAGTTCTATGATGGTTTAAAGATTTGGTCAAATGTGAAGGGTCAATGACGGGAACAACTAAATAAAAGTCTAGAACAGGAGTATGAAAAAACTAAATATCTGCGGGTGTTAACAACTAACAAATAACAAGATTAACAGTCATGTATAAGTACCTTTAGAATGCAAAACAAAAGAAAAAGAGGAACTAAAAATTTACAGAACTAGTACAGAAAATCAAGAGAGTAATTACAGAATCTAGAGAAGAGTAGACCTTGCAATTTGATGTCTTACTGCATGGACCAGGGATTGGCATCATAAAAGAAATTTCATTACTTCTATTATTTAGCTACATCCCAATAGACATACTGAAACTTCTTAGGTAACAGATTTGGATAACGAAAACAAGAGTGATATGCATGAGATGAATAAATCATATATTTAATGTGAGAATGAGAAACTTTTTCCTTTGAATTGTGTTTTTACATACGTGCATCCACATATAGCAACTGCTTAGCACTCTACCATTGAATTCAACTCCACACCAAATAGAAGAACCCATAATGAATTAATACAATCAAAAAAATCTATAAGAACACGTACCATCAATTACGGAAGAAACAGTCTCCACAGATGTTAATGGTTTTCTGGATTCAACAGGAGAGAAACCTATAGTTTGAAGTAAGTGATCTTCAATGATTAAATTATTGTGGGATCATAAAAACAAAATTGTGCAAAGCATCAAAACAATTTCGTTTCAACTGCAAAGGTTTAACCACGAAGCCCAAAATAAAAAATGGAAGCATCAACAATGCCTCTCCCCATAATGAATAGCGCCAATGAAAATAGCCCCCAACCTATATGATTTGCTAACACGGTGATTAATTATTAAGCATCTTGGAGACATGCCTAAACAATACAGATGGGTCTCATGTAATACTTCGAACTAGGAGTGTAAATCACATAATGCAAAACTAAGATCTATGAGAAATAAAGAACAAGATTTACAAACTTACAAATCCACCATAAACGTATCCAAGAGCAATTCCAGTAGGTATGCACATATAAAACATTGCAAGCCAAGCTGTTTTCTGGAGTATGACAGAAAGTTAGCATGATCGTGTAGTTTTGGAAGGAAAATAGTATATGTATCTTTCTAAAGTTGAAAAAGAAAAAAAAACAAATGAACCTGAGAACTTAAATTTAATATAAAAACCAAAATTTTAAGTCGCAATGAATCAAGAGGAGGAGATGCTACCTGCCAACGGTGTTCCCAATCAAGTGGCATAGGCCAAGTACCAAACCAAGCTCCAATGATAGCTCCATGTGTTGGTAGACAAAGCATAAAACCCAAAGGTCCTTTTGGCCTAAGAAAATGATACCAAACATCTATATCAGCAGGTACTAAAACCCTAGCACAAAAACTGCATTTGAATCAAGCATTATTCAGGTAAAAACGAATTCTAGATGGATAAGACATCAGCCTCTTTATATGGATAATCATATTTTCTATTGAAACGTTCACCTGGTACTCCAATTTATATTGCAGACCTAACTATATGAACCATAAAGCGTTGATACTAAAAACGGCATGTTCTGAAACTTCACTTCATTTCTGCCTGTGAGCTCAAGCTTTAGATAACAAACTTCCCATAAAATGATTAAGCCAACAAATTGCAATGAAGTTCTAAAGGCCAACCTACCGCATGCTCTTTCACCCCCTCCTCCTCCTCCTTCACACACAAATACACCAAATCAAAGGTGAAACTTTAGAAGAAAGCATTTGTCTGTTGAAAAAGTTATACATGTTTCACAGAATGAAGCCAGCTGTTTCACCTGTTGAAGAACAAAACACAACTAGAAATTAATATAATTATGTCACAATGGAAACTCATCAATACTGCCTGTTGGCTAAGAGGAAACATGAACAAAATGAAAATCCAACATGATATCCAAGTGAGGATATCAAACAAGGAAAAAAGGCAAGAGGATCACAACCATGATATACCTTTAGAATTTTATAAATAAAATTAAATGAAATAAATATGTAAAAGGGAACATATTGTTACACGAGTATGCATGCCCAACACCTGAAAGAGTCAAATTTTAAGCATTCAAAGATGTATGATAATGATAAACAGGCAAGGGAATTGAAATTTGGAAACTTACAGTCAATGAAGACATCAGAAGAGACCAGCTAATGGTCCTTTCAAAGTACCTGCATCCAACAATAGAGGAACACAGTTAATGCATGATTTTGCAATAACTTGATTCTAAACCATAATGAAAACTGAAAAGCAATGCCAATTGACTGCCTTGGATAATATTGTCTCAATCGTAGTAATGTTAAGGATCACTTACTGCAATCCGACTGGTGCCCCCAAAGCTAACGCTCCAAGCGCATTTAAAAGAGCCCCTAGTAATCAAAAGACATACTAATTATACAAATATATTACTAAAATTATAGTATTCAAGTGACATTATCAGCTTAACACTAATCAACAGGAAGTCCCAAAAGACCTTGGGAAATAGCTTTCAAATACTGTAAAAACCCAACACATAACAGTTTCGTAAAACACTTAAAAATAAGAAATAGTAATAAAAGTTGAATTGAAATTGTTGGCTAATCGAGCAATTCTCCGGTTTCTGTCTACAACAACTGAAAAGAAGGATAACAACCGGGAATTCAATAGCCTAACAACGAAAACAAATCATTAAAAATAAGAAAAAATTAGAGACAATGAAGAAAGTAAAGATATTTGAGGAAAAGTAAAAAGGGGTACCCAGATCAAACGAAGAGTGGTGGTGGGATCAGAGATGAGATTGGTGGAATAGACATTGACTTTCAGAGTATCGCTCCAGACCATTCCCCAAAACACTGCAAAGTGGACCTAGGCACATCCAAAGACCAAGTAATTAGTCATGAAAGAGAAGAAACATGGTTACAATAAACAAATCAAAGAACCGAAAACAAGTCTAAAGTCGAGAGGGAGGAGAGAAGAAACATTTTTATTTTTTAGAAAGGGGAGCGGGAATGGAAAAATAGGTGAAGGGAAAAATGAAAAAGGGTTAAAGAGGCGCGGGATTTAGAAAATTTAAACTTGCCGTGCTTCTAAACACAAAAGCCACTAAAGACGAGTCTATAGCGGCGTTTGTATAAAAACGCCACTACTGTACGAGTCTATCGCGACGTTTATACAAAAATGCCACTAAAGTATAAGCCTATAGCGGCGTGTTTGTAAAAACAAACGCCACTAAAGTACGAGTCTATAGCGGTTGTATATAAACGCCACTAAAGTACGAGTCTATAGCGGCGTTTTGTGTAAAAACGTCACTAAAGTTACCATTTGTGGCGTTTGAAATGCGACGTTTATACAAAAATGCCACTAAAGTATAAGCCTATAGCGGCGTTTGTAAAAACAAACGCCACTAAAGTACGAGTCTATAGCGGTTGTATATAAACGCCACTAAAGTACGAGTCTATAGCGGCATTTTGTATAAAAACGTCGCTAAAGTTACCATTTGTGGTGTTTGAAATGTAAACGCCGCTATATGTTTAAAGTTAGTGGTGTTTACTCTTAAAACGCCGCTAAAAACACGCTGTAGAACAGTTTTGTTGTAGTGTATTAATTAAAGTATGAACACATAATTAAAATAGTAAACGAATTTGATAATCTTTTTATAAATATTTTTATAGGAAGAAGATATAAGATTTCAGTGGTACGCAAAGTGAAGTGTTATTGATCGAACATACAGAGGTACATTGGTATACAACATAGTTATCGGATACATTTATGTATTTGGGATCAAAAGGTACAGTGTTGTTGTGTTATATAGTATATGTACATTCATAGTGCACCTACACTGCAATCATAAGGCACTAAATGTTCCATACAACTACAGAACAAAAGTAGCTATGTTGCATACAGTACAGTACAATGCATCTGCAGTGCAATCACAATGCATTAAATATGTCATACAATCACAGATTACAGGAAGCTCTACTGCACACAGGGCACAAATATTACATAGTTACAAGCAGTTTATATTGCACATAGCATAGAACACTCAAGCATAGACTCACGTGTCATGTATTCTCATGATTATACATTGGGTCATAAAACAAAAGTAAAATATACAGTAAGAGAAATAGTATAATAAAAGAAATTATACAGTAAAGGAATCATCACAGAAAAAGGAACAGTACGGTGAAAGGAACGATACAGGAAAAAGAATAGTACAGTGAAAGGATTAGTACAGGAAAAAGAGTAAGTATATGAAAAGAAACGATACAAGTTTAATTATTATATTTTACAATAAAATTTTATAAACATATTGTAAATTATATTGAATGGTTTATATGCAAGGAGTTATATTGGTTTGAATTGACATATGAATGATATGTATATCTATGTAATGATGATAATATAAAAAAAGTTGTTGTCAGCAGGTGGTCGTGTGGTGGTAGACAACAACTAAAAGGAATCTATTTTAAAATAAGTCTGATTATAGATGTTATAGATATTTTATATATATTGTTATAAAAAGGACATTACATAAACCGTGCTCAAATGGGAAATAATACAGTATAAGAAATGTAATAAGGAAATGTGAAAATATGATAAGATACTAAGTGGTTATGTATGAGTGTATTAAAATTTTAGGTTATAAAGATAAATCGGTTAAATTTTAAATTAGGCAATTTTATATTATGATATGAAATATTATTAAACTGTTTAGATATTGAGTGTGATCGAGCGTAAATTAGAAATTAAAATATTACATCATGAGTTTACATAGTTAAATAGTCTGATAATAAATGTTAAATTATGAGATTCTAAAAGAACTGAATTTTTTCTCTCATTCAAACAGTAATTGTTAAACTAAAACATGTGACATCCTTAACTTGTATTCAGAAATGAAAGCGGGTTAAGGGTGTTACATGACCTAAGAGAGAAGAGGAAGGAAGTTGCACACAAAATTCCCATTTTTCTTATTTTCTTCTTCCTTTTTTTGGTGTTCTCAATAGACAAGCTTCAAGGGGTAGCAAGCTAGGCCTAGGAGGGAAGCTAGCTTGCTACAGTTTGTGATGGTTCAAGGAAGCTCACGGTAGCTAGAGAGTTTGGGAGTTTTCTCATCCCTTCTTTCTTTTATTTTATTTCTTTCGATGGGTTGTAATGGACGAAATTCTTGTGGATGATTTGTACCCCAGCATGAACTAAATTATTTGGTGTGGGTTTATTTTGGATGATTATATTTTGTTTCAAACAAATGGTTTATATTTTCCATGTTTAAATGATTTCTTTGTTCATTGTTCGAATGTTTAGTAGCTTAGATTTGTAAGAGCTTTCGAGAGATAACCATTTTCTAAGTTTTGATGCCTAATATCAAGAGAGTTAGGTTAGATCTACGTGAATAATGGAGCTAAGCTGGGATGGCGAGGCTCTAACTCGCCTTAGAGATAAGGAAAGGGTTTTAACGACTAAAAGGGGTATGACTTAATTGATATTATTATGCTGCAGTTTAAGCTAAGAGGTATTGTCGTAACATTTTCTTTATTAGGTTCCTTACTAGAGATAGCCTAGGAACACTTTAGCAAACCTCGTCGAGCATCATACTCATGGAAAAGGTGAACCATTCTAGAGACAAAGTATATGATTCCTAAGTAAACCCAGACATTTATCCCCATAGAAGTTTGTTTGTGTGAGGTTGTCAAGTCTCTTATTTCATAACCTAGTGCTCATTTTATTTTTCTTTAGAATTTTTGTTTGATTATCACAGTAATATGCCACAACATTTAGCTCTTTATATCTACTATTATGCCATAGCATTCTTGTCCCAACTGTTCATACCATTTATACTTTACTAATGGCATTTTAGTGCATAACTTTACTCGAAGTCCCACCAATCCCTGTGGAGACGATACTCACTCACTATTATATTACTTGTTCGATTGTGTATGTTTATACAGTTTTGCGTGCCACATCAAAGTACATTACACACACAACATAGGGGTGTTTACTTTTCAGTTTTAACCTAATTCGATCAAATCGAATTAGTTCAGTTAATTCGGTCAACCACTAAATTAGATTGATCGGGGAACAATTAATATTTTTTTAAATATTCGGTTAACGGTTAATTCAGTTCAAAATTGATTAATTAACCATAATAACTAAAATTATTTAATATTAAATATCATATATATATATATATATATATCAAATACTTATTTTAAGCTCAAACCCATCTAAAATTAAGACCCAATTATTTTTTAACCATACTATACTCGTTAAATTATAAATACCTAATTTTATTTTAACCCAAATAAAAATATCTTTATTATATTCAAATTAATCTAAATAAAAATTATAAAAAAATTGGTTAATTTGGTTAAACGATCGAAATAATTGAACTTTGTTAAATTCGTTTAATATTTTCAAAAAATATTGATTCAATTAACAGTTGAAGAAAAAAGTTTATTTAATTCAGTTATTGAAAATTCAGTTCGATTGGTGGTCGAATTAACAGTTTGAACACCCCTACATACATGAATTGCTAATTAATGGAAATTAAAAAAAAAACACGTAAAGGAACTTAAAGATATAAAAAATTACTCCAAATAATCATGGCTAAACTCATCAATCCTAAATTCTTCATCACCTCTCTATAAAACCCTTGAATACATGTTTAGAAATTTACTTTTTTGAAGCTTTTAGGAGGATGGGGTAAAGAAGCTTTTGCCTTTAACTCACTCTATTTTTGTAATTTTTCTAGAGGAAGATGAATGAAGTACTTGTTGATGGAAAGATGAAAGAGAAATTTAAAAGTAAAAATATGGAATGATAAGGGATATTATTTAAAAATGGAGAAAATAGGGATAAATCAATCACCGTGCGCATATTGCTATTAGTCAGCAAAATCTTCTCCATCAATGTTAGAGTTTATTTTTATTTAAAAATGGTAAATTACTCTTTAGGCCATCTAACTTTACACCATTTCACTCAAGTTTCTCAACGTCATTGATTACTTAAAAAGGTCCAAAATCCTTCCAATTTAAGCCTAACCAAAACTCAAACCTCAAATTAAATTATTTATTATTTACTCAAGTCAACACTTAAGCATTGACTTGAGAAATTAGGTAATTACAGATCCATTATGTTCAAGACAGTCCCACTGGACCCGCTTCTAAATGGTATAATCAACTAAGCCATAATCAAATCCATTCTTGGAAGGATTTAACTCAGGCCTTCTTAGGTCAATATAAGAACATGACTGATATGGCCCCTAACTGAACAACATTACAAAATATAGAGATGAAGCATAACTATTGCTTATGACATTATGCACAGCAATGGAGGGACGTTGCATCCCAAGTGCATCTACCATTAACTAAAAGGGAGTTCACTATTTTGTTCATCAATACATTAAAATCTCCCGATATTAATCACATGATAGGAGCTACGACTACAAGTTTCTCTGATATCATCATGTGTGGGGAAATGATCAAAAGAGCTATCAAGAATGGTAAGATGAGGGGAACTAGCAGTAATGGTGTCGAGAAAAGAGATGAGGTCAATACAATAAGATTTTATTTAGCTAATCATGGGACCAAACATCATAGAGTGATCCGAGAAAAGACTTTGATTGGTTCAATTTCGATGACATATTAGGAACTACTCCAACATTAGTTAAGAAGAACTTGGTGACACTACTGCAGTCCAAGGCAAAAGAACTCAAGCTATGATGTTAACGCCATATGTAGCTACCACAAAGAAAGCTCGGGGCACACTACTGAGAATTGTGGGGCATTGAAGCGCAATGTCCAAAATTTGATTGATTTACGGGCATAGACCTTTAGTGAGTAATAAGGTATCTGATGCGAATTGAAAAGAAGTCATTGCATCCACCAGGAATATTTATTTCACTTGCAAGCATATGCTCTTATTTGAACTTGTTATTCTTTCTTTCTCTTTTAAAAGTTTGTAAGTCGCTTGACGTTTGAATATGTTAAATAAAATGTTTCCTTCTGAGGTTATGAATAATGAGAAAATTTCAATCTTGAAATTCTCTAAATATCAAATGAATTAAAAGCTCTTTAAATAATCAGGGTTATAAATCTTTGATAAGTGACAAGATTTAACCCTGATAAAATAAGGACCCTTGATACTACTCAAAAAAATACACTCGAATATCTACCCTTCTCTTGTAAGGACCAAGATAGCATTCCTCTCTCACAAAGAGACGACCATAAGGCTTGGCATTCTTGTAAGTATATGAGAGAACAAAATAGAGCATCTCTTGAGTATGATATTGCAAAGCTGATTGGATTATGCTTCTATTGAGGACGTTCAATAATCATAATCTTCACAAATGGAATAGTTTAGAAGATAAGTTTAGTCTAGGTCAGTTGCTTGGGAATTGAACTCTTTTTCTTACCTTCAATGACACCCATACTATAATAGGTTCTTATCAATGAGATTAAGAATTTGAATTTGTATACCTAGGAAGTTAATAAAGTCCCTTCATAAGGTAACTATAATAAAGTTTAGCTATTTCGCTGAAGTATTTGGCTATAAAGATAACTAAAATGCCCTAGCTTTATGAATAGTTTACATTCAAACCATGACATTGATTAGATGGCTAGTAGTTTGGTGTTTACCCCATTATGGTTGGCAAGTCGAAGACTTTGTGATAAGATGAATCCCTTAACTACCCTTGAATAAGGGCAAATGATTAAAATTGATAAATTTCAAGGAATAAAGGTAATAATTCATAGGGTTTAAATTAATAAGGAGTTTTAGTGGAGATGAACTAAAGAAGTTGATAAACACTTGTTGTAATCAACTTCACACGTGAACTCATGAATTTTATTTTTAGATTGATATTTTTGCACTACCTCTATTGAAGGAGTCAATGAAGCTTAAACAAATAGAAGATTTCATAGAATTGAAATGGAAGTGTTCTAAAAGGTATATCAATTGATTATGCTAGTTGTAACATTTTATTCGCGTCCAATTAAATATCAAGCCGAGAAAGAGGGACATGTCAAACTGTTCACAAGGACAGAGAAATAAATAACATCTAAATGATCGAAACCTTAGAAAAAATAGGAATCTGTTGAAAACACTTTGATATTTTGATATACCAAAAATTGTTAAATAGTTTTTACAAATTTTAAGATTATACTCGATTCAGTAATTCAAATATATAAATTATTCTTTAAGTAAAAAGGTCAATTTTACTCCTCACTCTACTGAAAAATTAAGTCATATACTGGAAATATTTTTGAAATAATTTTTACTAAGGGTTTCGAACTTTAATCGAGTCGAAAATGATTTTTAAGCATACTAGTATCGATACTACTAGAATAGTATCGATAATGTTCAACAAGTATTGATAAAGATATCGATGTTGAAGCCCAAAATTATGAAGTAGTACTGATACTGCTAAGGCAGTACCAATATTGTATGCAAGTTTGTTAAAACATAATACTAAAATGGTACGATACTATATACAATATCGATACTACTTAGTTTAGTAGTATCGATACTCTTAGTAGTGGTACCGATACTACCTTTTCGGTGTTGAATCCCTCAAAATTCCAGTATACTAAAATGGTACCGATATTATATACAATATAGATACTACTGAATATAGTAGTACCGATACCCTTGTAACAGTATCAATACTAGAGTTTCCCAAAGGTCAAATTTTTTTATTTAACGTAGGGAGTATCGACACTGAGAGACCGAGTGTAACAACCATCTCCAATATACCTTTCCGTACACGAGATATAGATGTCACATCACTTTTAAAACATTTACTCATTTGAAAACCCATAAAATTTTTGTCTCAAACTTTAAAACCACACAATTTAACACAATGATTAAATATTCATTGGAACATATTACTAAAACTATCACTTTAAATACATTACAAAATATTTTCTTAAGTTCTATTACATGCCAGCTAAGTTTCAAAATGAGTATGATTGTCTCAATGTTACTGACGAGTTAACCTTTAATTGATGATGGTTATTGTTATTTACTCCTTACTCAATAATTCTTTGATTTTTACCTACGCGTATAATCAACACACATTAAGTATTTACTTAGTGATGCATAATCTTGTAAAGGAACTACAATTTTATTCATAAGCATGTCCTGATTATCAAAACCATGATAATTTATCCACTTTGTGAACCTCCTTTATGATCTTTTAATTAAATCAATAAATGACATCGTTTATGTCAAAATACACTGTTAATCATTCAATCTTTTACTCAAAGGCATTTAGACTTTCATTTAACTTGCAATATTGGCACCTTTCACAAATGCACAGCTAGGCAATTAATCTTTTACTCAAAGGCATTTATCCTTTCATCTAACTTGCAATATTGGCACATTTCTACCAAATGCATAGGTAGGCAATTAATCTTTTACTCAAAGGCATTTAGCCTTTCATCTAACTTGTAATATTGGCACATTTATGCCAAATGCACAGCTAGGCAATTAATCTTTTACTCAAAGGCATTTAGTATTGCATCTAACTTGCAATATTGGCACCTTTCTGCCAAATGCACAATTAGGCAATTAATCTTTTACTTAAAGGCATTTAGCCTTTCATCTAACTTGCATTATTGGCACCTTTCTTCCAAATGCACAGCTAGGCAATTAATCCTTTACTCAAAGGCATTTAGCCTTTCATCTAACTTGCAATATTGGCACCTTTCTACCAAATGCACAACTAGGCAATTAATCTTTTACTCAAAGGCATTTAGCCTTTCATCTAACTTGCAATATTGGCACCTTTCTGCCAAATGCACAGCTAGGCAATTAATCTTTTACTCGAAGGCATTTAGTCTTGCATCTAACTTGCAATATTGGCACCTTTCTGCCAAATGCACAATTAGGCAATTAATCTTTTATTTTAAAACAGTTTATACCCTAAAGATTATTCATAGTATCAATTCCACACACATTATAAACATATATCATATAAGGCAAAACATACATTGATTTAAACATTTGAGGTGAATTTATTGTGATTCTCCCTCAACCAATATAATTACCATATATGCACTCACCTGATATGTTGTAGTGATGTCCAACTACTCTATAACTTTTTCCTTGCCCTTTTTCTTACTTAACTTGGGAGCTTGATTTCAATCTACTCAGACATCCATTAAACACACATACCATACCAATTGTTAGTATATTCCCTAACATTTATACTTTAACTATACTCAAAAGTACTATTATTAAATTTTTTATAACAATCTCAACCCATCTTAAAATTCATGGCTTAATAGTATCGGTACCCCTACCATGGTATCGATACTTCTATAATGTGGTATCGATACTCCCTTTCAGTATCGATACCATTTCTACATTTTGGATCTATGGTATCGATACTTTTCTCCTAGTACCAATACTTCTATACTATGGTACCGATACTCCGTTTAGTATCGATACCATTTTGGTATTCTGGAATCCATGATATCGATACTTTTCTTTTTGGTATTGATACCCCATCAGTATCAATACTAATTGCATTATTACCGATACTGTTCATCATATTTCTACCTATTTAAACCTATAGTATCGGTACTGTTCCATCAGTATTGATACCCTTACCCAGATTTTCCATTTTTCAGCCCGATTCTTACCCAATTTTGGTCAAATTTCCTTATGTTTACCCTCAAAATACTATTAAACTCTTCTTTACTTATCCCTACTAACTTTCCTTCATTTAGCTTCTTAAGACATCTAAAATCTCCCAAGAATTCTAACATGTTTTTAATCTCATTCAATGCTTCTAATCTCTTATTTACTTCTTTGAAAAGTCAAATTTACTAATAAACATCAATAAAAACTCATATTCTAACATATCATTCAAAAACCCATTTTCTTAAATCTAAAATATTTCATCCATCTCCTATTTTTAATCTTATTTAACCCTTTTTCTTAAGCTTACATATCACTTAAGGTTGCAAAAACAAACCATAATCGAAAAGAAAAACTAATTAGATGAAGTTTACCTTTGGCTATGGAGGAGAGCACAAAGTCACGGGAAGAAGAAGAAGAAACAAAGTAAATAACTTAACCTATTTTGTTTTTAACTTTTCCTTTTCTTAAATCCCTATTAAAATTTGAGTTTTAAATTCATTTCATTCCAAATGACCAAAATGCTCTTTCAATCCTCTATTGTTACAATTTAATCTAAACCACTAATCCAAATCATTTCTCAACTTTTATCATTTAGTCAAATAAATCCTCAAATTTTAAATCTTTTCAATAAAGTAACTAACTTGATATTTGGGGTATTACAATTCTCCCCCTTAAAAAAATTCGTCCTCGAATTTAAAGAAATACCTTAAATGAATAGGTATGGAAATTGCTTCCTTATGTCCTCCTATCTTTCCCAAGTAGCTTCTTCTACCTTATGATTATGCCAAAGCACTTTAACTGACATAATCCTTTTGTTACGTAATTCCTTATTTTTCTTAGCCAAGATCCATACCGGTTCTTCCTCATAAGTTAAATCTGGTATGATTTCTATCTCTTCCAGCATAATGACATGGGATGGATCTGATATATACCTTCTAAGCATCGATACGTGGAAACATTGTGGATCTTATCCATATCCGGAGGCAAAGCTAATTGATATGCTACTGGTCCGACCCTTTTCAATATCTCATAAGGTCCAATAAATCTCAGACTTAGCTTCCCTTTGCGTCCAAACCTCAATACTTTCTTCCAATGCGACACTTTCAGAAACAACTTATCTCCCACTTGAAATTCAATTTCTATTATTTTCAATTTGACATAAGATTTCTGTCGATCGGAGGCTATCTTCAGATTATCCTGAATAATTTTTACTTTCTCCTTCATTTTTTTCATCAAATCCGGGCCAACTAGATTTCGATCTTTAATTTCAAACCAATTTAATGGTGTTTAAAATTTTCTCCCTTACAAAGCTTCATACGGGGCCATCTTAATACTCTATTGGTAATTGTTGTTATAAGAAAATTCAGCCAAAGGAAAATACCTTTCCTATGATCCTTTAAACTCAATTACGCATGCCCTTAGTGTATCCTCCAATATCAGTACAGTTCATTCAGACTGGTCATTTTTTTGCGAATGAAAGGTTGTACTGAAGTTCAATCGAGTACCCAATGCCTCATGCAACGATTTTCAGAATCTTGAAGTAAACATTGGGTCTCGATCGGACACTATTCATATAGGAATTCCATGCAGTCTGACTATCTCTTTTATATATAACTCCACATACTTATCTATTGAGTAATCTACTCAAACTGGAATAAAATGAGACATTTTAGTCAATATTCTACAATTACCCATATCGAGTCCTTTTAACCTGGTGTCAAAGGTAACCCCGAAACAAAATCCATTATAACTCACTCCCGCTTCCACTCAGGAATGAATATCGATTGTAGAAATCCAGAAGGCACTTTATATTCAGCTTTCACTTGCTGGCGTGTCAAACATTTTATAACAAACTCCGATACAGCTTTTTTCATACCATGCCACCAATAACAACTCTTCAAATCTTGATACATGTTATTCCCGCCTATATGCATCGTCAAAGGGCTACAATGTGCCTCGGTAAGAATATCTTTCTTTAATTCCTCATTATCGGGAATGCAAAGTCTTCCCCGATAATATAAACATATATCAGCCTTCATTTCAAAGTCTTTGGTTTCTTCTCTTTTGACTTGGGCCATTCTTGCTAAACAATTCTCATCTTGACCTTGTAGTTCTTTTACCCGATCCAAAAGCATCAGCTTTAATTTAAGTTCAGCAATCAAGGCACCGTATTCCTTTAGAGACATATGCGCATCCAAAGCCCGTAAAGCTGCAAAAGTCTTTCAACTGAGCACATTCGCTACCACATTAGCCTTTATGGGATGATAATCAATAATCAAATCATAATCTTTTAAAAGCTCAATCCATCTTCTCTCTCACAAATTCAGCTCTTTTTTAGTTAACAAGTACTTTAGACTCTTGTGATCAGTGTAAACATGGCAATGCTCACCGTATAGATAATAGCGCCAATAGGCCTGTAAATGAACTGAACGTTTAGTGAACCGTTCATGAACCGTGCGGCGGGAAGTTTGTTTATGTTCATTTATTTATTAAATGAACCAACATAAACAAGATTTTGCGTTCGTTTAATTAAATGAATGAACATGAAAAAAGGGTTCGTTCGTTCATTTACGTTCGTGATCGCTTGATTATATGATCGTTTATATTTATTCATTTATGTTCGTTTATGTTCGTTCATTTATGTTTAAAACAGAGGGCAAGTTGAAAATGTTATGAAGATTATTGAAGTTGTTTGGATTTCAAGAAGATTGTTTTGTTGAACAAATTAACTTTAAGACTTTATTATGTTCATATAGTTTATTTATGATTTATGTATGTTTTTTTGTATTCGAATTAACTATAAAGTTGCAGGTTATATTAATGAATTTTAAGTTGTTATTCTTGTTGTTTACTTTTTTACATTCGTTTTTTGTGTTCGAATAAGTTTTTTTTTATTGTGTTGTTCGTTTATGTTCTCGTTTATTGTGTTCGTTTATGTTCGTTCGTTCGTGTTCGTTTATGTTCGTTCGTTCGTGTTCGTTTATGTTCGTTTATTTATTAAATTAACGAACATGAACAAGCTATATTCCTTAATGAACGAACATGAACAAAAAAAATTTGTTCGTTTATGTTCGTGTTCGTTTATGTTCATTTATTTATTAAATGAACAAACATGAACATACCTATGTTCGTGTGCGTTCAGTTCGTTTACAGGCCTAGGCGCCAAATTTTCAAAGTAAACACTATCGCTGCCAATTCCAAGTCATGTGTCGGGTAATTTCTCTCATGATTCTTCAGCTGTATTGTGGCTTAAGCCACAACTTTCCCTTCTTGCATTAGCACACATCTTAGTCCATTATGGGATGCATCACTAAAAATGACATAATCTTTACCTAACTTAGGTTGCACTAGCACTGGGGCCTCTGTTACTATTCTATTTAGTATTTCAAAACTTTCTTGGCATTTCTACGTCCAAACAAAAGGCACATCTTTCATCAACAAATTAGTTAGTGACAAAGCTAACATTGAGAAGTTCTTCACGAACCGTCTATAATAATCAGCAAGCCCCAAGAAACTTCTAACCTCATAAACATTATTTGGGTATTGCCAATCCACTGTAGCTGGGATCATTTTAGGATCTACTCTTATGCCTTCTACGGAGACTATATGACCAAGGAAAGAAATCTTATATAACCAAAATTCGCACAAAATTCGCACTTGGACAATTTAGCATACAACTTCTTATCTCGAAGTATCTGAAGAACCACCCGAAGATGATCATCATGTTCCTCTCTTGACTTAAAATACACCAAAATATCGTCTATAAACACCACCACAAATTGATCCAAGTAAGGTTGGAATACTCGGTTCATCAAGTCCATAAATGTTGCAGGACCATTTTTCAGTCCAAATGGCATTACCACGAACTCATAGTATTTGTACCGAGTCTGAAAAGCTATCTTGGAAATATCCTCTTTTTCAACCTTTAATTGGTGGTACCCAAACCTCAGGTCTATCTTAGAAAACACAGTTGCACCTTTCAGTTGATCAAACAGATCATCAATCCTCGGAAAGGATATCTATTCTTTATCGTTACTTTATTCAACTGATGAAAGTCAATACATAACTGCATAGACTCATCCTTCTTTTTCACAAATAGAATCGATGCTCCCCAATGAGATACATTGTGTTTGATAAATCCCTTATCAAGTAACTCTTGCAATTGGGCTTTTAATTCTATTAAATCTGTTGTAGCCATTCGATATGAGGCCATAGCAACAGGTTCGGTACCTGGGTAAACCTCAATCTTGAATTCCACTTCACGATCTGGAGGTAAACCCGATAATTTTTCTGGAAAAACCTTTGGAAACTCCTTAAATGTTGGAATATCATTTAATCTCATTTCTGGCACTCGAGTATCTACTACATTAGCTAAAAAACCTATACACCCCTTTGACATCATTTTCTTTATAGTTATGGCTGATATCACATAGGATAGTGATTTCACTTTTTCGCCGATCACAACAATTTTTGAGCCTTCTGAATCTTTTAGAAATAATCGCTTCTGACAACAATCGTCCCATCCATAATATGGAGACAACCAATCCATACCCAAAATGATTTCAAACTCATCGAAAGGAAACTCCAATAAGTTTGCCAGAAACAAAATCCCTTGGATTTTTATTGGGCATTTTCTACATACTCGCTCTACTCTCGCACTGTGACCCATAGGATTTACCACTATCATTTCACTAAAGATTGGTTCTAAAGGAATTCCTCTAGCTCTAACCAATTTTGTACTAATGTATGAATGTGTAGAACCAGGGTCAACTAAAACTAGTAGAGGCTCATCAAAATGATGGAATGTACCTGTTATGATCTCTGGGTCATCTCGATCCTCATTAGTCTTAATGTTATAAATTATGGAGACTCCCGAGTCTCTTGTCGCTGTATTAATTCAGCTTGACCCTTGATCTTCTTCTTCCTTTGTTTCTATTAGAGGCTACCACAGATCTTTCAGATTGCACTGAATGGTCCCCAAATCTCTTTGGACAGTTTCGGGTAAAGTGCACAGTCTCGCCACATTGAAAACAAGCTCCACTGAGATGTCTGCATAATCCCCGATACCTTCTACCACATGTCTGACATTTATTTCTTTCTTCAACTGCTCTACCCGAGCTAGCAGCAACTGATTGGACTGTTTAGTTTTCTATGAAGCTACAGCTGAACCATCTCTATCAGTATATCTAGAACTCGAGCCCTTGCCTCTCTTAACAAAATGGGGAGTTGAAGGCGTTCCAACCATTTTCCCCGTCTGTAAACTCTGTTCAGCTACTAATGTCTCTGCTTGAGCTATTTCGATAGCTTTGGCTTGGTTTATAACTTCTTGCAAGCTAGGCAAACTCAAAGCCAACATCATTTCTTTCAACTTTAGCCTCAACCCCTCAATAAACCAATCACGACGGGCCTTGTCATTGGGAACCACCTCAGTAGCAAAACGGGTCAACTTATTATACTCAGCCTCGTACTCATGTGTTGCTCGATCGCCTTGTTTCAAATTAAGAAACTTCATCAGCATCGCTCGTCTGAATTTCTCACCAATATACTTATTGTTAAATTCTTCCCAGAAGAACTACCAGGTCAATGTTCTGGTGGTGCATACATTGTAGTAATTGACCACCACACCCAAGCTAATCCCTTTAGCAATGATACAACTCCACCCTACTTCTCTGAATCTGAGTAATGAAGACTTTCAAGCATTATTATTACATCATTCAGCCATAAATCAGCCTTCATAGGGTCTTCCTCCTTTTCTCCACAAGATTCAGGAGCTCTTAAACTCTTCAGCTCCTTTGGGATCAACATCGTTGGTACTGGAGGAGCAGGGGGAGGCGAAGGAGGTTGAAAACGAGTTAATATGGCGACGAGAGCTTGCATAAAAGCTCTAAACTCTGGTATCGACATCCCTTATTGTGCAAGCGCACTAGCATTTTCAAATGGAACTGATTATTCACTATTAGCCTCATAACTTTCACTACCAGTTCTTTCCCTCATCTCTTGTTCCCCCACTCTACTCGAGTTTGAGGATTCTAACATCTATTAGAACATGCATAGTAATAACTTTATAGTTAGTAAGGAGTGTCATCAATTACACTCTAATGACACCATATCAGTAACCTCGACAATCTTAGTGGCATGTAATCATTTTTTCTTATTTCAAATTAACTCGGTTTCAGCCAAGAATCGGCTAAATCTACAGTTCTAATACCAATAAATGTAACACCCATATCCCGTACACATTTTTGTACACGAGATACAGATGTCACATTACTTTTAAAACATTTACTCATTTGAAAACACGTAAAATTTTTGTTTCAAACTTTAAAACCACACAATTTAACAAATGATTAAATATTCATTGGAACATATTACTAAAACTATCACCTTAAATACATTACAAAATATTTTCTTAAGTCTATAACATGCCAGCTAAGTTTTAAAATGAGTATGATTATCCCAATGTTACTGATGAGTTAACCTTTAATTGATGATGGTTGTTGCTACTGCACTCCTTACTCAACAAATCTTTGATTTTTACCTAAACGTGAAATCAACACATGTTAAGTATTTACTTAGTGATGTATAATCTTGTAAAGGAACTACAATTTTATTCATAAGTATATCCTGACTATCAAAACCATGATAGTTCATCTACTTTGTGAGCCCCCTTTAAGATCTTTTAATTAAATTAATAAACGGCATCATTTAAGTCAAAATACATTGTTAATCATTTAATCTTTTACTCAAAGGCATTTAGCCTTTCATCTAACTTGCAATATTAGCACCTTTCTGTCAAATGTACAGCTAGGTAATTAATCTTTTACTCAAAGGCATTTAGCCTTTCATCTAACTTGCAATATTGGCACATTTCTGCCAAATGCACAGCTAGGCAATTAATCTTTTACTCAAAGCATTTAGCCTTTCATCTAACTTGCAATATTGGTACCTTTCTGCCAAATGCACAGCTAGGCAATTAATCTTTTACTCAAAGGCATTTAGCATTTCATCTAACTTGCAATATTGGCACATTTCTCCCAAATGCACATCTAGGCAACTAATCTTTTACTCAAAGGCATTTGGCCTTTCATCTAACTTGCAATATTGGCACCTTTCTGCCAAATGCATAGCTAGGCAATTAATCTTTTACTTAAAGGTATTTAACCTTTAATCTAACTGACATGATTGACACATTTCTATCAAATGCACATCTAGGCAATTAATCTTTTACTCAAAGGTATTTAACCTTTCATCTAACTGACATGATTGACACATTTCTGTCAAATGCGCAACTAGGCAAATAATCTTTTATTTTAAAACGGTTTATACCCTAAAGATTATTCATAGTATCAATTCCACACACATTATAAACATATATCATATAATGAAAAACATACATTAATTTAAACATTTGAGTTGAATTTATTGTGATTCTCCCTCAACCAATATAATTACCATGTATGCACTCACCTGATATAGTAGTGATGTCCAACTACTTGGAAACTTTGTCATTCCCCTTTTTCTTGCTTGACTCGAAGCTTGATTTCGATCTACTCAGACATCCATTAAACAAACATACCATACCAATTGTTAGTATATTCTCTAACATTTATACTTTAACAATACTCAAAAGTACTATTAATAAATTTTCTATAACAATCTCAACCCATCTTAAAATTATTGGCTCAATAGTATCGGTACCCCTACCATGGTAGCAATACTTCTATATTCTGGTATCGATACTCCCTTTCAGTATCGATACCATTTTTACATTCTGGATCTATGGCATCGATACTTTTTTCCTAGTACAGATACTTCTATACTATGGTACCAATACTCCCTTTCAGTATCGATGCCATTTCGGCATTCTGGAATCCATGGTATCAATACTTTCCTTTTGGTATCGATACCCCATCAGTATCGATACTAATTACATTAGTATCGGTATTGTTCATCATATTTCTACTCATTTAAACCTATAGTATCGGTACTGTTCCATCAGTACCGATACCCTTACCCATATTTTCCATTTTTCAGCCCGATTCTTACCCAGTTGTGGTCAAATTTCCTTATGTTTACCATCAACAATACTATTAAACTCTTACTTACTTATCCTTACTAACTTTCCTTCATTTAGCTTCATAAGACATCTAAAATCTCCCAAGAACATTTCCATCTAAGAATCATACCACTTTTTCTAACATGTTTTTAATCCCATACAATGCTTCTAATCTCTTATTTACTTCTTTGACAAGTCAAATATACTAATAAACATCAATAAAAACTCATGTTCTAACATATCATTCAAAAACCCATTTTCTTAAATCTAAAATATTTCATCCATCTCCTATTTTTAATCTTATTTAACCCTTCCTTAAGCTTACATATCACTTAAGGTTGCAAAAACAAACCATAATCGAAAGGAAAAACTAATTAGATGAAGTTTACCTTTGGCTATAGAGGAGAGAACAAAGTCACGGGAAGAAGAAGAATGAAAGTAAATAACTTAACCTATTTTGTTTTTAACTTTCCCTTTTCTTAAATCCCTATTAAAAAATGAGTTTTAAATTCATTTCATTCCAAAGGACCAAAATGCCCTTTCAATCCTCCATTGTTACAATTTAATCTAAACCACTAATCCAAATTATTTCTCATCTTTTATCATCTAATCAAATAAATCCTCAAATTTTAAATATTTTCAATAAAGTCACTGACCTGATATTTGGGGTATTACACCTAGTACCGATATTGCAAGCTTCTGGATGACATTTAATGCAGGAAACTACCTCCCAACATCTCTATTCTCTCCCACAACAACTAAAACAGTAGGAATTAATTGAGGGAGTATAAAAACAAGATCCCAAGTCATTTGTGAAAACAAAAGACAAAAGAGAAAGTCAAAAACAACAAATTTAAGTCAAATCAAGTCAACATTCTTCAATATTCTTTTTTCTTTCAAAGAACACTTTTTGTACTCATTTGTATTCATTTCTCAAGTGTTCTTAAATTGTGCAAACACATTCCTAGTGAGGATTTTATAAGTTTACAATTTGTAATTTTCTCTTTGAGAGAGTGTCTCAAGAATGTGAGGTATAATTCTTGAGAGATTTGTAAGGTTACACCTTATCCTCAAAGGTAGATACAAATTAGTAAATTTGTGGAAATCCTTAGTGTGGATGGTCAAGGTAGTGGATGTAGACTTTGGTTGATAAATTCAAATCACTCTAAATTCTTGTGTTCAATTTTATATTTTTCTCTCAAGCTTCCACTAAAATTTTAATTGCTAATTCACCCTCTCTTGGCTATTTCATCCATTTGATTGACTCAACAGAAGTCAACCTAAAACCAACTCATCAATCATGACACTTGTAAAAGTGTTATAACTTTGAAAATTAAAAAAGCAGTTGATTCTTTTGATATTCAATGAACTCATGTTTTGGGATTTGCTTCAATATGGGCCTAAAGGAGGCACTATTTTGTTTCTTCAACAAACTTCTCAAAAGAAAAAAAAATCTTTTCAAACAAGATAATTTCCCTAAAATGGTATCTTAGAAATTTAACAAAGGTCTCTCAAACTTAGAAGCTCAGAATAAGAAAATGGGATAAAGGAATCGAATAATAAAAGGGCAATATTATTGGGGGCAAGAAGAACAATTTAATGCAAAGAATTACAAAGGTGCAATCTAGTGTGAGAAAAGAATGAAGACGAACAAATTAGAAAGAGAATCAAGACTGCTTGTGCATATTTTCATTACCATTAATCAAGAAAACATACTTCGACATGCACATACATTATTTTGCATCTTTACATTAAACATCCATCATTACATACAACATAAAATCTTTTAATTCTCCTCTCATGATGATGGCTTTAGAATTTCTCTTTCTTAAGATCATTTTCTCCTCTCATGAGGACAAATCCAAGAGCTCATTTTTTTTCTTAAAATTAGGTAAAAATTGAAGAAATTAGATAAACTTTGCCATTCAAGATAGGTTCATTCATAAATGCATAATTTTTATATATCTTTCAGAAAATAAGAAAATTAAAGACAACCAGATGTTCTCAACATGAAGGAACATTGTAATCCTTAGAATTAACATCCCTAAACAAAGGAGTAAATCATCCAAGGACAACTAGATTTCTTCAAAGAGAATGTGCAATGTCATCTTTAGATCTGAAGTCTTCAAGCAAAAGAACAAATCATTTGTCAAATTTTGAGATTGTTTCCCTCAAAATAAAATTTTAGTCTCATTTGATATTATTTCATAAAAACAAAATTTCATCTCACTCAAGACAGTTTCCTTTGAAACACAAGCTTTAAAATCATTTCACTCAAAAGAAATCTTATCTCGCCTGAGATTTTTTTCTCAAAAAAAAATTTGTCTCACTTGATATTGTTTTTCTTAAGAATAGATTTCGTCTCACGCGAGATAATTTCCCTTGAAACCTAGACTTTATGATCATTTCACCCAAAAGAAATTTTATCTTACTTATGATTGTTTTTACTTAAAAGAAAATTTAGTTTCACTTGAGATTGTTTCTCTTAAAACAAAAACTTTGAAATTGTCTCACTTGAAACAAAATTTTATCTCACTTGAGATTTTTTTTCTTGAAAACAAAATTCGTCTCACTTGAGATTATTTTTCTTAAAATGAATTTTGTCTCACTTGAGATTGTTTTTCTTAAAAAAATGTCATCTCACTTGAGATTGTTTTTCTTAAAGCAAATTTCGTCTCACGTGAGATTGTTTTTCTTAAATCAAATTTCGTCTTACTTGAGATTGTTTCCTTTGAAATACAAATTTTTTATAAAAAAATCTCTTAAAAACAAATTTCATCTCACTTTGAAATTTTTCTTGAAACAAATTTTATCTTACTTGAGACGGTTTCCCTTTGAAACACAAATTTGAAATCATTTGAAAATTATTTCGCTCGAGATTGTTTCACTCAAAACAAAAATTATCTGACTTGAGATTGTTTCTCTTTAAACAATATATTTTCCTTACTTAGAACAATTTTTCAAATTTTCATGAAATCGTTTCTTTTAAAAGAACCGAATTACATCTCCATTGAGATAAAAAAATAATGTTTTTAATCTCACATGAGACAACATCGTTTCTAAAGAAAATAAAAAAAAATGAATGATGATGATAAAAATAAACACTCAACGTGCTAATAAATGACAATTATGTATTTTGCAGATCCAATATGTGTGGGGTCAAGGAATCGAGTAAGAAGATATCCAAATACAAAGAGGCAAATTAGTTATAGAAAGATGAAGGAACAAACCAATACAAGATCAAAGAAAGATGCTCGCGCCAAAAGTGAAATTACAATTAAATCAAACAAAATCAAGTCATTATTTGTCTTTGTCACATTCTTGTTTTTAAAACAATGAGTAAAGAGAGACAAATCTCGTACCCTAAATTTGTTCAAACATTTTAAAACGGATCAAATGTGATCAAAGACTAATAAGCTTCTCACGTGATGATGTCGAATTAATCCGGATGTGCCTTTGCTTAAATTAGAATTATTCAATTTGGTTGACCGTGTGTGTCTGTTGGAATTTAGGACTCAAATATGTTTAACCTTCTTTATTAACACCAATTACCCAAAAATAAATAAAATTAAAAAATATCTCAAATGTCCAATTACAAACACTTTACAGTCCATTTACAAACCTAAATAAAATCATACATATACAGCAACCCATCAGCAATATCACAAACAATTAAGGCACATCAGCTAGAAGCATGTGCCTTCAGACCATAAAAATTAGGGTTTTATAGTAACCATGGTTCCGCCAAAACATTATAGCCATTAGATCTAGACTTTTGATCTAACGACTCGGATTGAACCAAACTATATTTAGGGTTTTGTAACCCTAATCCTATGGACCAGCATCGCCAGCCACATCACAGAGTGATCTTTCAACAGCCGTTCTACGTGAGTAGCTCCAGTAACCGCGCGTGAACCCTCATGGCCCCCCATTCGTCTGAGCCTCCACGTTCAACATTCCAGTCAGCCTCAACTCAAGCCCTCCTTGCCTCGTCGATTATCAGCAAACCCCAAATCGACAAATCTACACCAGTAAGTCACGTGCAACAAAAAGTAAAATGAAATGTAATTTTCATTCTTTATTTTAGATTTCTAATAGTGGGTCATAGAAAAACCCTAAAACTATCATTTGTAAAAGGAGACTCTCTCCCATTCGAAAGAAAAACAATACGAAAGTTAGAGTTTTTCAGAATGTTTATTTTTTCCATTCGTTTTTTCAATCTTTTTCCAATTTGAAAGTAAAACAAAGAGTAAAGGTATTTGGTTAGTGGCTTTCCCTGAGTAGAAGATCTATGTTTGTTGAGAGATCTCAATGGGGAGTTGAAAGGACACGGGGCCTTTGTCCATGCGGTTTTTCATATGGGTTTAGACACTTTAGGTCTCGATCTGAGTACTAGGAAGTAGATTAGAGAATTTTAAGACTGTTTGGGGTTCACAGGGTTCGTTCTGTCATCGGTAGGGGTCGCAGAAACATAAATATATGAAGAGCCAGGTTTCATTTTAAGAACTAGATGGAGCTTTTGGTCTTCAAAGTGTCGATTTAGGGTTTAGAGAAAAAGATGGAAGCATTTGAGTCATTTAGGTTTGATTTTTAGGTTTTTCGATCACCGGGAGTGGTGGTCAAGGGTAGGGATGACCACCGACGTACGGTGACCGACGTTTGCTAATTGGGTCTGTAAGTTTCGGCCGTGTGGGGGGCTTCGTCGAGTGAGATAGATAAATATAGAGAGTTTTTTTAGGGTTTGTGAGGGAAATAATTTTTTTTGATCGAAATGTGTGTGGGAAATAAAGCAAAACAAAAAAGGGTTGCGATTTATACTCAAAGTTTTAGGGAAATTCACGTTTAGGCCTTCTGCCGTTAGGCATGTTTTACATATTGATCACCAAGAGCTCTTTTTTTTACTTTGATTCGACATGTTATTTTGTGTTTATTTTAATTTGATCACCATTCATGCTGTTTTGTTTCATTTTGTATTAGCTACTGTATTTTATTTTTATTGCATTTTGGTCCCTATTTTTAAATTATTACTTACAAACATCTGATGCGGCCTTGCAGTAACCCAACCCTAGGTATGACTTACATTATTATGGTCCAGATAAAACATTAAATTTTTAATATACTAACTACTAACCTTTTAAAGATTTTCAAATTATACGACCTTGTAGCGACCCGTTCTGAGGTATTACTCGTATTATTATGGTCATGATAAAATTATTAAATATTAACCACTAACTTTTATTTTTTATTAAATTATTTATTTTCTATTATTTTTATTTCAACCCTTTAATTTTTTATATTTGAATTTCTACTTTTTAAATTCCCAACATTTACATTTTAATCCTTTAAAATTTTAGCATTTACATCTTTGCATTTCTTTAATTTAAGCCTTACTTTTTGTTTCATTTCATTTCAGTCCCTTTAAATTTGTATATTATTGGCATTTCATGTATTATTTTCATTTTATTTGTTGTTCCATTAATTTCATTTCATTAATCGTGCATGTACTTTTTCTTATTTTTATAAAATCAAAGGCAATGTTCTTTTATATCGAGAGTTAGTGAAATTGTGTCCAACATGATTGGATAACAGTTTCTGTTGAATTTTGAAGTAAAGGGATATCATTTTCAAATAAAATCGAGTTAATCAAATGGTTTCTAGAGTCAAATATTTTACAAAAAAATCACTCTTTTTTAAATTAATTCATCGAAATAAAAGGATCGTAATTTAAATTTTGGATTCAAATATGTAATATTTCTCTATTTTAGAAAACGTATAATCGAGAGGTACTAATTTTGGGCGATGTGAAGGTGCTTACCCTTCCTCACGTGTAATCGACTCTCGAATCCTTAAAAATGAATTTTTGGTAATTCGTAGACGAATTGTTGTCTTTTAAATGATTTTTCTCAAAATTGTTTTAAAAGACGTTTTTAGGTTTTCAACCTGCCTAACCTAAAGGTTGATGGCAATGCCCAATCATTTTGTTTTTCAAAACTCGATCTTTTAAAATTAAGTTGGATCGATCCCCTCCTAGCCCTAAAAAGCTTAGGGACCATTCTGACGAAGTGTACAAATATGAAAGGAAAGTGATCAAAACTTAATCCACGTATTATCTACGTGAAAATGATGTAATTTTAATTTTATATATTTATCGTACCATGTCAACAAACCGTTAAAAGTTTAACAGTTTTATGTATTTATCCTTTAGTGATCACATCTTAATTAAAAAGAACCGAATGTAACCAAATATTATGTTTTTTGAATTCAATGAGAAAAAAAATTATAAAACTAAAACAAAAGTGACCATTTATGTAATTACCCTTATATCAACACATGTTAACTGTTTTTTATAATCATCTTAATTTAATTTATTAATCAAATAACTTTGATCAATTATAAATATTTATTATTAATGTAATTTTCTCAATTAAATTTATCTCATATACGATGTTAAAATGAAGATTATAATTATTATTTAAAGAATCGTGTATCACATTTCTTTAAATAAACTGATTATTATTCACTGCATTTCAATTTATTAATAAATGTTAAACTTGTTAATAATAAAATCTATTATAATAATAATTTATTATAATATGATTTTTTTAAAATATGTTCCAACCAATTAATCAAATAAAATAATATAATATTCTTAATGATATGTTATGAGGATAATGTTTTGTCTAAAAAATTTATGATTTTCATAAAATATATTATTTTGTACTTACTTAAATTAATAAAAAAATTAATTTATATTTTTTATCAAATATGTTATGAAAATTTTAAATTACGGATTAATTTTCTATTTTCATGCTTTATGACGAATTGATATAATGAAAATGTGCCACGCCACTTGTGGGCCCCATCAAAAATCTGTCTTAGGAAATCCAACGGCTGAGATCTCGTCTTGTGATCCCAACTTAGGGTTTACTATCGAAAGAAACCTCCAAACTTAAACATAACTTTCTGTATGTTCAATTCGGTCTTGTGTTGCCCTTCGCAGCTACTCCTTTCCTTTCTTCAAACCTCATATTCTCACGCACCGCCGCCCACTCTACGCCGGCGGGTAAATATCCATTTCCTCTTCTTCCCCTTCCCTCTCCTCCTTTTTGAAAATAAGAAAAACAAGTTCGAAAAGGAAAGTTTGGTTCTTTAGGAAAGGTTGGGATTTTCACGTCACTATCATTTTTATTATTATTATTATTAATTGCTCTTCGGGTTTTGTTTGATTAATAACAAAGAGGGGAAGGAAGATAAAAAAGCTCTAAAAAAGAAGAAAACTTGGAGAAAAAAAGGGTTTTTTTAGCTGCTGGCTTTAGAGGATTAGAGAGATGGCGCATGTTCAAGTTCAGGGGCAAAGTGGGAGCGTTAACAATGGATCTGGGGGAGCCAGTAACCAGTTTGTAACGTCTCTGTATGTTGGGGATTTGGATCCAAGTGTTACCGAGACTCAGCTTTATGAGTACTTTAACCAGGTCGGTCAGCTGCTTACGGTTCGCTTGTGCACGGATTTGCCCACCCGAAGGTCTCTTGGTTATGGTTATGTCAACTATGGCAACCCCCAGGATGGTAAAACCATCTGTTTTCTCAGTTTTAGTTTCTTCCAAATGATTTTGTTCATTGTAGATTTGATGGTTTTAGTTTTTTTTTTCCTTTGATTTATTTGCCTTTGTTGAATAATAGATTATTGCTTTTAGTAGTATTTGCATTTAGTTTCGATGAATTATGAAATCAAAGAAAAAAGTTATCAGTTTTGATTGAATTGGAAATGGCTGATACAATAGTATGTATTTAGTGTGTGTGTGTTTAATTCAAAGAAATATTTAGTGTATTTTGCTTCTGCACTGATTTCACAAAAAAGTTGTTTAGTTATTCTGGATGGTATCTTATTTTGTTTACTTACAGCTGCAAAGGCAGTGGAGCTTCTGAACTTCACTCCTCTGAGTGGAAAGCCTATCCGGATTATGTATTCCAACCGTGACCCTAGTCTTCGTCAAAGTGGTGCTGGAAATATATTTATCAAGGTGATAAAACTTAACCGCCGGAGGGTTTCTTTTGCTGCTTTGTTTCATAAACTTGTGCTCCATTTATCTCGCATTGTTTATTTTGTGTTTGTTTTCGGTGATTCTTGCAGAATTTAGATAAGGGAATCGACCAAAAAGCTTTGCATGATACGTTTTCTGCATTTGGAAACATTCTCTCTTGCAAGTTAGCCATGGATCCCTCTGGCCAGTCGAAAGGTTATGGGTTTGTACAATTTGACAATGAGGAATCTGCCCAAAAAGCAATAGACCAATTGAATGGTATGCTATTGAATGATAAGCAAGTCTATGTTGGCCCTTTTGTTCGCAAGCAAGAAAGAGACACTTATACTAGCAAGACAAAATTTAACAATGTCTATGTAAAGAATATCTCGGAGTCGACTACTGATGAAGACTTGAATAAGATTTTTGGTGAATTTGGTCCAATCTCTAGTGCCGTGGTGATGAGAGATGCTGACAGGAAATCCAAGGGCTTCGGGTTTATCAACTTTGAGAATGCAGATGACGCTGCTAGAGCTGTTGATTCCCTAAATGGAAAGAAATTCGATGATAAGGAATGGTTTGTTGGGAAAGCTCAAAAAAAATCTGAAAGGGAGGCTGAACTGAAACAGCAATTTGAGCAGACAATGAAAGAGGCAGCGGATAAATTTCAAGGAACAAACTTATATGTTAAGAATTTGGATGATAGCATAAGTGATGAGAAACTTAAAGAGTTATTCTCTCAATATGGTAACATAACATCATGCAAGGTTAGTTAGCCTGTTTTCAGAATAGTAGAATTCAGTGGGTTCGATTCTCGGTTGGCTGATCCTATTATTAAATGTAACAGGTTATGCGAGACCCTAATGGGATAAGTAAAGGATCAGGGTTTGTTGCTTTTTCAACTCCAGAAGAAGCATCTAAAGCTGTAAGTATACCTGCTTCCGTAATCTTATTCTATAACATAATCTAATTCTGGTTATAACAGCTTGCTGAGATGAATGGCAAAATGATCGTCAACAAACCTCTCTATGTTGCGCAAGCTCAAAGGAAGGAAGATAGGAGAGCCAGGTTGCAGGTGTGTTATTTTGATATTTTCTTCGAGTCTCGGCCAAACTGTAGTGCCACAAAAGGATGGTTTTGATTCTTTCATATGCTAAGGGCATATGCCACACTTTTTACAGGCTCAGTTTTCTCAAATGAGACCACTTTCAATGGCACATTCAGTTGGACCTCGAATGCCAATGTACCCACCTGGAGGTCCAGGTCTTGGGCAACAAATATTCTATGGTCAACCACCTCCGATATTCCCTCCTCAGGTATTATATATGCATTTTATTTCTTTAATGTTTCTAGTCATATAATGTATTTTTTAACCTACTGAATTAATAAATTAATGATACCGTGATATCTGCTATAGAAAATCACAATCTTGTTTGTGCCTTTTTATTCTGTTAGCCCGGATTTGGATATCAGCAGCAGCTTGTTCCAGGCATGAGGCCTGGTGGGGCTCCCATGCCAAATTTCTTCGTACCAATGGTTCAGCAAGGCCAGCAGGGTCAGCGTCCAGGCGGCAGAAGAGCTGGATCTCAGCAAAATCAGCAACCAGCTCCTTTAATGCAGCACCAGGTTTGTTCCTTCACTTTTTTTATTTTACAATATCTTTGATACAAATCCTTGTATCCATAAACACTTCATCTGATGGCTCACTAAAATAGCAGATGCTACCCCGTGGGCGGGTCTATCGCTATCCACCAGGTCGTGGGCTGCCTGATGTTTCAATGCCTCATGCTGCTGGAGGCATGATGTCTGTTCCATACGATATGAGTGGCATGCCAATGCGTGATGCACCACTTTCGCAACCAATTCCGATTGGAGCTTTGGCCTCAGCTCTTGCAAATGCTACTCCGGATCAGCAAAGAACAGTACGTACTGCTTTGTTTTCTTTATTTGTTCCTTCTCTTTCTGCATATTGGTGCTGTAGATTATATTTGTGGCGTAATACAATCCCTTTTATGCTTTTGTTAAAAGGATTAGTATAGATTATACTGTGGCATAATACAGAAATGTGAACTTCCCCGTATATTAATAATAAACTGAAATTGCCTTACATGGATCAATGTGTAGATGCTGGGGGAGAATCTCTATCCACTTGTTGAGCAGCTGGAACCCGATGCAGCGGCCAAAGTAACAGGGATGCTTCTGGAGATGGATCAGACTGAAGTTTTACACTTGCTAGAGTCCCCGGAAGCTCTAAAAGCTAAAGTAGCAGAAGCGATGGAAGTTCTGAGGACTGTAGCTCAACAGCAGCGGCTAGCCAGTGGTGCTGCTGATCAACTGGCATCACTATCATTAAATGACAACCTTGTCCCTTGATTTTGAATGCCTTCTAGAGTTTGTAGTGTGGCCTTCTATTGGGGCTCACAAATGAGCTTTGCTTGGTTAAGAGGATGACTTGGCTGGTTTTGGATTCACTTCTGTTGTTCCAGTGTTTTTGGAACATTGAAACTACGAACACCCATGTTTTATTGGTTTTTTTTTTTGCTGTGACTCAGAATGCATATTAACCCTTTACTTTGATTGTGTGCCTTCTAGCTGTTGAGGATTTATGGGTTTTCATTGCTTTTGAAGGAAGTTTTACGAGTTAAATCCGTTCTTGTTTACATTTGCTTTGTGGTTGTTCAATCACAAATCTGAGTTCAAGTAAAAATAACTGGTAATTTGTTTACTTTCTAAGCAACTGAAATATTAGGACAAATCCCTAATTGTCAAGTCAAACTGTTATCTCCATTGTTGGATACGTTTCATACAAACTACCTAACAGAGTTTACCATCTTGCCAATTATATGAGCATGAAGGCTTCGTTTTAATTAACACGCCTCAATCTCAACCCAACATCAGCATCGTGATCGGGCTGCTGGGTTATTCCATTGCCCTGTGGTGTTTCAGATGACGCTCCTGTCTCACTTTGCTTTTGTTCCAATTCTTCCCCTATGTTATGAAGTCGACGACCGATGAGGTATCTGTCGTCCCTTATAGAGTTGTGGAGGTTAGTGAACCAGACATGAAATCTCTTAGCACAAAAGCACAAGAAGCTAAGGCAAAGGCATCCCGGCCATGCAAAGCGGTAGACAGCCGAGTTAACCACTAATGGATATCCAAGCACGGGAAACACCCCTCGGGCTACTATGTAAGGTAAAAACAATGCAGTCAGCAACTTCATTATGATAGGAAACACAATCTCCCGCAACACCCAAAGGCCCTGCAGTCTGGAGAAGCCATCTTCTCTCACCCTTTCGAATTTTACTCGCCAGCTTTCATCTACCAACGGCATCATATGATCCAGCATAACCTGTGGATATAAGAAATCAAGTTCTGGCCGTGTCAGGGAATAACATCCTCGTAGTATTAAATAGTCAATTGTGGTTCGACACTTACAATTCTAGTCCATATCTTAAGAAAAATGAGACCCAACGCCCAATCTTGATAAAGGAGGAAAACCGGACTCTCGTCCACAGGCACCCGCATTGGCACAATCACCAAAAGATCAAAAAGCAGGCCAATAAGAACAGGAATGACAAAAATCTGGACATTACAGCACCAATGAAGATATTAGTTAGATATCGGGAACTTGGAAACAAGTAGAAACCCAATCACATACCCATATTGATAATAGCAAGGAGCTCTTGATGACAATGACACCCCACTTCCAGATTTGGCCTAACAGAACTGAAGCCCTCTTTGTTCTTATGGGCTTGATGGAGTATATAGCCCCAGCCAAGACTGTCCAATTGAAATAGCTTCCGATGACAAAAGCATAAAGGTCTACAATGAAAAACAAAACAATAACCAGTTAGCACTAAAATTATAATTAGATAACTTTATGTGGGGAGGGGAGGGATAAGAATCAAATTCCATTACCATTGCACTTAATGCCGTGAGTTATTGGGAGAAGAGGAATCGCATTGAATAGGGTACGGCCAAGTGATATCGGTACTACTACCAAAGCAGAGTTGAATACAAGCAAAGTGATCCAAGCGATGACCAGCAACAGGACAATGCGAAGAACAAAACTGTACTTGCTAAAGAATTCATCGATAAAAATTAGAGAGCCAACTACAAACAAAGATATTAGACTAACAAAATGTAGCAAGAGAAGATGAAGAGGGAAAAAGCAGCACCCATTAACCATAATCCCCCATCCTAAATGAAAAAAGAACTAACAGATAAAAATTTGTAGATTGACAGGCCCAGACTATCCCATCTTCATTTCAGGATTCAATACTAACATGTAACTACTTTGAAAAAACTCCATTTGGATGAATCAGATATAAAAGAATAATTTGAATCCTCATCCCAGAAAATGGTAAAACTTCATATTGTTGTAATGCATCAAAACATAAGTGGTTAAAATCTAAACAAAGTAAAAATAACTTGCAAGTGCAAATTCGATGATCTTTTTAATGTTAATATTATAAGTAAAACCTATAAAAATTCTGATTACAAATGTAGAATCTTAGAGCAGCAGTGCAAGCAAGTATACAAACAATCAAACAAAATGAAGAAAAACGAAATATGAACAACAATTATACCAGACGCGTCAAGTAATATAATCAATCAAAAGCACCATATAACTTACTCTGAATCGGTTTGTTCATCTCCATCAAACTCCTCCACAGCATTAGTGTTCCCTGATGCGAGACCTCTATTTGGATAATCAGGAGCTGCAAATGCAACCATGGCCTGTTCCTGTCCACCTAGTTGCACAATCTGTAGTCTATCCTGATGTCCCGGTTCCACATTGGTGTTTTCCTGGGCACCATTCTCCTCTGGTCTGGGAAGTAAGAAGTCAGTTAAGCCTAATGCCCAGCCAACTGCAGTAAACCAATGGCGCAGAAGAGACTTGATCGTCATCCGCAATTTAAAATGCTCAACGGCAAAAGGAATGCATATTTGAAAGAGAAGCATGTCAGCCGGAATCTCGGTAAATGGGTCTGAAACCCTGCAATAAACAGATCATTTAATTGTGAGCTAACAATAAGTATAAACAAGTGAAGCAATAAGAAACAGTATGAACCAATCTTACGATATATCGAGTGGGAAAATAGAGGGTGCCATCCTCATAGCAAGCTTGACAGGCAAAAATACCAGCATCACAATCAAACTCCCATAAACTGCAACTGATAACATGACCCTCCGAGCGTGCTTGTGTACAGGATCATCAATTAAATCACGGAAGGGATTGTAGTTTGGATCAGCTGGGTCTCGAAGGAAGTATAGAACCCCATTGCGTAAAACCTGAGCCGTAACAAATATGATAGTATCAACTCATCCTACAATATGATAACAGGTTCCAAATTAACGCTTAATAACATAGGATGGAAAAGAACATTACCCCTCGAAGAAGGCTGACAAAGATGCTTATTTGTAGCATGTATACAATTCCTACAACCCAATGAATCAATGAGCTTGCTAAAGGTGAGACTGAGAAGAACTGAACTCTTTGAGACATTGATTTTCCAAACATCCTCATTGTACATACATCTAGCCACCATCCACACATCAAAGGGAACACCCCAAGCTCAATTACAAGCAGGAAAGCAACCTTAATCATTGTCATCAAATGCCTCATTGCCGCCAAGAACTGCCTGAAGAGGGATTGTATTGTATCGGCTATTGAGGCAATCCCATAGAATCTCCCCATTGTCAAAGGCTCACCCCTAGTGTACCTAATCAAAGTGACAATACCTAGATAGAAGAAGACTAAGGAGAATATAAACATGTACCCAATAGAAAGAGTTGTAACATCAGAAAGCCTTGATGATCCAATAGTTACTCCTTTCAAGAGATCTGCTGAAAATGGTGCACTTGTGTTGCTTGAAACTTCAGCGACTCCAGTAGAGTTTGCTTTCAACATTTCTACAACCTGGCCTTGGCCTACAGATGTCAAATTTGTAACAACAGTTAATGTGTTCTTCAATGTGATGTTTGCCAAGGAAAGGGCAGTATCTGTCAGTGGCATCACTACTGATAGCACCGGACCACTTGCAGAGGAGAAAAGCCAAGATAAGTAATAGAGAATAATGCGGCCTATAGAGAAAGGCACAAAAATTACTACACCAAGGAAAATCATATTGCTCGCTAGAACCTGCAGGAATGGAAAATCAAGTCATGAAAGAATGTCATGCTGAACATAGTATTAGCATAGAGACAACAACAACAACAACAACAACAAAACCCTATTCCCATATGCAATGGGGTAAGGGGAAGGTAGGGTAGTAGGCTGCCCCTAACGCCAGGTTGAGAGCAGCTTCTGTGGAAGACTTCCGACAGTCAGAAAATTAAAAATAAAGATAAAATACAATGCATGTATAAATAAATAAATAAATTCTACTCATAGTGGAGATTGAGAGTTCCTAGTTGATGTCATTCAATTCAAAGTAGCACCATCTAAAGGAATAAGAATGGAATATAAGATTATTGTTAACAGCCCAAATAATGCATAAACTAGAAAAGCATACAATGGCCTCTAGTGTTGGTATATTGGAAGAGGAAACATTTTAAGGAATGAAAAAAGAGGCAATAATGGCACTCTATAAAAAAAATTAGATTCAGGATAAAGTTTCTGTTATGACCCAATAGAATCGGAGAAGAACGATAATCGAAGAAATAGAAATAGTGATTAAAAGAAGAAAGAGAGCTTGAAGAAGAGAATAATTTCATTCAATTTTCTGATGATTTCCTCTTGGATCAATACACGTTTTATTTGTTAACATTGTACCAATTCTAACCAATTTACCAGCTGGTAATACAGCTGTCTAACAAAATTCTTTCTCCAGCAGGTGCTGCTGGCATGACTCCTTCCCCTGATTTGGTCCATCAGGTAAGTGACTAAGCCCTTCTAATTTTGTATTCCCAATTACCCTAATTTTCTCAATTGAAATCCCTAACCCTACTTTCAATTCCCCCAATTCTCCCCCGCCTTCTCCGACTGTTTCTATAATTCTACTACTCATGACAATACCCCCTCCATGAAAGGATCCTTGTCCCCAAGGATCAAAAACTAGGAATTGTGCTTTAGGCACAATATAGTTTACCCTAGCGACGTTTTCCAGCCTTAAGTTCGTCCATTGCACATGATTGTGCTTCTTCTCCATATGTTTGTCGAGCACCATAGTCGGGTGGACCTTCAACTTTCCTTCCTGTCCAAACTGGGAAGGATGAGGATCCAATGAGATAACGCTTTGATCTCCTAATTTTTTCTTCGACAAACTGGTATGAGTTACAGGTTGCACCCTCGAGGACTCTGGTAATAATTTATACGCTACTAACCCCATGCATTGTAAAACGGTGTAGGGATCATAGAACCTCGCTGCCAGCTTTAATCCCTTTCGAAGAGCAAGTGTGAGGTTTGATGGTAAGACTGGAACTTCAGGTAAATTATGTCCCCGACCTTTAGATCTTTGTCTGTCCATTTTGTATTCGCATAAAGCTTCATCCTTCCTTGAGTCTTCTGAAGTTGTTGTTTTAGTACCTGATTCTTGCTTTCTCTAGTGTCTAGCATTTTCTGTACTGATTGAACAATAGACTGTCTACCATTTTCCTTACTCACGGTTGCAGCAATAAACACTGTTATTTTAAATTCCCATAATATTTTCATGCTATTGGTAGCCACTTCCGAGCTGCAACCTTCATATGTGCAACTAGTTAGAATTGTACCAGGGAATCTAATCTCAACATGCTCTTCGACTTCTACTTGATCTTTGTTGCCTTTAGTGTTGGCTTCCCCTCCTTTTATGACATTCCCCCTTCCTTCAGATGATCCTTGTCCCCAAGGATCAAACACTTTCTACTTTACAAATATTTGCATCGCATTTTGTTTCCTAAGAAGGTCTAATACGAAATATATAGTCATTTTGGCACAAGATGCCACATTTCCAGTAAGACCACTAGGAATTTGGATAATTTTTATCCCACACTTTGTATCAACATTGCTTTTATCGTATTCAGTGGAATCAATTGTCACAAAATTCTTCTTTTTTGGTTCTATTGATTCATGGAACAAATGTTTGACATCAAAAGGACATTGCTCAATCTTTGTAGGGGCCTTATGCCTTTGTCCGAAAACATAAATTGCATCTGATGTTGGACTGTTAGCAGCAGGTTTATCAACTTCAACATTCCCAAACAATTCTTCAAAATCCCAAACTCTTGAACTTGTGAAAAAAACACTGTTCCAAGATAAATTCTTGTGAAGATCATACTTAGGCTCAAAGCCATCAATCTTTGTTCCTTTTTCATGTTGCTTTAGTTCTTCTTTCGAAATTGTAATTAACCTTAAGACATAAGCACTAAATTTATGTGGTGCTAAAAGATAGGTGATCATGTTCCTACCAAGCTTCAGTATAATGGCACTAGAGATTCTTAGCTTACCACCTTCATCCGCATTAAATGTCGCCATCAAAGTGAGATGAAGAGAATCAAGAATTATAACGTTAAGAAAACCACTCCAAATGGTTACAGATAATGTACCCGGATCCCCATCAACTAACTCCAAAGGAGGCCTCAGATTTCCAGAATAGGTAATTAAAGATGATACCTCAAGTAGACCAGTAACAAAGACTCTCCCACTATAATGAGCAGCAATCCTTCTTTCATCTATCAAATCCATCTCGTCAATTCTAATATGAAAGTTCCTGAAGATTGCGATATTTCTTTAGAACTTGATCCTCCAATTGGGTTGTGATTGTTCGGCTGCTGTATTCAGAGGCGTTTTTAAGTTTGTGGTTGTAATTGTTGGTTTTTTTGTTATGTTATCTTACATCTTGAGGTGATTTAGGGGCTTTTTGGTTGACGATGTAAGATTTCTAGGTGATATGGGTTGTATTGGTGTTTATTCCCGCATGTGGGTTTGGTGTTACCTCATGTACTTAGTATTATATTTAATAAATATGAGGCACTCTTTTCTCCCTTCCTTGTCCTTCACATACTTCTAAGTATGTGGAAGAATACGAAGGGAGTTTTTAATGAGACCTCCAACTTCTATCAAAAAAAATTCTAGGCAAAACAAGCTTTCATACAAAATAGAATTACTGGTGTATAAAGACTTTGATAGCCATTAAGCTTTGATGTTGCTATGTAATCTTTCATAGCTCGAGGAACAGGAGTCCAGTTGCTATAGATTAATCCAAGAACATAGTAGCAAATCTGTTGTGGACTACAAAAAGGTAGGTCGATGTTGTCCATATCATAAACACTGAGATTGCTCCATATACCCAACTTCAATAGAGTAGAAAGCATAAGGTGCAACCTTTGATTCACACCAATTCTTAGCTAAATAAATTATACTCCTTCCCATCAACAAAAGATAAACAAATAAGGATCAAAAATTTCATCATGTTCATTAACATCCCTAAACATCTTAGAACAAATTTCTCTAAACGCGGATGGAACTAGATAGTTGAAATTATTTGAGTTACCCACAGAAAAATCAACTATGAAGGGCGTAAAAGTGGCAATTTGAACTGATGTAGGCAAACCTGGCTTCTCAAACCGTGGAACAACTCTTAATGGTTGCTTCTCATGGCATTCACGCTACAAGAACTTAATAGCAAGAACATCAGAAGGGACAGTTGCAATTGAAATGGCATATGCTCCAAAGTTATTTGCCGGAAACTCTACCAAGATACTGATTATATCCAAAACAGAACCATTTTCTTCTGTTAAAGGAAGATCAAAACCAAACAACGGACGTTTTCCACTTGGTTCAGATATTATCCATTCCAGCTTTTGTTCTTCAGACCACTCACGGTCGGAACCAATTTCCAAGTGTTGGGTACTAGTGATGGATGGCATTTTATCAAACACTTGACACCCATCATTTGTGTCTTCGATTGCCACAGGAAACGACTCCGTTTCAGGGCTGTTTTGGTCTTGCTCCACCGTCTTTCTTGTCAAGACCCTTAGAATCTGCTCGAAATAACCCTTATTCTTTGCAATCCTTGTCTCCAAGTACTGATCTTGCTTCACCACCTTTGATAATTCGTCAATCTGGTTTTGAATTGCAGAAAGAGCAGAGGATTCAGGCATTGCTTTGCCAGGAGTTGTGGCTCTGGATACCAATTTGTTATGACCCAAGAGAATCGGAGAAGAACAAGAATCGAAGAAATAGAATAGAGATTAAGAGAAGATTTAGAGAAGAAAGAGAGCTTGAAGAAGAGAATAATTTCATTCAATTTTCAGATGATTTCCTCTTGGTTCAATACACGTTTTATTTGTTAACATTGTACCAATTCTAACCAATTTACCAGCTGGTAGTACAGCTGTCTAACAAAATTCTTTCTCCTGCAGGTGCTACTGGCATGACTCCTTCCCCTGATTTGGTCCATCAGGTAAGTGACTAAGCCCTTCTAATTTTGTATTCCCAATTACCCTAATTTTCAATTGAAATCCCTAACCCTACTTTCAATTCCCCCAATTCTCCCCCGCCTTCTCCGACTGTTTCTATATCTCTACTACTCATGACAGTTTCTACCATTAATAATATAGCAAAGAAACAACCATCAGGCATCTGATCAAGAAAAGTGCTGAAAAATTAATCATGTTTGTTCACTCAATGAAGTCCTAAACTATAAATCTTATCAAATTTCTACTTAGCAAGAACCAAGCCACTCAACAGATTCACAAAAATGCAAACTCACAAAGATTCCTTTGTTTTTTGGATGATAGAGCGATAAGCTAGTCTCAGCACCTAAAGGTTCCCAAGAAATCCCCAACAACAAGTCAAGTCAAACTAGTGAGAGAATGCCAATAAAAGTTAAAGGATCGTTTTTAGATAATAAAAAGTAAAACAACCAAAGAAACTTACCGTGAATGCATTCTCAACCAAATGGAAACAGGACCCTGCATGCCAACAAGTCATCAAAGGTACATCCTCAGCACCATCAACATCATCCAGGCCATCAAACATCTGTTCAACGTGAGCTTCAAGACGAGCTGCCTGCATTTCCCAACGAGCAGCCACATTTTCAGCGTTCCTTCTGATCATTTGGCCAGCTCCACCAATACCTTGTGCTCCACCATCATCTTCACCATTACCATCACCGGCTAAATTCCTATTAGCTTGTTCCAGGGGTCGCCTAGCAGCACGAGCACCATTCCTATCCACTTCATCTTCTCTCTCAGCATCTCCACCAAGCTCTCGCAAATGCCGAAATAATCCCTCAAAGAAGTGGCTCCAAGAAAAATAAACACAATGCTAGCAAAGTAGGAACCCATGCAAGCATCAGTTAGAATGATTGTGGTTGAAATGTGGCTTAGGAATAATATCTGAGCTTCACTAAAACTCCTTAAAAAGCCAAGCGCCATATCCAAAGGTAATGAAAGGTATAATGAGGAGCCAAAATGAAAGTACAAACTAAGGCGCAAAAAGAACTGCAGACAGCTTTCATTGCCATCCCAACAACAAACTCCTGAAAAGGAAGCCTTGCTGGAGCATTCTCAGCATACACTGGAGAGAAAGAAATGCATGCTTGCAAACTGCAAATAAAGTCGAGAATAGTTAAAGCATTAAACTCACATGACAACTCTACCTTCTAGAGACAAACAGAGAGAAAGAGCCATATGTAGAACCTTTTCAAACATAAGTTTAAAAACAGGGAGAGGAGAGGGAGAGAGGCAGAGACATAAATAGAAAAACATAGTCAGAAGAAGGTAGATAAAGAGAACTGACACGCACACAGAAGTATCATGAAATGACATGCAAAAATAAGAATTCATGAGAAGCCGTGCTCACACATGAAAACGGAACATTTCCGATTAGCAACTTCTCTAAAAGCTATAAATGCCATTCATAACGTGGTACTAATGAGGAAAGTGGAAACAACACTTGTGTCTTGTGCATGACTTTTTAGCGTTTATAACCTAAAGTTCAAGGCTAATCTGAAACATAATTAAGTTAATGCCTTTGACAATGTGCTAATCAAATTTAGAATTGTTGTGTCTAAACCATGAGCATCATTGCAAAATAATGAAAAGAAACAAAATGTTCATCAAATTCCTATAACTCCAAAATGGAAAGCTATCAAGATTTGTTACTTCAATTGACATTCTTCGTAAAGGAATTAAAATGAAGCCAAAAATTGTCTTCGTTTATTAATCACCTTTGTCAATCGTTATAATCATACCTAAATCAATACCAAATCATGAAATTTAATAATGAAAAACAAAAACCCTAACTGGAATTAAAATATTTCCGAAAAACCTATCACATATACCAAAAATGATTACAAAAAAGAACCTAACCTCGCATTGGTGAGCATTGCTGTGATTCAGCCATTGAAGAAGGCAATCCAGGTGAACAAATTTGATACTGCCGCTACACGCGCAAGGGTATCGAAGCGGATTCAGCATCGCCCGGGTTCCGGCAGATCCTGCAAACGTCGCCCTCTTCCTCCTCCTCCATCTCCCCGCCGTACTTAGCCGCCGCCGCCGCTGCCCCGAACGACATCGATGACGTCTCTTTTTCTTCATTCTCTGACGATGTGGACGAAGTAGATGGAGACGGTTTCACGCTGCCTTCTACAACGGAATCTGTGGAGGAACTGGGGCTTTCAAAGCCCGGCGGAGGAGGAGCCGCTGGAGCGATCTCCATAGGGTTTGAGTTTGAGCCTTTGAGGAACGAGGAAAGCAGTCTGTTGAGTCTCGTGGAATTGGGATATTGCAAATTTAATTTTACAATTTTTCCTCTCTTTTTTTTCTTTTTGTTGATGATCGACAATGAATTGAGTTTGAAATGAGTAAAGATTCTATTGCGGGATATGTCAGCAACTCGGATTAGATATTAATAAGTTGGGGAAACAAAAACTTTTTAACACTAAATATAATTTTATATTTTTAAATAAAATACTTAAACTTTATTCATTTAAGAAAATGTTTTATGTTAAATATATTTACTAAACGATTATAGATGAAAAGGTAAACAAAAATCCTTTTCAGGTAAAATTATTGGATAATGGTTTGAAATAACTTTTAATTTGAAATGGATAATGGTTCGAAATAAGGTATCAGCATTTAAGAAAATATTATTTTAAATTTAAAATTTGAGATAATTTTGATTATTGTCAAATTAATTTTTATATCATTTAATTAGTTAAAATATTTTTTATAAAATAAAAATATTAAGTAAATCAATGGATAATAATTGAAAAATAATTTATATGGAGGGTTAAAAATTATTTTCGAATAAAATGAAATATAATAAAGAGAAAGATGATTGTAGAATTTAATGTCTTTAAAAATACATTTGAAAAGTATAATATCTTTCGAATTATTACTTTATTGAAATTGATATTTATGCTACGCATAATTTAAAAAGACAGTTTTGTGTTGTTCAAATCTAATTTTATAGCATAAAATATAAATAAAGTGATTTCAGTGGTAAAAATTTATAATTATTTCGGTTTGAATTCAACACCAAAAGTGTTATATTAAACGACTGTCTTAAAATAGATTGTCTTGTATTTATCAAAACTAATCAAGAAAAATATATAATTTTATAAAAGTTATTTAAATATTTTACTTGTGTTTTTATACGATGTTTTACTTCATTACGTATCACTCTAGGAATGTACGAGTTAATTTAACATTTATTATATTATATAAATAATATATTCAATAGAGTAAAATGTTAAAATAAATAAATATAAAATCTTACTCAACATTTGCTCAACTTCCACAATGAGCCAGAGCCACGCCCCTATTGTCGCGCGTGGATTGCCGCCAACCTCAAAATTTGTAGAACTGATCCGAGTATGAGCGTTTGAAAAGTTTATAATTTGAGTTTTAAAATAGTAATTAACTGAATCAAATTTTATTTTATATTTAAGATGGTAAAAGTAATGTATAAATATTAGGCTATTTTTCAAAAAAAATCACTTTTTTATTAAATATTACGTGTCAGACACCCTTGAAAAAATATTATGGCAACATCTTTGCAGAAGGCACGGCCCATGATCGCGCCTTTCTGTCGGCTGACACACGAGCCAATAGGCGCGGTGCATGGGTCTGTATCCGACACATTGATGCGAATACTATGGAAAGTTCAAGAAGAATGATGAGCGTCAATTTTGTGTGCATGGGTAAGTGAAACTGTTGTAGTTTTTTTTCAATCATTTTATTTTTATAGAAACAAAGTTAGTAAGTTCTACATTTTATGCTTAGGTTGTGAACTACTACCTCAAACATTTGAATTCATGTTTCAAGATTTACGAGCGAAGAACGAGGAAGGATACGATTACATCAACCTCATCAATAAAGAAATGTGGACAAATATATATGATGGTGGATATCAATATGGACACATGACGACCAACTTGGCTGAGGCAATCAATTCGATCTTAAAGGAGGCACGTCACTACTGTAATGGCTTTGGTAAAAATGACATATTTTCGTTTAGGGGCGCTTTTTGCGAAGCTCGGGGGACAAGCTCAAACATTGATGCAAAGCGGTCAGTCTATTACCCTAGATTAGTTACAGATCTACAAAAAAAAATTGATGCATCAAATGGAATGTCTGTAACAAGCTTCTCTAACGCATGATTGTTTCGTGTCACAGAGATGTGTCGCGACCTCTTCAAGAGATTAAAGCTAAACTCGTTAAAAGTAAATCTATGGGAGATGGTGTGATTGTGGGTTTTTTCAAGCTCTGAAGTATACATGCTCTCATGTGATAGCATATGCTCGCATACCCGTCAAGGACTAATCGTTTTGTGGATCCCATATAATGAATTTGAGTTCCCCCATAGGTAATGATAAAGACCTAATGAGGTTTAGAATTGGATTATGATTGTACCAGATCTGACTTTATTGAGGGATCGTGGTTGTCCAAAAGCCACTCAAATTCATTGTGATACATGTATTCAAGAAACATCTAGACAAAACAGAAGATGTGGGCATTATAGAAACCCAGGAAATAATAGAAAATCATATCCACTTCTCTTATCATCAAGTAACCATTGATGAGGAACTGATGTAGTTGTGTTATCAAAAGAATAGTTCTTGTAATTTATTCACATTTACTTAAAGTTAATGTCATTTGATAACCATTGATTATTAAAAAAACAATACAAGAAAACGACAAAAAAAGAACTATTCAAAGTTAAATTATCCATCAACTTGGTTGCGCGATTTGTCTGGCATAAGCAACCCTCCTATCAACTGTAGTATGCATGCCCGGCATACTTTTTAATGATCCTCTGAGGCGTCCTCACTCAAATTCTGGAAATTTGCATCTAACCAATTTAACGGAATCCGACCACCGTTAAAATTTGGCAGGACATCGCTAGATATTCTTGACACAAAGAATTCCAGTTACCGTACGCCACCCCTGAAAGCACATCTCCATCCACCGAAAGCCCCCAAGTGCATGGAAACATCCTCCAGTGTAATAGTGCTCTCCGCACAGAAGATGGAATGTGTGTGTCTCCGGTCTCTACCGCTTGGAGTAATGCAGAAATCAATTTTGGTTATATCCTACAGTGGCCTTCAATCTAACTATGTAACCGAATCTAACATCGACTAAATACGACCAGACACATGTTGGTATCGTTAACTTAAGGTTGCGATAAAAGGATCTAAATATACGTCGTTCTCCTAAAATATAATAATACGAAAATTAATTTATTAACTAATAATAAAAATTAAATAAATAAATTATTACTAATAATTTAAATTAAATTAAAATTTAAAAATGCTACAGTATTAGCAAAATGTCTTGATATATGATTTTCATCCAACGAAGCAGAAATCCTTCCATTTATAACTACAAAATAAATTAAATAAATACTAAAAAAATTTAAATAATTAAATAAATACTAAAAAAATAAATATAATAAAATATAATATTACCTTCTAAAACAAATTTGACTGGGGTTTGGTTTTTATATATTTGAGAAGATTTAAGAGGTTTTGAGAGGATTTGATAAGATTTGGTGTGATGAAAATGGTTGAGGGGGGTATTATAGGATGAGAGGAAGAGTGTGAACGGCGGATGGGAGTGTGAATGCTCTAGATTAATAGCAAAGGCGTGGCTGATGCACCGCGCCTTACCCCACGTGCACCACATCAACGTAAGGTGCAGTGCATGGGCCACGCCTTACCTCACGTGGCATCCATCAGCGTAAGGCGCAGTGCATGGGTCGCGCCTTACCTCACGTTGCGTCACATCAGTGTAAGGCGCGATGCATGGGCCACACTTTTTGCAAAGGGTGTTAAATCCGTAATATTTCTCAAAGGGTGTCTAACACACACATATATATATATAAAAAGAAAAATAACTTCAGTGACCGAAAATGCCTTATAATATACGATTTTAACCAATTATTTTTTGGATTGTGAAAATAACCAACAATTCGCAACGCGATCTCAAAATCGCAACACGAACTCCAATTTCGCAACTCAATTTTGAAATTCGCAACTCGAATTTCTTTTGCGCAACGCGAACCCAATTTCACAACGCAGTTTCCAAATTCGTGTTGCGAATTTGGTATTCACAACTCGATTTCTGAATTCGCGACGCGAATTTCTTTTAGCAATGTGATTTTAAATTCGTAACACAAGTTTCCTTTTCGCAACAAGATTTTCTAATTAGCACACGAATTTTGTTTTTCGCAACTCGATTTTCGAATTCGCAATACGAATTTATTTTCGCAACAACTTTTATTTTCGCAACACAAATGTTTTGGGTATATAAACTACGCAGCAGCAGCAACTCATAACGTAAATCCCTAAATCGCAACTCATTCATCTCCATCTCTCACTCTCTCCGACGACATCCGTTCCTATATCCAACGCCATCATTCCCCGTCTCTAATTTTTTTTACATAATTTTATTTCTATATAATTTTTCAATGATTTCTCTCCCAAATTATCAACTATCAACTTAATAAAGGTATGTTTTTCTCTAAGTTAGTGATGATATCTAGTTTATAGCTCATTTATTTAGTAAATTAATTTACAATTTGTAGAATGAAATCATCTAATATTGATCATGTTTGGATATATTTGTATTATAGAGGGTCATGAGAGAATGTTAATGGTTTTTACTATGCCTTTACCCATGAATCTTCAACTAAAACTGACATTAAAAAAGTTAACTTATGAAACTCTAATGTTACATGTTTCAAAGAAATTGAATTTAGAACCTCTAAGTGGATTTAAGTTATCTTATCGGAGAAAATGTAAAGTTTATTTGTTAACCGACAATGAAGATGTTGAACGATTCATTGTTTACATTAGTGTTTCGCAAGATGATGTTACATTGTATGTTGTTGAACCTAGAAGTAGTGAAGTTGGGTCAGTAACGGGTAGTAATCAACTAAGTTATTCAACCTCGGTTTATGGTGCTCATGATGTACAATGTTGTTATCAACCTCAAAATTTCATGGTTCCACCACAATTTCATCACCAAGAAAATTTTGTTTCACCACATTTCCAATACCAAACACAATATCAAACACAATCTCAAAACCCACAACCTTTCCCTAATCCAAATCCCAATAAACTTTCATCACCAAAATTTGGTTTTCGTATTGACCAGTTAGACGATGATGAGCCAACAGAAAAAAATGTGAGTACTAGTCAGTATTTGAAATTTGATCTTGGTCAATACCCGGACTTTTATCTTGGTCAATACTTGGATTTTGATGATGTTTCAGAAGAAGAAATAGACCCTGCGTGTAATGATTTTGATATTGGTTAATACCCGAATTTTGATGATGAAACAACCGCTGCCGAGGAAGATGTTGATGATGATAATAAGGAGGAAGTTACGGCTGTGAATGAACATGTTGAACATCCATTCTGTAATTCATATAACCCTAAAGAAGAAGAAGAAGAAGAATAAGTCCCCGAAGAAAAGAAAAAGAAGAAAATGCAACGGGAGTATAACTGGAATTTGCCAGAATTACTTCAGATATCGGAAGAAGAGTTGGTAAAGATAGCAATTGATTGTTACACAAAAGTTATTCGTATCAAGAAAGATGATTGTTTTGATACAAATGAAGACTTAAAGATAGCTTTGTATACGAAATGTGTGGAAGATGGATATCAACTAAAAGTTAACAAATCAAACAAAGATCGTTTCGAAACAAAGTGTAGGATTGAAAAAAACTGTACGTGGCATATGATTGCAAAGAGGATAAAAGATTGTGAAATGTTTCAAGTTAGAACTTTTATTGATAAACATACATGTTCAAGAACCCAAGTTTTTCCTCACCATAGACAGGCAAACAAAAAGGTGTTGGGTGGTTTTCTGGCTGAGTTAATGTCTTTGAATGACAGGGTATATCGGAGACATGAAATTATGACTGACATGAATGCACGGTTCAAGATTAGTATCTCATATTCTCAAGCTTGGAGAGCCAAATGTTATGCCTTGGAATTGTTGAGGGGGGTCGCCAGAAGCATCGTTTGCCCAACTGTCGGCTTATTGTCATAATTTAAAGCTGAAAAATCCTGGGTCGGTAACTCATATCAAAACAGATAGAGATGGACGTTTTGAGTTGATGTTCATCGCCATTGGTGCTGCGGTTAGTAAATCAATATAATTTTGTTGACTCATTTTTGTTAGTTACATGCATTTCACATTTAAATGATTATATTTCTTGTGTATATTATTTTGTAGATTTGTTCGTTTATTACTTGTATGCGCCTAGTTATTATAGTTGACAGAGCACATTTGAAAGGTCGATACCTTGGAGTAAACTTATTAACAGTAGCCATGGATGCTAACAATGAGATACTGACAATAGCTTACGGGGTTGGTAAATCTGAAACCTCTGATTCATGGACATGGTTTATGGGGCATCTTAGGGATTGTATAGGTCCTATTAGCAATCTGAAAATCATATCCGATAGGGAAAACTCAATTGACAATGCTATTAGAAGGTGTTTTCCATATGTTTTTCATGGACTTTGTGGTGTTCATTTGTACAGAAATCTAAAATCAAGGTCTGATGGTATAAAAAATCACAAATGGACATACTGGAAAGTTGTAAAGGCTTATCGGGAAGTGGATTTCAATAAGCATATAATTGTTTAAGACGTGTTTTTGCCTCAATGTGCTCAAACACTAGAAGATGTCGGATTTGAAAGATGGTTAAGAGTACATCAACTTGGAGCAAGATATGGTTTCATGTCGCCTAATAGTGCAAATCAATCAACGCTCTAGTCGTAATTCCCGAAAATTACCCATTACTATGTTAATGGAGTTTTTTTCGAGCCTCTATTCAACAGTGGTACTACAAGAAAAGAAACATGCATGTATTATTTCTTTAAATTCGTAACTTATCATATTTAATATATTTTACTAAGTATTATTTATTTAAATTTACAGGAACATTGGAACGTCGTGTTATACCATGGACTGAAAAAAAGATAACGAAACGTGTTGTGAAGTCAACGTCATGGAGAGTTGAACCATGTTCAAACACTTTGTTTGAATTCTTGGATAATAACTTAAATGGGCTTGTCGATTTAAATACAAAGACGTTCCATGCATCTAGGTCCTATACCAATAATATAATCCTGAGAAATAGTTTGTCTGCCCTCTTTGGCTAAAAAATCGGTATACAAAGTAACAAAAGGCATACTCAGACAACATCAAGGTCATCCATCCGAGTAAACCATCTTAAAAAGTAATCTTCTCAAATCGTCGACGTGTAAAGTGACCTTCACATTTGCCAGCTCAGGAAAAACCCGAAATAACCATGATGGGCGAGCGATATGACTAGTATACTGACCTAATTCATCGTGTCATTCGAAACATAGACCAACGACTAAGAAAAACTCCTCCCACCCAAAACGAGTATACGCCGATGGAAAATGAAACCATATCTCCTCATCACCACGTTGTATCCCCTCGGGTGGATCGTTAGTCATGGTCTGAAGAAACAAATGAGTCAATATAGCATCTCCACCTGGATGTTGTACTTTCAGCCATGGCCCAAAACAAGTATTCTCAAACAATTTTCTTTGGATAGGTGTAAGTGTCGACGCAATTGTAGTGGCTATGCTTAATTTATTCCTTAAAGTTAATGCAGCCGAAAAAAATTCCTAACAAAAACAATAAACTTACCAAGTTAGATATACTAATAATATACCAAAAACTACACAATAAACATACATGATATTAAACAAGGAAAATATAGCCAAATATGTTTCGAACTAGGCCGGTATTCACCCAAATCATTATTCTATCATAGTTCACAAAATGCATCAGATAACATTCCAGAAGTAAGTATAAACAATGTTAAAAGGATAACATATAGGTTTAGTGCAGGTTCAAGGACATCATTCTAGAAGAGTAGTAGTTTATTCTTGAAACTTAAATTCGCAACATTGTGAAGTTAGTATTTGTCTTTGTTTTTAGGTTGAAGTAATGCAATTCATTCAAGTTTAAATTTGCAGAAGAATAGTAGTTTATTCTTGAAACTTAAATTCGCAACATGAAAATCGCAACTTGAAAATGAAATTCGCAATGCGAAAACTAAAATCGCGTTGCGAATTTCATGTTGCGAATTTCATTTTCGTGTTGCGAATTTAAGTTTCAAAACCTACTATTCTTTTGCAAATTGAAACTTGAATGAATTGTATTACTTCAACCAAAAGACAAATACTAACTTCACAGGGTTAAAGACTAAACAGTTTAATAGTATTGACAGCAACCGAATGAATTTAATAAGCAATCAGTGAAATGGTTAATCTATATATTGAAATTACGAGTAAATTTATCATCAATTTAAATATGAAAAATATAATAATACTACAAAAATTTCAAAATAAAAATAATTAAAAAAACTAACCCTCAGTGGTTGATTTTTCATTTGTGGCCGTGAATGGTTGTGAGAGGATGGCTCTGAGAGATGGAGGAGAGTCGCCGGATATGGGGACGGATGTCGTCGGAGATGGAGACGGATGTCGTCGTAGAGAGTGAGAGATAGAGATGAGATTGAGTTACGATTTAGGGTTTTAGGTTATGCGTTACGATTTACGGGATATACTGTTTATAATTGTGTTACGAAATTAATATTTGTGTTACGAAATTAATATTCGAGTTTCGAATTCGAAAATAAAATCCGCGTTGCGAAAGTAAACGCGCTTTGCGAATTTGACTTCTGTGTTGCGAATTCCAAATTCGCGTTGCGAAAAAGAAATTCGAGTTGCGAATTTCAAAACTGAATTGCAAATTTGGGATATTCGCGTTGCGAATTTGGAAACTGTGTTGCGAAATTAGAGTTCGTGTTGCGAATTTGAGATCGCATTGCGAATTTGTTGGTTATTTTCATAAATTTAAAAAAATTTGATTAAAATCGTATATTGCAAGACATTTTCGGTCACTAAAATTATTTTATCTTAATAAAAAATGATTTTTCTAGAAAAATACCTAAATATTATGCAGTAAATCGTTTTATCAAATAAAACCAAATAAAGTTATTATTGATGTTTCAAAATTTGATCGAAACAAGCTAAATATGTAATAAGATGGGTTAGATGAGCATTTCATCCAATCAAATTGAACCAAACATAATATAATTTGGTGGGTTGCGAGTAAATTTGGTGGGTTGTTTGTCGGTGGCTAGTAATAGCATCCAGTGCTAAACTCCCTTCTTTTCACCCATCATAATCCCGCCATCACTCCTGGTTTCTGGGTTTTATCTGGTTTGTGTTCTAAGCTACAATAATTTCTCCTCTCATAACTTCACTGTCAGTTTCTTCAGTAATTTTTCTTTGGCAATGTTTCATTTACCATGGATGGTGGTTTCGGTGTTTCATTTTTAAGCCATAGCTGTTGTTAAATAACTTGATTCCCTGCATAAACATAGGTGAGAAATTTTTGAAGTTTTTAGCTTGTATTTTCTTTGCTTACAAGTTGGATTTGTCTATGATTATCCATGATAATGATGGAATCACCATCAGCTCGGTTGGTAGAGCTTTGGTAGAGCTGACATTTGGAGGCTCGGAGATCTACAATGGAAGTTGATCTCAATTTGGTGTTGGACAACCTACTATCTTATCTATCCTTATCCATTACGTCAGTTAATTTTATCCATGATAATGATGTTTCCATGTTTGGAGTTGTCAAATATGGTAACTTTTAATGGCATTATGTAGCTTTTTGGGACCAAAAATTTAATAAACTCTTCTTTTAATCCCGTAATACATGTATCTGTTAGAGATGACTACAAAGCACTTTTAATGTTGTTATAGTAATTGATTTGTTTTGCATCTACCTGTGTTTGTGAACACTGTATGAAGTACACATATATGAGAATTCTTATTGTTTGTTCTGACTTAAGATGCCTTCTTGATCATTGAACAGCTTATTTTATAGCTGTTTTTTTTCTGAAATAGAAACTAAAACCATGGACCACAAAACATGGCTTTGGAGGAAAAAAACTTCCGAGAGAAGACGATTGTTGCTACCGACAAGGTTGACATTTCCTTGAAACGAATCAATGAAGAGGTTAATAAAAAAAAATTAATATCTTGCACATGTTTTTCTCCCCTTGTTTCTTGAGATGTTTATGTTTGTGATCCTTGGATATAATCTAAGGCATTAACCCGAGGATCGATATTTTTGCTCACTAGGAACAAATGCCTACGATAGAGAGGGGACAAGACAGAATAGTGAAAAATCTAAATGATAAACTTGCTTCGGTTCTCCTTGATAATCATGCTAAGGATGATTTGGCAACCAAAAATGTGAAAATGGCACAAGTAGCCAATGCAGGTTACTTACTTTTGTGCTGACTCCTCTTCCCCTAAAAGTCATGTTGTGTAATCGGAATACCAATTCATTTTGTTTGAAATGTGCACTTTGCTTTGACTATGATCTAATAGATACTAGTTTTCGTTTAGGTCGAGAAATGGCTTAAGCAGATCATGCAATCACTCTGAAGAAAGAGCTAGATGAAGCTTTGAGGTATGGAAAATTGGCAAATGAAAAGTTGTATCACTCAGTGGCTGCATTGAAGGAATGTATGAAACAGCTGAATTTTGTTTGAGATGTGCAGGAGCGAAGGATCCGTGATGCTGTCACGAAGACATCAAGCAAGTTTGAGAAAGCACAGGAAGCATTACAAGACAAGTTGAAAGACTCAAACAGGAGGCTCGAAGAGTTGACTCTTGAGAACTCTAGGCTGAGTAAGGCCCTGCTTGTCAAAGAAAAATTGATAGAAGATCAGCAGAAGCTCAAGTCTCAATCCGAAGCAGAATCTAGTGCACTGATTGATAGATTAGATCTGACTGAGAAAGAGAATTCATTTCTGAAATATGAGTTTCACGTCCTCGAGAAAGAGCTTGAGATCAAAATGAAGAGATGGAATACAACCGTCGATCATCCGATTTGGCACTAAACAACATTTGCAGGAGTAAAGGAAATCGCCAAGTTGGAAGCTGAATGCCAGAAGTTACGCTTACTTTTGCAAAAGAGGCTGCCTGGTCCAGCTGCCATGGTGAAAATGAAGAATGAAGTCAAAATGCTAGGAACCAACTAGGGATTTAACCGTCAGAGGCTCCACTGTTGAAAATCCTCCTGGAAATCCAACCAAGAGTATAAATTTCCTGTTGGAGCAGTTACACAATGTTGAAGAAGAAAACAAGACTCTCAGAGAAATAATGACCAAGAAGAATGCTCAAATCCAGTCATTGAGTTCAATGTGTTCTCAAATATCATCCAGGCCGACAACAGAATTCAAGATTCAGCCTCAAGTTGTTTAAAGGACAGAAATCGATGGAGCTAGTGAGGATTAGTCCACTATCAAGTGAACTGTCTGTAACATCTAGTTTCGATATTGGCAGTATTGATGGGAATAGCTCTTCTTGTTCATGGGCTAATCCTGTGTTTTCAGAATTTGCACGGTCAGATAAAAGACTTGGGAATCCAATTGATTGCAAGGCCATTACAGTTCCAGAAATGAGATTAATGGATGATTTTGTTGAGATGGAAAAATTAGCCTTATTAGATGGTAAGGAGTTGGTTCCATTTGAGCAGGGTCACTGTGGCTTCAGCAACTCAAAGCAGATTCGGTCAAAAGATGTAGCTGGTGAAAGATCCTTTGATTGGCTTCAAGTTGTTTTGAAGGCAATCTCCGAGCAGAAACGTATTTCCAGTCGAAGTTTAGTTGAAATTCTCGAGGACATCAAAATTGCTTTGGTTTGTAGCAATCTTTTTAAATACCCCTGATGTTAACAAAAATGCATGTTCAATGCATCCCATAGAAGCTAATGCTCACCATATCAGCGGCTACATAGGCTGGAAATCTCCAAATGTATCTCCAAGTACAGGTTCATTCAGTGGAGCTTCGAGTGTTGATACCTCAGCTGAAAAAACGAAAGACCAGCAGTTTCAGCTTTGTCTTAGCAAGTCAATTGGTAAAATCATCGAACTGGTTGAAGGAATTGGACCAACATCTTCCAATTTTTCCGAAACTTGTCAAGAGAAAAATCAGACTCCTAAACAATCACCAACTCATGCAGACTACTTTGTCCGAGTTTTTCAATTGAAAAGTACAGAACTAAGCACCGTTCTACAACGTTTTCTTTGTACATGGAATGATCTGTTGAATAAAAGGGCTGATCTTGAAACTTTTGCTGAAGAACTGTCGTTTTCTTTGGACTGGATAGTGAACTTCTGTGTTACTCCTAAGAAGCTTCGAGTGCAAGGGATAAGATCAAAAGGCATTTTGGTTGGAATGATTCACAAAGTGAAAAAGAAGTTGCTTCTGCAAGCGACACTTCAGTGGTGGAATCAAATGTGACCCGTATTTCTAAAGAACAATCATCAGACACATTTGCTTCTTCACCTGATCAAAATCGAAGTGTTATTCAAGAAAATGAGTGTATTTCTCGTAGCCTGGAGGAAGAAAACAGGAGATCAGAAGATGATTTGAAGGATATGAAAACCAGACTCGAATCAGCAACTAACAAGAGTGAGACCCTAATAGTACAACATGATGAATCAAAAGAAAGCATCGGAAGATTACAAGCAGAGCTTAATATGCTAAAAGAATCAAAGGAAATGATAGAGGATCAGAAATCATCGGAAGATTACAAGCAGACCCTAATGGTACAACTTGAATGATCAAAAGAAAGCATCGGAAGATTACAAGCAAAACTAAGCACCGTTATACAACTTAATATGCTTGAGAATCAGAAATCAATTAATGAATATCTCGAGATCCCAGCTCATCGTTGCCAAAGCTAAACTGATTGAAATCTTTCAAAAGTGCTCATCTTTGGAAGTTGAGTTGGAGTTCAAAAATAACTCTTGTGAAGAGCTAGAAGCTACATGTCTTGAGCTTCAACTCCAGCTAGAAAGGTAAAGTATCGCGTCTTAGTTTTAAATCCTGTGAATTCTAAAGGAACTTGTCAAAACTTTCTGATTTCTGCAACATAAATCACAGTGTGGCAAAGAAAGAAAGGCCGACGTTTTCCATGAATCAAGAGGAGAAGCAATCTCAAAAGGTAAGTCATTCACTAGTTAGCCTATTATCTGCCCAACCTACTAAAACTTTATCTGGTCTTTGGTATTTTTCTGATAATTAACTTTGCAGTTGATATCAGTGTCAAATGGGAAACTCTGTTTCGAATAATGACTTTATGTCGGCATTTTTAACATACAGGGTCGGGAAATTACAGCTGCTTCAGTTAAGTTGGCAGAGTTCCAAGAAACAGTTCTGAACCTAGGAAGGCAATTAAAGGTGTTGGCCCCACCGCAAGATGCAGTACTCTTTGACAAGGTTTTCTCCAATAGTAGTGCTGCTGCTATAAACAGAAAGGTGAACAAACACTTCTCCTTGCGAAATCGAATGCTAGTTGATGATGATGGTGTCGTAACCGGTTTTCGTCCGGGTTCGGGTATTATACTTGGCAGGGAAATTGATGTGAATAAATAATTTTGAAAATAATTTGTGAGTCGCCATCGGCCTTTTGGATCAGGTAGGTCGAATACCTAAAAATTATTTTTTTTAAAAGAGTTTTAAGAAAACATCAATTAAAAAAAATGAACTGATCTGCGTTTTATAACCAAAAATTCGTTCTTTTTAATAATAAAAAGGGATTCGTGGTCGGTTACGTTTAGGGAAGGATTAACACCCCTATAACTCCCAAAATTAGTACTTTTTAATTATAAATTGTCTCTATTATTAAAATTTAAAAATTTAAAAATATATTTAATTTATAATCCTATTATTTCAAAATTATATAAAAAAATATTTATTTATTTAAAAATATCATAAAAGAACTTCTAGGTGCCTTAAGACAGCTCTTTTCTTTGATATTGATAAATATTAATTTAAATAATATTGTTTAATTTTTAATTTTAAAATATCAGAATAGGACATCCAGTTGTATTAAGACTGTCATTTTCTTCGATATTAAAAATAAATATTTAAAAATTACTATTTATTATATATATATTTATGAATACATGAAAATATTTAAAAATATAAACAAATAAAATAAAAATACTATTAAAACAATATATTTAAAAAACAGTAAAATAAATGAAAACATATAAAATAAATGATTAAATTACAGTAAAAATAAAATTAAAAATCTAATTCATAATTAATCAAAATTATAGGGATTAAACATGCTATTTCTTTATTTTATTTATTTAGTGACTAAAATAAAATTATATAAAATTCGGATATTATAATAAATTAAAAATATAAACTAAGGATTAAAATATTATTTATTAAAATTAAGGGATTAAATCTGTTATTTATCCTAAATATATTATTTTAATATAAAGGACTAAAATAAAAGAAATTAAAATTTAAGATCTGAATTAAAAGTATTATAAAATCGATTTAGTGACTAGAATGTAAAGTTTACAAGTTAGGAGGATGGCGGACGGGGTTTAACTATTGTCTAATTACGCGCATAGTCCTTCCCGAAACGACGTCGTTCGGGAAGGCCTATAAAAGGTCCAAAACCGGCTGGCCCGAAGGGCCAGCTTCATTTCTTCATTTTCCTTCTCTCTCTCTTCTCTGAGAGAGAGAATTTTCTCTCGCTTCTCTCTAAAACAGAGAGAAGCCAGCCGGCCGGCAGCCGTCAGTCGACGTTCGTCCGTCGCCGGCCACCGTCTTCGGTGGCCGGAAAATTTTTTTTTATATCGAAACGTAGATCGGACCGTCCTAATGACGGTTCCGATGATCTTTTCCTTTAAACGGCTCACAATCGGAGCAAATCTAAAAAAAATACCTTCGGGTTTTCGAAGGTTTTGGTGAGATCAGGCGGTCGGCTTCCTCGGTAAGTTTCTCTCCTCCTTTTTCTTCTATTTTTGGTTGCTGGTTGTGGTATGTTGACTGAGATCGTTGGTAATAGTTTTTTTTTCTATATTGTTTCTCTGTTTTTTCTTTTTCCGACTCTGTCTCTCTTTTTTTTTTTTTCTATCTCTTTTGTCTCTGTCTCTGTCTCTGTGTTTTTTCTTGCTCGCAGATGGGGTGATGGCTTTATAGCCATCACCGGTGTTCGTCTCAGGCCGGTCCGAAAGGGGTTCTTCGGTGAGTCACCGGACTTCCAGTGGTGACTCACCATTTGGGAAAGACGTGTGCGGCTGGAGTGGCGGTGAGACTGAAGCAGCGCTGCGTGGTCTTCTGGAATCTACGGCGGCGCTGGGACGTCTCCCTAGGGTATTGATACCCTATGGTTTCCTCTGGCAAACTGTGGACCGTTGGATCAAACCAGATCCAACGGCTGAAGCTTGAGTGGCGGTTGTTGGATGATACAAACCCTAAATTGGGTTTAGGGTTTACTGTAGAATTTTGGATCTGGGCCACTGTTTGTAATTGGGCTTCTATTTGGGCTTGTAATATTAAATAATATATTAATAATAATAATAATTATTATTATTATAATAATAATATAAATAAAATAAAAAATGAAAAAAATGAATATCTTCAGCTGCCCCTCTTTGCTTATTCTTAATAAGAATAGAGCAAAGACGAAAAGATGATAAGTTTTTTTCATTTGATTTCACTTGATTAGTATGGAGATTGAATAAATTCTTCTCTCTCTGTCAGGTGAGTTCTTCTCATTATGAACTTTCCGCTGGGGATGATGTTGACCTCTTTCTTTCTGTGATAGAGTCATTCAAAAGGTTGAATAAGCTCTTGATGAGTTCTTCTCATTATGAACTTTCTCTAGAAAGGCTGATGCTAATCTATCTCCTTCTGTGATAGAATTATGCAAAAAGTTGAACAAGTTCTTTTTATTATGAACTTCTTCTTCCTTTTTCAGATGACGAGTTCTTCTCATTATGAACTCTACCTGGCAATGTTGATCCATCAAATGATGAATTCAAACAAAAAGTTGAACAAGTTCTTCTCATTATGAACTTCTTCTTCCTTCTTCAGATGACGAGTTCTTCTCATTATGAACTCTACCTGGTAATGTTGATCTATCAAATGATGAATTCAAACAAAAAGTTGAACAAGTTCTTCTCATTATGAACTTCTTCTTCCTTCTTCAGATGAGTTCTTCTCATTATGAACTTTCTCTGGAAAAGCTGATCCATCAAATGATGAATTCAAACAAAAAGTTGAACAAGTTCTTCTCATTATGAACTTCTTCTTCCTTCTTCAAATGACGAGTTCTTCTCATTATGAACTCTACCTGGAAAAGCTGATCCATCAAATGATGAATTCAGGCAAAAGGTTGAACAAATTCTTCTCATTATGAATTTCTTCTTCCTTCTTCAGATGAGTTCTTCTCATTATGAACTCTTTCTGGAAAATCTAATTCATCAAGTGATGGATTTGAATCTTTGCTAAAATCTTTGAAATTCCTGTTAAGAATTCAACATAGATGAAAATGAATGAAAATGCACATATTTTTGTAAACACCTAAAATATGATGCATGAATGTTAAGTTATTTGATTTCAGATTAGTGAATTGAGTATTTCTTTAATTGTAAAAACCCAATAGATTTTTCTTCTTCAAATCAGAGAATCTATCATCTTTGACAAATGTAGATATAATGTCACAAAACCTCTTGAGAATAAAACTCAATAGTATAGGCTCTTGAAAAGCTTGCATTCAGGCAACATGTTGATTCTGATAACAACTCATCTGATTATGAAGTGACCTTTCAAGATGATTTCACAGATATCGATAGTTCTTCTAATACCGAGAAATCTTGAATTCTGATTCTGATGAGGAGAATAAACTGTTATACTTGACAAAAATGGGATTCTCAGAGGCTGAAACTTCAAATAGCCCTGGAGAAACGTGGTCCAGATTCATCAATTGCAAAATTGATAGATTTTATATGTGCTGTTCAAATGACTAAAGATGCTGACGCACTTCTTCCGGTAAAAGATGGGAAGCCATTATGTGATGATCTCAGTTACAAGCAAAGACGAAACTTGTGCTATGATTTTTGGGAAAGGGATAAGCAAAAGAAACTTGAAAAGAAACTTCTTAATGAAGACGATCATGCAGTTCATCTTTTAATTCCAATGATTGGTTCTGTAGTTCCTACCAAACCAGATCAGATAACTCAAAGAACACTTCCAGAAGATGTTATGAACACATTCATCTTCCAAATTCAATGATTGGTTCTGCCAAACCAGATCAGATAACTCAAAGAACACTTCCAGAAGATGCTATAAACACATTCATCTTCCAAATTCAATGATTGGTTCTGCCAAACCAGATCATAACTCAAAGAACACTTCCAGAAGATGCTATGAACACATTCATCTTCCAAATTCAATGATTGGTTCTGCCAAACCAGATCAGATAACTCAAAGAACACTTCCAGAAGATGCTATGAACACATTCATCTTCCAAATTCAATGATTGGTTCTGCCAAACCAGATCAGATAACTCAAAGAACACTTCCAGAAGATGCTATTAGCAAATTTATCTTCTAAATTCAATGATTGGTTCTGCCAAACCAGATCAGATAACTCAAAGAACACTTCCAGAAGATGCTATTGGCCAATTCATCTTTCATTTAATGTTTGGACTAGGATATCACTATGCTTATTTGATGTAGAGCCAGAATTTGTAGATTCGAAGCATTTCCATGCTATTACACTGAAAAGGGCTATATTCATAATTCTGCCAATTAAGAACAGATTTTCTCTTATTCTGCTTCCTCCATGTGCTGATGTTTTTCCATTGACAAAGAAATGATGGCTTTCATGTGATCCAAGAACAAAGTTGAACTGTTTATAAACATGTACAGGAAGTGCCAAATTGACAGAAAGGATCTGTAAAGCTCTTGAAGCTTATGACAATGAGCCACCTTCGAGTGTTCAGAAGTATGTTCTTGATGAGTGCTGAAAATGGAATCTAGTATGGGTTGGAAGGAATAAAGTTGCTCCACTTGAACCTGATGAGGTGGAAATGCTTCTAGGTTTCCTTAAAAACCATATACAAGGATCTGTATAGAGACATGTTTCCCAGTGATATCAATGTCTTGTTTCTTTTTGCTGGAATCAGTGCTGTAAAGATCGCCTTCTACTGTCTTAGTATATCTTTGAAAACAGATATGCAAGAACTGAATGGTGATCGGTTGGAGCAATTGATGAGTAGATTTGGCGGATTCGACCTTGTTGTCGGTAGCATCCCGTGTAACAATCTTAATGTTCATGGATTTAAGATGATGATGATTTGCTTATTTCGTATTCCATGTATTTAAAAGTATTAACATAAAGTGATATTCAGAAATCTTTAAATTATTTCAAAATTATGTTAATTCATATAAAAGAGTAAATTGAATTTTCAAAAATAAATTGAATCTCAAATAAATTGAACTTGAAATAGATATAATTGTATTCAAAGTTATGACAAGCATAAGAATGATAAAAATTCAAATGTCTCAACAAATTATAAGCATAAGTATTTCTAATTTAATCAAGTTGACACAACTTAGAGAAATGATGTAAGCTTTTGTCTGGAAGATATCAAACGTTGTCGAAATGCTTGTAGATGTGAAGTTTCTTCCAAACTGTCAAAATCTTAAGAGAGTTCAATTTCCAGATGCCTAATATCAACCTGCATTTGAGCCGCCTTTTCAGGTTTTCAACTCAAATCCTTCCTTTGGTTACAAGATGCCCTTTGCGGGTTTTCACCTTGACCCCCCTTTTTTCTTTTTTTTCTCTTTTTTTTTCCTTTTTCTCTTTTTTTCTTTTTTTCTTTTTTTCTTTTTTTCTTTCTTTTCTTCAAGCATAATATTTCTTGACAGAATCCGAGTTTATTGGATTTCTCAGAATTTTTCCATCCATTTCTGCTAAGATCAATGCTCCTCCGGAAAAGGCCTTTTTTACAACGTATGGCCCTTCCCAATTAGGCATCCATTTCCCACGGAAATCTTTATGTATAGGTAAGATCTTTTTTAGTACTAGATCACCCTCTTGGAATTCTCTTGGATGTACATTTTTGTCATGAGACTTCATCATCCGTTTTTGATACATCTGTCCATGGCAAATAGCTTTCAATCTTTTCTCCTCAATAAGGTTCAATTGATCAAATCTAGCTTGGATCCATTCAGATTCATCCAATTTTATTTCTCTCAATATTCGAAGCGATGGAATCTCAACTTCAATTGGTAAGACTGCTTCCATTCCGTAGACTAAAGAAAAAGGTGTTGCCCCAGTAGATGTTCTAACAGTAGTTCGGTATCCATATAGAGCAAAAGGTAACTTCTCGTGCCAATCTTTGTAAGTTTCAGTAGTCTTTGTAATGATTCTCTTGATGTTCTTATTTGCTGCTTCAACTGCCCCATTCATCTTTGGACGATATGCCACTGAGTTTGCATGTTTGATCTTAAACTGTGCACAAAGTTCGGTCATCATTTTGTTGTTCAGGTTCAGAGCATTGTCTGTAATGATCCTCTCTGGTATGCCATATCGGCAAACTATCTCTTTCTTTATGAATTTGCAGACTGTGGATCTCTTAATATTGGTATATGAAGCAGCTTCAACCCATTTGGTAAAATAATCAATTGCCACAAGGATGAAACAATGTCCATTCGATGCTTTCGGTGTGATTGCTCCAATGACATCTATTCCCCACATAGAAAATGGCCAGGGTGCTGTCATTACATGTAAAGGAGATGGGGGTACATGAATCTTGTCTGCATATATTTGGCATTTATGACATTTCCTTGCATAATCAATGCAATCTGTGTACATAGTAGCCCAATAGTATCCATATCTCATTATTTTTCTGGCCATAGACAGACCATTTGCATGTGTTCCACATATTCCACTGTGTATTTCTTCAATGACATTTCGAGCTTCACTGGTATTTAAACATCTCAATAGCATTTGATCATTGCTTCTTCTATACATAATCTCTCCATCAAGAAAATATCCAGCAGCCATTCTTCTCAAGGTTCTTTTTTCAATTTCCGATGCATTTGGTGGATAACTTTGATTTTTGATATATTGCAGAATATCATGATACCATGGTTTACCATCTACCTCTTCTTCCACACTATAACAATGTGCAGGAATTTCATATACTTGCATTTTGATTGGCATCATATCAACTTTCTTAGTTGCCTGAAACATAGCAGCTAATGTAGCCAAAGCATCTGCCATTTGATTTTCTTCTCGAGGGAGATAATTGAAGGTAACTTTCTCAAATTCTTTCACTAATTCGAGTGTAAAATTTCGGTATTCCAACAATTTGGGGTCTTTTGTTTCCCATTCTCCTCGCAATTGATACACCACTAACGATGAATCTCCATATATCTTGAGAAATTTGATTTTTCTTTCTATAGCTGCTTTCAATCCCATGACACAAGCTTCATATTCTGCCATATTATTGGTGCAAAAGAACTCCAGTCTACTCGTAAAGGGATAATAAACATTTTCTGGAGAAATTAACACTGCCTCGATTCCTCGTCCCAAAGCATTAGATGCTCCGTCAAAATAAAGCTTCCAAGTTGCAAATTCATCATTTGTTCTGACTTCTTCATTCATGGATATGCATAACAAATCTTCATCGGGAAAATTGAAGTTCAAAGGCTGATAATCATTTGATACACGACTGGCCAGAAAATCAGCTATTACACTTCATTTTATCGCTTTTTGGTTGACATATACAATATCAAACTCAGATAATAACATCTGCCATCTAGCCATTCTGCCTGTCAAAGCTGGTGATTCCATTAAGAATTTCAAAGGATCAAGTTTTGATATCAACCAAGTAGTATGGTATAACATATATTGTCTGAGTCTTCGAGTAGTCCACACCAAAGCACAACATAATTTTTGTATTGGTGGATATCGAACTTCACAATCAGTAAATTTCTTGCTCAGATAATAAATAGCTTTTTCTTTTCTTCCAGATTCATCATGCTGTCCTAGTACACATCCCATCGAATTTTCGAAAACCGTCAAGTAGAGAATTAATGGTCTATCAGGCATTGGTGATACTAAAATGGGGGCATTGGATAAATATTTCTTAATAATATCCAAAGTTTCTTGACATTTTTCATTCCAGACTTCAGGATTGTCTTTTCGAAGTAATTTGAACACTGGATCACATTTGTCAGTTAATTGAGAAATGAACCGAGATATATAATTTAATCTTCCCAAAAAGCCTCGAACTTCTTTTTTGTATTGGGTGGTGGAAGATCTTGAATTGCTTTTACTTTATCTGGATCAATCTCGATTCCTTTTTTGCTGACCACAAATCCCAAAAGTTTTCCGGAAGTTACCCCAAAAGTGCATTTTGCGGGGTTGAGCTTTAATTGATACTTCCTCAATCTCTGGAAAAGCTTTCTCAGATTTTGAATATGTTCTTCTTCAGTCCTGGACTTGGCAATCATGTCATCTACATATACTTCAATCTCTTTGTGCATCATGTCATGAAACAAAGTTACCATAGCTCTTTGATACGTTGCCCTTGCATTTTTCAATCCAAATGGCATCACTTTATAACAGAATGTGCCCCACATGGTTACAAATGTTGTTTTTTCCATGTCTTCAGGATTCATTTTTATCTGATTATATCCTGAAAACCCATCCATAAATGAAAACCATGCGTGTCCTGCAGTATTGTCCACCAATGTGTCTATGTGGGGTAATGGAAAACTATCTTTCGGACTAGCTTTGTTGAGATCTCTGTAATCCACACACATTCGAACTTTCCCATTTTTCTTTGGTACGGGAACAATGTTGGCTACCCATTCTGGGTATTTAGATGCCTGTAGGAAACCTGCATTGATCTGTTTCATTACTTCTTCTTTGATTTGTAACAACATTTCTGGCCTCATTCGTCTGAGCTTTTGTTGGACCGGTTTATATTCTGGATTGATTGGAAGCTTGTGTATCACTATATCTGTGCTTAAACCGGGCATATCTTGATAAGACCATGCAAAGATATCTTTGAACTCTTGAAGGAGATTTATCAATTCTTGTTTTATCTGGATTGTCAGAGTAGTACCAATTTTCACCTCTTTCATTTCTTCATCTGTTCCCAAATTCACAGTCTCAACCTCTTCCTTGTGGGGTAGAATTTGTTTGTCTTCTTTTTCTACCAATCTTAATAGTTCAGTAGGAACATCACATTCCAGTTCATCCTCACAACCATTGATTTCTTCCAGACATATAGGATGCTCTAAATTTATCACTAGATTAAATTTAGGAATACACATGCTATTAACACGGTGACACCTGCAAATTTAAGTCGGACATATTTCCGAAAGAATATAGTAAATAAATGTAAAAATGTAAGAAAATGTAAAGAATGATTGCCATATGAAAATTTTAAAGAACATTCCTTATATTTAACATAATTTCTTTTACAAGATAACAAAAAGTTTTCATATTTTTGAGCTAAACATAAAGATTAGTTCTGAATATTACTCTGCGTTAATATTAAAAACTATAGGAAGATCTTCAGTGGTCCAATTGGTGAGTGTTTCTCCAGGAAAACATGGTCGAATCCTATCCAAGTATTTGCCAGTTTTGTTGTCATTCATGATCATGTTGATAAATAATCCATTCATAGCTTCTTCAACTATGTCTTGATCCTTCGTCAACTTTTCTTCTTTAAAGGCTTCAACAAGCTGCTGTTCTACATTAATTGTTCCCCCTGATCTGAATATGGTTTTCAACTGTGGGAATGATATGTGTTTCCAAAGGATTTCTCCTCCTTTCAATTTTGCCTTTCTGTCTTCACATCTTCTTTTCATCTCTTTGTTCTTTTGCTGAAAATTGGGCTTAAATCCAAGCCCAAAACGATCTTTCTTCATCTTTATTTTGAAAGGAACTGAAATCCCTTGAAGATTCTTTCCTAGACCTTTCCCGGCTTTAGCTCCAATGCCTAAAGTTTGTCGTACCGTCATCTTGGTGCAATCAGACAATCTGGGATATGGAATTTTGCTTCCTTCTGCAATAAAGGTTGCATTTACAAATTCAAGAGCTCGGAAAGAGCATTCAAGAGCATCATCATTGGTGTCGATATATGGAACATCACTTGTTACTGACGCAATGATTTCTTCTTCAGCTCCTACACATATTAGTTGTCCATTAACAACAAATTTCAATTTCTGATGTAATGAAGAAGGAACGGCTCCTGCTGAATGAATCCATGGCCTCCCTAATAGACAATTATATGTAGGGTGGATGTCCATCACCACAAAGTCAATATTATACACGACTGGACCAATTAACAACGGTATATCCATTTTCCCAAGCACCTCTTTTTGAGTTCCATCAAATGCTCGCACTACATTCTGATAACTCTTCATGTGTGATTGATCCACAGGCATTCTTTGAAGTGTGACTAGAGGCATCAAGTTGAGAGCGGATCCATTGTCAATCAATACTCCTGGCAACACATGACCATGACAATGTGTTGTGATGTTCAAAGCTTTTACTGACCCCATTCCGCCTTCCGGTATTTCATCATCCGTGAACGTTATGTAATTGTCAGCGGCTATATGTCCCACAATTCTGTCAAGTTTATTGAGGGATATATTTTCGGGGATAAATGTTTGATTGAGAATTTTCATCAAAGCATTTCTATGTGTTTCTGAATTCATCAATAGATCAAGAATGGAAATTCTCGCTTGTTGTTTGTGTAGTTGTTCAACCACACTATACTCACTATGTTTCAGGAATTTCAAAAATTCTTGAGCTTGTTTTTCTGTCACAGGCTCATTAAATGCTGGAAGGGATTCATCTTCAAATACCTTCTGAGGTATTGCCATGGCTTTTCCTTTTGTTTTCACTTGTTCTGAAGCATTAGATGTTTCGGGAGAGTAACATCTCCCACTTCTTGTAAAGAAACCGACTTCGCTCACTGCTTCAGAATTCGATGTTGTACCCAAACTCTGTATTTTCTCTTCTGTTTTTTCTAGAGAAACAGATCCTCCTACCATTGAAACATTGGTAGTATAATTCCAAGGTACCCTGCGGGTATCTTGTATGGAAATGGTAGAGGAGTGGTGATAACTACTTTCGGCTTTATTGGTGCAGGAATCACCGTAGATGATTTCACATTAATGATCACAGGATCATTTATTCTTTGACTTGGTTTAGAATCCTCTGATGAGCAAACATCATCTTCTTTTTTTCCTGGTTTTTCTTCAAAGAATTCTATTTCTCTATTGTTCATCAATTTTTGCACCAAATCCCTAAATTCAGGACATAGTTGAATTTTATGCCCTTTTTCCTGATGATATTCACAATAATTCTTGTCTTCATTCTGCTTTGGCCTGAATTGTTGTGGAACTATACCGGCTAAAGAGAGTTGTTGGAATACCCAAACAAACGGAGATTTAATTTCAGAAATGTCAGTTTTTGCTTTCTTTCTGTTCTCTTCCTGAATTGCATTCACGTTTTTATCTCCATGATTTGGCAATGGATGATTTGATGCAGATGGTGTATTGAATTCCAACTTCCCAGTGTTGATCAAATTTTGAACCACCCTTTTGAATGCCAAACAGTTTTCAATAGAATGACCCGTGATTCCTTCATGATAAACACAGTGTGCTTTTGTATCATACCAAGGAGGGAATGGTGGTTGCATGGGAACCAAAGGATAGGGCCGTATGACATCTGCTTTTAACAATGAATCATAGATCTCAGCATATGGTACTGGTAAAGGTGTAAAAGACAACCTTTCATTTTCCTTTCGAGATCCTCTGGAATCTGATCGATTAGTGTTTGTTTCCTCTTTCTTAACCATTGGCTGGGTTATTGTAACACTTTTCGATGAATCCTTGCTGTAAGAATTGGCATTGTTGACTTCATTCTCCTTTTTCCGGTACGTAGGTCTTTTGGAACTAGACCCATCATTTGATTCAATCTTGCCACTTTTCAAGACATTTTCAATGAGTTCTCCAGAAATGACCAAATCTGCAAAATTTCTGGTTGCATTTCCCATTAGATGATTTAAATAAGGAGCCTTCAAGGTATGAACAAATATTACTGTGGCCTCTTTTTCTGACAAAGGTGGTTGAACTTGGGCCGCAGTGTCACGCCATCTCTGGGCATACTGTCTGAATGTTTCGTTATTCTTTTTCTCCAAATTTTGGAGAGTCCATCTATCAGGGACCATGTCTGTTACATGGCGATACTGCTCTAAAAATGCTTTAGCCAAATCTTTCCAGGATCTAATGTTGGCTTTGGTCAATTGAGTATACCATTTTAAAGCCGGTCCTGTCAAACTATCCTGAAAGCAGTGAATTAACAATTTCTCGTCCTTCACATATCCTGCCATTCTTCGACAAAACATAGTAATGTGGGATGAAGGGCATGTAGTACCGTCATATTTATCAAATTCGGGAGCTTTGAACTTGATAGGGAGGATTAAGTCTGGAACCAAACTCAACTCACTAGCGTCAAACCCATAGAATGATTCAGTTATTTCCACAGATTTCATTCGTTCTTCTAAGCTCTTGATCTGTCTGGTCAGTTCTTCATTTACTTTTTGTTTCTCATTCAGCTCATTCAAATCTGGGATCAAATGCTCAGTATTAAGATCCCCTATTTCACATCGGATATAAGTGGATTTTTGCTTGAAGATGCAGGATTCACTTGTTGATCTTCATGTGGTTTGGCTTCTTGTAATGCAGATGTACGAGCATTGATTTGTATAGGTGTAGTACCAGAGTGATAAATTGATTCTGGTGGAAAACCTAGAGGATATATGGGTTCTTGGTCGAAAGATACAGGATTTTCATGCATTTTTCCACTGATAGCCTGCCTTTTAAACATGTCCTCTATTTTCTGTATCATGCTGTCTTGTGAATTTGCAATATCGGCTTCAATTTTCTCCAGCTTCATTCTCATTTCTGCTTGTTCTTTATTATGCTGTTCCTCAATACGTTGTAATTTATCCTCCATAATTCTCTTAGTAGCTTGTCTAGTACCGTAGTGATGTTGTATTTCTCTTTTGGCCAGAATAACTGCGATTGAAAAATCTTTTGATATTATTTTTTTCCAAATTTTAATTAATGAATTTTATCTTAATAAATAAAATAATAATAATTCATAGCGAAAATTATGAAATGAATGATGAATGTATGCAAAATGTATGTATGCAAAAAGGTATTGATCCCAAAAAGTTAACTGTCATAGAACAACTTTCATCGGCATACAAAAGTTTCTTTATAATAGTTCATAACTATAGATAAGGCATAGCTTTCCTATTAAGCTCTATAATTTCTTTCATTAACCATGACACATTCTTTCCGCACTTAGAGACTGGATCAACATGATGCTCAATTATTTTGGCTTCAACAGCTAGTTCCCCAACATATCTAGCAACTTCGCTCATTTGTACCATGGCCTCGAACACCATATTGCTTCTTTCTTCACTTCTTTCCACATAGAACTCAGTTGACTTTTGCCACTGTTCATTCATTTCTTCAAGAGTCTGCTCTAATTCAGTGATTCTGACTTGACAATTGTGCAGAATTTTTTCAAGATCTCTAATGCGTCTTCGCAGTGAAGCATTTTCCTCATTACTTTCTTTGAGATCATTAGGCCCTAGACGAACCTTTTCTTGAAATAATGATTCTTCAAGTTGCAAAATGTAAGCGTTAAACTCTGAGTTTTTGTTTCTAGACTGATCCAGATCTTCTTCAAGTTTTGTTCGTGTTTCTTGCGTTCTTTGATTAAGCTTCTGGATTTGAACATCCTTGTTTCTGCATCTTTGCATCCAATTGCTAGCCACTTCCTGCTCCACCTTAAGTCTGGTGTTGAAATTTTTTCTTTCTAACTCCCATTTTTCTTTTTCAATATTGGATTCTTCCATCTTTTGGCCTCTGACTTCAAGTTCAGCAATTAACTGGTTCATTTCAGATTCAAATCCCTTGAACATGATATTTTTCTCACCTTCAAATTTAACAAAGATGTCATTCTTCATATCTTCTAAATATTTGACTCGATCCCTTTCTCTTTGCATTTCATTCATGATCTCACGGTGTTCAGCCTTGTGTTTTATAATTCGCTCTCTTCTGTCGACCTCAAAATCTTTCATTTTTTGCTTTCCTTTTTCAAGGCTTTTGAGTAGACGGCTATTCTTTCCTTTCAAATCTTCAACTAGTCTTTTCTCAATGTTCAAATCTCGGGTCTTCTGTACCGTTGATTGGCTGGATCCTGATGCTTTCTGGGATTTATATAACTCCTGGTAATTTTTCTGTAATGCTCTGAATTCATCATCAACTTTTTCTTTATCTTTTCTCAACATTGCACATTGTGATGAATGAAAGTCAATGTCAACCCCCAACATAGCTTTATCTTGTCTCATTTGCTCTAATTCTTTCAACCAGCATTCTCTTTCTGCTTCAAACTCAGCTCTCAGAATTTCAATCTCTGATGGAATCACCTTAATGCGATCTTCCATAGAAATATCCTCATTTTGATCTGGTAGAGGAATATTTTCGTTTTTCCTGACAGATCTCCATTCTTCATAATCAGGAGTTAGCATTTCTTTTGCTGCTTTAGCTCGGATACAAAAAGTTGTTTTCCAAGCTGTAACGGCTTCCATGATATTTCTTTTATAATTTTTACTGTGGAATGCGAACTCAGATGACTGTAATCCAGCAGTAATAGGTACAAATTGACGACCTTCATACTGTCTTATAACCAGAAGTGGTGCATATCCAATTCCTCCCCATAATCCGAGCAGCATTATCCAGTTGTAATCACCACATCTGTAAAAGAATTCCCTTTGTATTTTCCACGGGGCTCACCAAACAACGTCATTGTTTTGCAGATTTCGAAAGGCATTGATCCACATATCTTTCTTAATTTCTTTCGGCCATTCCTGCTCCAGAAATTCTTTTAATGGTGAGTAATCCGTATTAAAGCGTCGGTATGAAACCTTTTATGTCTTCCAGAAATGACTACGGATCCAAACATATAACAACTGGGTACACCCTGAAAATCGTCCACCTCCTATCTTTCTACAAGCATTTAACGATCTGAAGGTCTCTGCTAGAATTGCAGAAGCAGGATTAGTCTTTTTCGGTAGCTGTTCAAACAAATCTACCACTGCAGCTTCAACATATCCCAATACTTTTGGGAAGATGACCATACCATATATACCCAGAGCAAATAAATCGAATCGTACTTTAATATCTGGATGGCTCTGAATAATTTCTCTAATGTTGGTCCAAGCAATGCCTTCGCTTTCGCCTTTTTGTTTTGTACGGGATGCCACCCATTCTTCTCGTACACCGGCAATCTTTGCTAATTTAACTCGAAAGGGTTGAGTTTTAATTGACTTTGAATAGATTCGATTCTCCAAAGCCCCTTCGATATGTAGCAAAGTTGTGTATTCTTCAATAGTAGGGACCAAGTCCTCTTTATTGAGAGTGAAGCAATTGTACCCTGGATTCCAGAATTGAATTAGGGCTCTGAGTAATTCATCATCAACTTCAACATAGAGCAAATATGGGATGTCTCCATAAGTCTGATAAAACTGCAATTTTTTGTTTGAATCCCAACTTTCCCAAATGCTTCGCAAATCTTGCATATCATTTCTTTTTAGTGAAACTGGAGCATAACTGGCCAAGTCAGATACATAATCATCCTGCAGACTGTCTCCTTCTTGTCTTTGTAAGTCCTCAGCCCACTGTCTTACTTCTGAGTTTAGAATTACTTGATTTGAACACTTTTTATCCATAGATGAAGGCTTTCCAATGAGACAATTAACACAAGGATCAATGTCTTTTATCCTGTATGATGCTATGCAAACAGAAAAATAAAGAACACACAAAAAAGAAAATAAATTAGTTTACATAATAAAGAAATTTAATAATAACATTTACATAAATATTTTTTTATTTAAACATGCTTTTCTAAATTTAAATAATTTAAATATACATGTAATTTAATCATTAACGAAAAAATAAACAAGAAAGTTTAGAATTCATTTCTCCTGTGTGTACACCTATTTTAGACAAAATTTCGGCATGACTTCGGATTGGAAGAGTTTCTAAGGTTTTTTATATGCAGGGTTTCAGATCTAGGAGTAAAGGTACTCGAATTGTCCATGTTAGTGCCCCCTTAGGCTGCTAACCCTCAATCCTAGTCCATCACAGACTAAAGTGGATCGAGTTCAATTCGAGGGGATACATTTCTCTATGCCTGACACGGAGAATAAATTCTCACGAAGACATAGAGCATATGAACCCCGAAAGTTACTTGCTAGGTCTGACACGGAGAATAAATTCTCACGAAGACGTCGCTTTCACTCCCACTTAAAAGGGACAACTCAATTATAGAGCTTTATGTAATGCAATGCAAGTGTTGTGTGTGAGGAGAAATGTTCAAACCTTTGACAGAAAAATAAATAATGAAATAAAATACTTGCAAATAAAATAAAACATATAAATATTATAAAAATAATAAATAAAAATTTGACAAGAAAGAATTAAAAAATAAATATATGAATTTTTAATTTTTAATTAATAGAGACAATTTATAATTGATTTTTAAAAGTTTGACCGTCCCCAGCAGAGTCGCCAAGCTGTCGTAACCGGTTTTCGTCCGGGTTCGGGTATTATACTTGGCAGGGAAATTGATGTGAATAAATAATTTTGAAAATAATTTGTGAGTCGCCATCGGCCTTTTGGATCAGGTAGGTCGAATACCTAAAAATTATTTTTTTAAAAGAGTTTTAAGAAAACATCAATTAAAAAATGAACTGATCTGCGTTTATAACCAAAAATTCGTTCTTTTTAATAATAAAAAGGGATTCGTGGTCGGTTACGTTTAGGGAAGGATTAGCACCCCTACAACGCCCAAAATTGGTACTTTTTAATTATAAATTGTCTCTATTATTAAAATTTAAAAATTCAAAAATATATTTAATTTATAATCCTATTATTTCAAAATTATATAAAAAAATATTTATTTATTTAAAAATATCAAAAAAGAACTTCTAGGTGCCTTAAGACATCTCTTTTCTTTGATATTGATAAATATTAATTTAAATAATATTGTTTAATTTTTAATTTTAAAATATCAGAATAGGACATCCAGTTGTATTAAGACTGTCATTTTCTTCGATATTAAAAATAAATATTTAAAAATTACTATTTATTATATATATTTATGAATACATGAAAATATTTAAAAATATAAACAAATAAAAAAAAATACTACTAAAACAATATATTTAAAAAACAGTAAAATAAATGAAAACATATAAAATAAATGACTAAATTACAGTAAAAATAAAATTAAAAATCTAATTCATAATTAATCAAAATTATATGGATTAAACATGCTATTTCTTTATTTTATTTATTTAGTGACTAAAATAAAATTATCTAAAATTCGGATATTATAATAAATTAAAAATATAAACTAAGGATTAAAATATTATTTATTAAAATTAAGGGATTAAATCTGTTATTTATCCTAAATATATTATTTTAATATAAAGGACTAAAATAAAAGAAATTAAAATTTAAGATCTGAATTAAAAGTATTATAAAATCGATTTAGTGACTAGAATATAAAGTTTACAAGTTAGGAGGACGGCGGACGGGGTTTAACTATTGTCTAATTACGCGCATAGTCCTTCCCGAAATGACGTCGTTCGAGAAGGCCTATAAAAGGTCCAAAACCGGCTGGCCCGAAGGGCCAGCTTCATTTCTTCATTTTCCTTCTCTCTCTCTTCTCTGAGAGAGAGAATTTTCTCTCGCTTCTCTCTAAAACAGAGAGAAGCCAGCCGCCCGGCAGCCGTCAGTCGGCGTTCGTCCGCCGTCAACCACCGTCGCCGGCCACCGGACGGTGGCCGGAAATTTTTTTTTTATATCGAAACGTAGATCGGACCGTCCTAATGACGGTTCCGATGATCTTTTCCTTTAAACGGCTCCCAATCGGAGCAAATCTAAAAAAAATACCTTCGGTTTTTCGAAGGTTTTGGTGAGATCAGGCGGTTGGCTTCCTCGGTAAGTTTCTCTCCTCCTTTTTCTTCTATTTTTGGTTGCTGGTTGTGGTATGTTGACTGAGATCGTTGGTAATAGTTTTTTTTTTCTATATTGTTTCTCTGTTTTTTCTTTTTCCGGCTCTGTCTCTCTCTTTTTTTTTTCTATCTCTTTTGTCTCTGTCTCTGTGTTTTTTCTTGCTCGCAGATGGGGTGATGGCTTTATAGCCATCACCGGTGTTCGTCTCAGACCGGTCCGAAAGGGGTTCTTCGGTGAGTCACCGGACTTCCAGTGGTGACTCACCATTTGGGAAAGACGTGTGCGGCTGGAGTGGCGGTGAGACTGAAGCAGCGCCGCGTGGTCTTCTGGAATCTACGGCGGCGCTGGGACGTGTCCCTAGGGTATTGATACCCTAGGGTTTCCTCTGGCAAACTGTGGACCGTTGGATCAAACCAGATCCAACGGCTGAAGCTTGAGCGGCGGCAGCTGGATGATACAAACCCTAAATTGGGTTTAGGGTTTACTGTAGAATTTTGGATCTGGGCCACTGTTTGTAATTGGGCTTCCATTTGGGCTTGTAATATTAAATAATATATTAATAATAATAATAATTATAATTATAATAATAATTATAATAATAATATAAATAAAATAAAAAATGAAAAAAATGAATATCTTCAGGTGGAAAAGCCACCAACATTGTCAAGTCTCCCAAATTTCAAGAAGCAGAAGATTCAACCCTTCCCGACTCCAATAATTGCAAGAAATCAGGTTTGCTGTTGCATACATCAGAAACACATTGTGGTTCCAGGAGGGAAAGTACTAATGCCGGTGTTATGGCTTTGGCTATTGTGCCAAGCAAGAAACAAGGAGTCGGTTTGCTAAGGAGGCTGCTGTTTAGGAGGAGGAAAGGTTACAGTCAGAAACCTCATTACCAAAACTGAACAGTGAGCCACAAAATGAAGAGGCAACGCGGCCACTTAAGGCAAAACAGTAGTTTTCATGGTATTGGAATACTGCAGAAATGCACAAGAAGAAACAAGAGAATACTTTCATGATTGAATAGCTTGAATGAATTTACAGTATGCAACCTTATGGTTTTATACAGCACTACAACAATCTCCTGTAACTAACAACCTTATAACAGCTTACCTTCTAGAACTTCTCTATACTCAGATATGCACGAGCTGTACATACACGTAATGCACGACACTTCACACACACTTTTCTTTCACACGCAAGCTGCATCATACTCTCAACATTATCCCTGCTTTCTCAACCTTCTTAATGAAAAGATGAACACTTGAATCGAAAGTACGACACCTCCTTCCGTTCGACTTGAATCGAAAGTGTCGATGTTTTCTTCCGTTCACTTGAATCGAAAGCGTCGATGCTTCCTTTCGTTCACTTAAATCGAAAGTGCCGATGCTCCTTTCGTTCTTCTTATTCACCTTCATTTCTTTCTTGTTCATCCTCTTATACAAGATTACTTGACATATTTTTTTTCCTAAAGACCTATATTATCATACTTATTACAAATTCACCCCCAAGTAATTATATCCATTTTACTTTACCAAATTAAAAAAAACCAGTTGATGCAGTAAACCACGAACTCCTTCAGATGAAGAATAGGACCACCGCCGATTTAACACGCCTGCTACGGCTCATCAACTGGTCCTGCACATCCGAAGTCCAGAGAGTAAGATTATCCCTTAGCAGTTGCATTATGAGAGTGATGTCCTTGTATGACTCTTCTCTAAGTATATCCAGCTCTGCAATGGCTTCATCAAAGCCTGTGTCGCAAGAGTGCAAGCACGATCGGGAGAGTCAAGATCTCATAGTAGAAGACGGAAAAATTCAAAGCCAATCCTAATCGGATGGGATGAGATGGGGCCAACTCAGCAGTCGCAATGTCCTAAGCAAATTTATAGGCAGTGAGTGTGTTCTCGGCAGCCACTTTCCGGTCATCGCCAGTCTTGAACTCAGCCAAGTACCTATAGTAATCTCCCTTCATCTTCAGGTAAAATACCTTGAAATCACCGGTCCCAGGAACGAGCTTCTCTTCGAGGAGCTTCAAGATTCCGGCGCAAATCTCGGACAATTCGGCCTCGATCTTGGCCCTGTACTCACAGATGACGAAGACGTGGTCGGTGTTGCCGCGTCCTTCCTCCTGCTCGATGGAGGAGATGATTCTCCAGGAGGCACGGCAAGTGCCGATCACGTTCTTGTGAGCAACAAAAAGGAGGTTCCGCTCCTCGACGGTGAGTTCGTCGGGGACGGGCATGGCGGAGACTACGTTCTCCATGAGCTTGACAATCTTCTACGCCAACAAGCACGATGAACTAACAAGAACGCCCTGAGTTACGCAGCAAGAAAACAGGAGGCTCCAGGAACTTATGGCGATTGATACCATATTGGAATACTGCAGAAATGCACAAGAAGAAACAAGAGAATACTTTCTTGATTGAATAGCTTGAATGAATTTACAGTATGCAACCTTATGGTTTTATACATCACTACAACAATCTCCTGTAACTAACAACCTTATAACAACTTATCTTCTAGAACTTCGCTATACTCAGATATGCATGAGCTGTACATACACGTAATGCATGACACTCCACACACACTTTTCTTTCACACGCAAGCTGCATCATACTCTCAACACATAGAAGTGTGGCGATTGGTTTTTCGTGTGGTTTTTCCTGATGGCGAGAACTCGTAATCTACGATAACTCAGTTTGGTGTATAGTGTCTTGACTTGGCTATATGTATGTATATACATATATATATTTATGTATTGTGAGAAACCAGATAACTACAGTTTGAATTGGTAGCTTTAACTAGAATATATCATTTTGTGAGATTCGACAATTTTTTGAGTTGATATAACTGCAAATTACTTTAATGGCAAATGAAGTTTATCCTCTGCTTGGTAAACTTCGTAAGTTAAAGAAGATTCACAAGATTTTTCATGTGATAAATGTAATGTTCATCAATTTCTCTCCTACACCTATTAATTTATAATCTTTTCTATGCTTTATCGGCCTCCTATTGCTGCCATTTTCATTTCAAGCAAGGCATCTTCAAAGCACTTAGCCAGAAACTCCGGGTCAGGGATAATATCTTTCGCTACAAGAATTTGCATCTCGGCTTTACCGGCATAACTCAACATGTGCATCGTGATAGCCTGCGTTAACAACACTAGAGGTCTATGTTACTCAAACTCAGGTGTCGGTGTTTGACATAGATATATATATATACATATATGAAGAGTCCAAACAACACATATCGGTTCGAGATGAGACGGTGCCGTACCTGTGGTAGACTAAGGTATTGACCTTGATGCTGGAGATAGGGTTGCCTGCAAATGTAATTTCCTCTAGAGGGCCAATCAAGTTTGAGATGGTGAAGGTGGTGTTGCAAAGAAGTGTGTGATTAAGCAAACAAGCATACTGCAAACACCGTTAAAAAAAACACACAATTAGCAGACAAAACATCTTAAAATCAACTGTTTTTCTGATGTTTCACTATCATTTTGTTTCAGGCTTTCAGCTACACCTTTGATCCTAGCAGGGTCATTACAAAATCACCAATCCTGTAAGAGAAATAAGCTTCCAGGGAATTTTTCTTCCTGTCAACCATCGCCTTTGCTCTCTTCAAATACTTCAAAGGATCATTACCAGCTCTATCATAGAACAGGTAGCAAAATTACACCAAATCTGTTCCCCCATCTTGCTTCTGAATTATCCTTCATTAACTTGGATATTTCCTGGCAAACAAACAAAAGTTATCACCAAATGAATTTCCAACGTGAAAAAAAGGGGAAAATCTGGAATTGTAAACTACACTGAAACTGACCAGCAAACCTGGTTTTGATCTTAAATTAACCATGGCTACACCTGTCATACGAAGACCCTCATGCAAGGCTAACAACAAACAATGAAACTCTAAATCAGTTCCAAGATATTGTCAGGTGTATCAAAGTTTGTGAACAAAGTTTACCGTTTGGTGTTCGGTGATCTAAGTATCTTGATAGCCCTGATGACACCACCCCGAACAGGACATCATTAATGGTCTGCAGATTTGCATATCATCGGAATTGTTACTCGAACGTTGGTGAGTGTCGAATATGATTATATTGGTTTTTTGGTTACTTACGGTATTCGGAATTGCCTTTTTCACCTCCTTCATGTCGTTAAGCAAGAACCTAGCGGTAGCCAATTTCCTAGGCCAGAGTTGGACACCGTCACCGCCGGAAATCACCGTTTTCCGGTCACAAACAAGATAAATCCTTGCTAAAAACTCCATCAAAATACCAAAGTGAACCAAGCCATCTTCAATAACCCCCAAAAGGCACAAAACAACAAGAACATGCCCCTTCTTTTTTCGCCCATAGATTGATCTCCAGTCTTCTGTGGAACCATCATGGGGAGTGCGTTGTCATCGCTCGCCTTCCTGCAACTGGCCATCAACATGGACATCAACGAGATCCCGTCTCCTAAAGCATGATGAATCCTGAATACGAAGCACTTGTGCGCCATTAAGAAATGGATCTCCCACAAGGGTTTGTCCTCACTCAATGGAGTGCTCACTGATAAATCCGCCACATATTGATTCACTGCCATGTCATCATCATCAACGCTATTTTCTTCTCGTTCGATGCTAAAACGTTGGTTTTCACTTCCATCCATGAATTTTCCGGATTTATCGAGCCGGTTGTTGAAGACGATGACGTGTTGGTCGATGTCGAGCTGGGTTCTTCTCCAGTGCTCGAACCCGGTCTCGTCTCGAACCAGAAGGCTGCAAAATCTGGGGTGCTTCCACATCAACGAAGACTTCAGGTTGGCTTTTGCAGCGTTTATGTCGATGGGGTTTTTGACACGGAGGATACAGTGGATGACGACTTCTGTTTTTGGTTGAATAAAAAGCCGGCCGGCTGGACTCAATGGTTCGTCGGAGAAAGTTCCCGAACATGCCATGAAAGTAAAAATGGGGTAATCTGAATCTTCAAAACAACGGTGGGGGAACACTGAACTTCTTCACCTTAGTTTCCCGGACCGGCATGAAGGTAGAAAGTTTGATGGATTGTTTTATAGCTGATGACGAGTTTTCCTTATGGAAACTGATACGTGGAGAAATAAAATTCTCCTGCTCAGATCCCATGTCCGTGTATGTGCCTGCCACTCATATTATGCCACGTGTATTAATAATTTATGTAAACTAACCGAAATTTGTCGTTATCTTTATTTTCCCTGCTTTCCATTTCACTGTTCCGTGTAAAACATGTCAAGGCCTGGTTGTAAAATTTTTTCAAGTTTTCTTTGGTAAACCATGCTTTTAGTACCTAAATTATTAATTTTAATTCATTTTAGTATCTAAAATTTTAATATTATAAAAAAACATTTCTAATATTTAGTTTTTGTTTCATTATCCGTTGTTGAAAAGTTAACGCGTTTAGTACATAAACTATCAGTTTTGGTCCATTTTATTAGTATTTAAAATTTTATTTCTTTCAAAACTTAATGTTAAATTTTTAATGGATATTAAAATGAAACAAAAATTAAACGTTAAATATAATTTTAAAAAAGTTGAAAATTTAAATATTAAAAAAGATTAATACTAAATGCTTTTTTTACTTTTTTCACAATAATATTGTCGTAACTGGTTTTCGCCTGGGCACGAATTTTCTTAACGGAAAAGTATGTGAATAAATGGTTTTTTAATGAAATGTTTTGGAGTCGCCATCGACTTTATGTGTTAGGTAGGTCGAATACCTAAAAATCATATTTTAAAAGAGTTTTTAAGAAAACATCATTTAAAAGATAAATCAGGCTGCGTATAACCAGAAATTCATTATTTTTAGTAATAAAAAGGGATTCGTGGTCGGTTACATTTGGGGAAGGATTAGCACCCCTCACAACGCCCAAAATTGGTACCCATTAATTATAAATTGTCTCTAGTAATAGAAGTTTAAGAATTCAAATATTAATTTAATTTATGATCCTATTATTCCAAATTTAATCACAGAAAATTCTAAAGAAAAATAAAATATTATAATATTTCAAATTGAAGAGAATATAATCCCTAAATTACTTTAGGAAGAATATTTCTCTTTCCAACTGAAATAATAAGAATATAATTCTTCGCAAGAAATTATATTAAATAATTTGATATAACAAAAAATAAAGTAGGTATATTCTTTAGGCTTTTATAAGCAGGTTATTTATTTATTTAAAATATCATAATAAGACATTTATGTACTTTAAGACATCAATTTCTTAATATTTAAAAAAAAATATTATCCTTTATCTCAAATTAGGAAATAGGTCAGGTTATACCTATAAATTTTTCATATAAATATTAATATGGCTAAAATGAAATAAAAATATAAAAAATAATAATTAAAGTATTAAAATATTGAAATATAAAGGTAAAAATGAATAAAACAAAATTGCAATTAAACAGTGACTAAAAAAATAAAATTATAGGATTAAATTGCAAAATATCTAAATTAATAGCCCTAATTCGAAACGTTATAAAATATAGGTACTATTAGTGTAATTTAACCTTAATCAATTATTTGGGGTTAAAGTATAAATTATTAAAATTAAAAGGACTAAATATGTTATTTACCCCCAAAATATATGAACATACTAACAGGGACTAAAAAGAAATAAAACAAAATTTGAACACTAAATTAAAAGGAACAAAAATTGTTTTTAATGACCAAATTGAAAGATTATATAACTAAGAGGGACTACAGATATAGTTTAATAATTCTCGAATTTACACAGATACCCCTCACCAAAACGACATAATTTTGGTGAGGGTATAAATACCCTTTAACCGGCCCTAAAGGGCCAAACTCTCTCATTTTTCCATTTTGCTTCTCTCTATAAAGAGAGAGAAGCTCTCCATTCTCTCTAGGATTCCCTCATTGGAGGGAATCCGACCACCGTGTTCCGGCGCCGATCGTGCCGCCGGCTACCGTTCATGGTGGCCGCAATTTACAAAATTTCCTCAAATTAAATCCTGAAATTTCCTAAACCCGATTCCAAGTCCCTTTTATCCTAAAAGCATACCAATCAGCCTAGCTCTAGACCTTCGGTAAAATAGCGTTTCCGATGACGGTTGGGCTTCAACGAAGGTAAGTTTACTTTTTGGTTCTTTTCTGCTTGTTTGTTGTATTCCTCTATTTTTCGTTACTGTTGGTTTCTTCGTTGTTTTCTTGCAGGGGATAGATGGTCTTTTTATAGGCCCATTCGTACGCTCTTTGGACCGGATACAAGGATGCCATTCGGTGAGTCACCGAAGCTATGGTGGTGACTCACCATAGGGTTGTGACGTGTGCGGCCGACCTCGTGTCTTCTGGAGACTTCGGTTGAGGCAGCGGCGTCGTGGTAGTGGCTGGAGTGGAGCAGTTGGGGTGGCGGCTGGAGTAGACCCTAGGGTTTCTTCTAGAAGAAATCTGGACCATTGGATCTCTCCAGATCCAACGGCTGATGGTGTTGGTGGCTAGAAGTTGAGTTGATGAAACCCTAGATGCATTAGGGTTTGGATCGGGTTGGGCTTCTCGGATCTGGGCCTGCTTCAACTGGGCTTTGGGTTGATTCATGTTGGGCCTCCAGGATTGATGTAATTGAGTTGAGTTTTTATTTATTTCGGGCCTATAAAAATAATATATTTTATTAATGATAATAATATAATAATAAAAATAATAAATAAATGGAAAAAACTAGTGTCTACAGTTACCCCTTTTTGCTCGTTCTTGTGTTAACAAGAATATGACAAAGACAATAAGTTTTTTTTCTATTTGACTTCTCTTGATTAAGACGGAAATGTTGAACAAGTTATTCTCATTATGAACTCTTCTGTAATACCCCAAAAATTTGACCAATGACTAAAATATAAGTTTTGAAAGTTTAGTGGCTAAAGTATTAACTTTGAAAAGTGTAGGGACTGAAATTTGTAATTTTTAAAAGTTATATATTTTAGCCCGTAAATGAATAGTTTGGCCGAAAACAATGATTTTAGTTGGAATCATATTTTCGGTACGAGATTTGTGTTAAAGGCTATAAAGCGGTAAAGTTCGGTATTAAATCGGATAATCAGATCGAATCAAAATTTCACAAAAATGTGAAGGATGCTAGATAAAGGTTGGAAATATTATTTATATATTTTAGAAAAGTGAAATTTAACATGGATCAATGGAATTAAGGTCGATTTTCCATGTTAAGCCAAAATTTTGGAATTAGGTGACTAAATTGCAAATTTCAAAAATTACAAGGACAAACATGAAAAATTAGAATTTAGATATTTTTTGAATTTGATGAGGTAAGTGATGATGCCATAAGTGCCATGGATGAAATTATTAAGTTTTATTAGGGATAAAATGGTAAAGTGGATTAAATGAATTTTAAATTCATTTTATTATGTAGTGACAAGTGTATTAAGGGATGATGTTTAGTAAATTGAAGAAAAGAGAAAAGCTCATCTTCTTCTTCTCCAGAGTGACCGAAACTTTAAGCTCAAAAATGTAAGAACTCTAGTTTTATTTTTGGTCTATTTTTACTAGAATTTTATGTTAGGTTATTAAGGATAAATAACCTACATGAAATTCTCTTTCATTTGACATAAATATTGTTATGGTTTAGGTTTAAATTCATCTTGAGTTGATGAAGGGGATGTTGATTTCTTGTGTTTTAGGGATTATGAAGAGTTAAGTGATTTTAAAGAATTGGTTGTAAGGATTGATGAAGAATTTAAGGATGAAGTTAATGAAAACAGTTTAGATTTTGAATTTGGCAGTGAGTTTGAAAATTCACCAGAAATTCTATAAAAATGATTAGCATGTGATTTTTATATATTGTGTTCATATATCAATCTAGTTTCTTTTAAAACAAACGGGGATCAGTTTCAAGGTGTATAAAAAAATATATGAATTTTTAACCGAGGAAAGATCATAAAAACGGGCAGCAGATTCTGCACAAAACAGATTCTGTCAGTCAACTTTAAAAATTCACCATAAATTGTACAGATTGAATTAGAAGGATTTCTTTATATGGATAGATTCATATTCGAGTATAGTTTTCAATGGAAGAAATGGAATAAAATTCCAGTATGTACATCAATACAGAATATTGATTCTTTAAAGATAGAACAAGTTGTCTGAATATGGAAATTTGTAGAATTTAAGTTGAAATAGATTAGAAGATGAAGAATAATGTTTAAATGTCGAGTATATTTTTGGATGCTTGGAATTGAAGTTAAATGACAAGAGACCATTTTGAATAAATTGGAAATGTTGAGAAGAATTCTAAAAGAATTCATTTTAATGGTTAGATGGTGGAATTCGAAAGGTTCCAAAACTTTGGGGACTTGTTTACAAGTTCTTAAATGAAGAAGTATTATTTGGGTATTTTATTCAAGTTCTGGAATTTTAGTAATTAATGTAAAATTATCATAATGGCGAAGGACCATTATGAATTAAATGAAAAGTTGAGTTGAATTTTAGAAATAATTCAAAATATGTGGTTTGAAGTTATAATGGAGTTATGATTTAGGTTGATATCGATTTAGTTATCGATTTTTATTTTATAGATTCTCAAATGTAAAAAATGAGCTTATGTTAGAACGATACTAATATGTAGTTTAAACATTTTGTGTTATAATTTCGTATTGTCAGATTTTAATAAAACTAGCAATCCGAACAATCTGAAAGGAAAGGACAAAGCTTGTGACTAGTATTATCGTATACAAGTTCTTAAGTGAGGCAAAGGTGAGTGCAATTTATTTATTTAATTATTTTGATCGAGGACGACTTGCGATAAGTCAACCTCACCTTATTTATTTCAAATATATGAATTATGTTTTGATTATGAAATTATATCCATAATTTCTTTAATAAGTTTTATGAAAGTTTTTGGACATGAATTGCTCATGTCACATTTTAAGAATGTGAATTAAATATATTTTCGACTCTGATATGATGTTTATCAAATGGTTAAGAAATGAACTAAAAGCCCATTGTATGTTATATTGAGAGTCAAAGGTACAATTGGCATGCCATGAGGTGGAGTGATTATCTGTTCTGATTTTGATATATTGTGGTGTACCAGAGTGTACACTAGTATATATATATTCTGATCTGAATGCACCTGGTGTGCATATTGTTATTTCCGATGTGATAGCACTGTGTGTGATTATCTGTTCTGATTGATGATCTGATATCTGTATTGCGCACACTCGTCTGACTCACGTATCTTATATTCTCTTAAAATATACTTTGGGCTATAAAAATGAAATAAGAAAGTTCTGAAAAGTGTCTGACTACAAAGAATTATGAACTGATTATTCTGTCTGATCCGATTATTTATGATCTTGTGAAAATTATTAGATGATAATTTTCAGGTTTATTATAAAGTTCAACATGAGATATCTGGTTTGAATATTCTGAAGAATTTCAGTCTGTATTATTTTAATGATTTTATATATTTTGATATTTTATTTAATTATTCTCACCTTTAGTATTACTGCCTCACTAAGTTATACTTAGCGCGTGATGATTTTCATGCGTAGGTTCTAATAAGGATAAGTACGATCGGTAAGGAGCTATCGGAGCATCTTTTGAAAAGACATACATATCATCAATATCAGTAAGACATCTATGATGTTTCTTTTGACTTATAGTGGCATGTATAATTATGTCAATAGTTTCTAATTATCGTATTTATTTTTAAATAAATTGTAATAGTAAACTAGAACTATTTTAGTTTATTTTACTTAGTTTAGTTTTATTGGTAACTATGCATGACAAGAATTTATTACATTATTATGCTTTTAAAAGGTTTTACGAAAAGACATGGTTTAGTAAAATTACTGAATAAATAATGAATTTATTTTCCTGTAATAAAGAAAGAAATTATAATCTGAAATATACTTTAAAATAGATTTTTTTTAAAGTTAGAACAAGAGTATTTTCAAAGAAACAAATTTTTACGGAAATTTCAGTTCAGTAAATGTTTTCAGTTTGATGTGACATCTTTAACTCGTATATCGAGACATATACGAGTTAAGGGTGTTACATCTTCCACTGGGAATGACGATCCATCTCTTTCTGTGATGGAATCTAGTAAAAGGTTGAACAAGTTCTTCTCATTATGAACTTCTTCTTCCTCTTCGGACGAGTTCTTCTCATTATGAACTCTTCCATTGAAAATGTTGATCCTCAAGTGAGGTATCGCTGATTCAACTCCATATGTGATGAATCAAGGCAATGTTGAACAAGTTTTTCTCATTATGAACTTCTTCTTGCTCTTCGGATGAGTTCTTCTCATTATGAACTTCCTCTGGAAATGTTGATCCATCGAGTGAGGTGTCTCTAATTCAACTCCATAGGTGATGAATCAAGCTAAGGTCGAACAAATTCTTCTCATTATGAACTTATTCTTCCTCTTCAGATGAGTTCTTCTCATTATCAACTTCTTTCAGAAATGTTGATGCTGATCTATCTCCTCTTGCGATAGAGTCGAGCAAAAGGTTGAACAAATTCTTCTCATTATGAACTTCTTCTTCCTCCTCAGATGAGTTCTTCTCATTATGAACTCCTTCTGGAAATGTTGATCCATCAAGTGATGGATTCAAATCTTTGATGAGATCCATATTTTCAAAAATTGAAAAGTATGGTAATTCCTTGCTGAAATCTTTGCTAATCTTTGGAATTCCTGTAAAGTATTCAACATTGATAAAATGAATGGAAACGCCCCTATTGCAAATGCCTAAATATGATGCATGATATAGTTTCAAAATTGTAAGTTCCTCTATTCTCATTGATGTTTCATTCTCTTTGCTGAGTCTTTATCTTTGCTGAGATTTCATCTTTGCTCTTTGCTTGGATTTGACTTGCTCTTTTCATAGACTCTTCACTTAGATCTATTTTCCCAAAGCACTCTATCAATTTCTCTTTGCTGAGATTTTCTTTTGTTGTTTTTCTACTTTACTTGCCTCAAAATGACTCTATGGTTGGCAAAAACTTGTCCACTTTTCAACAATGATTGCAAGTGTTGACATTGGGACTTACTTTATATTCCATGCACTCAAAAGTATTAACATAAAGTGATAACCAGAAATCTTTTGCTTATCTTAAGATTATGTTAATCCACTTATAAGATGCTTATAAAAGAATAAATTAAAGCTCGAAAAGATGAACTTGGAATTTATTGATAAATATATGGAAATTTGTTCAAAGTCATGGCAATCATAGGAATGAGAAAAATATAGAAATAAGAGTCAAATGACCCAACAAATCATTAGCATGAGTATTTCTAAACCAATCAACTTGATATAATTTAGAGCACTGATGTAAGCTTATGTCTGGAATATCTCAAACATTGTCAGAATATTTATAGATGTGAAGTTTCTCCCAAAATATCAAGCTTTCGAGAGGGTTTAATTGCCAGATGCCTAATATCAACATGCATTTGAGCCGCCCTTTCTGGTTTTCAACTCAAATCTTTCCTTTGGTTGCAAGACACCCTTTGCGAGTTTTCATCTTGACCCCCTTTTTCTATTTTCTTTTCTTCTTCTTTTTTTTCTTTTCTTTTTTTTTCTTTTCTTTTTTTTTTCTTCTTCAAGCATAATATTTCTTGAAAGAATCTGAGTTTATTGGGTTTCTCAGAACTTCTCCATCCATTTTTGCCAAAATCAATGCTCCTTCGGAAAAGGTCTTTTTTACAACATATGGCCCTTCTCAATTAGGCATCCATTTCCCACATAAATATTTATGTATAGGTAAGATATTATTCAGCACTAGACCACCCTCTTGGAACTCTCTCGGATGAACTTTACTGTCATGAGCCTTTATCATGCGTTTATGATACATCTATCCATGTCAAATAGCTTTCAATCTCTTCTCCTCAATAAGGTTTAATTGATCAAATCGAGCTTGGACCCATTCAGCCTCATCCAATTTTACCTCTTTCAATATTCGAAGTGACGGGATTTCGACTTCAATTGGTAAGACTGCTTACATCCCATAGACTAAAGAAAAAGGTGTTGCCCCAGTAGACGTTCGCACAGTAGTTCGATATGCATATAAGGTAAACGGTAACTTCTCATGCCAATCCTTGTAAGTTTCAACGGTCTTTTTAATGATCCTTTTAATGTTCTTATTTGCTACTTCAACTGCCCATTCATCTTTGGACGATGGGCCACTGAATTTGCATGCTTTATCTTGAACTGTGCACAAAGCTCAGTCATCATTTTATTGTTCAAGTTCATAGCATTATCTGTAATGATTCTCTCTGGTAGCCCATATCGGGAGATTATTTATTTCTTTATAAATTTTCACACTGTAGACCTCTTAATATTGGCATATGAAGCAGCTTCAACCCACTTAGTGAAATAATAGATTGCCACTAGGATGAAATTATGTCCATTTGATGTTTTTGGTATGATTGTCCCAATGGCGTCTATTCCCCACATAGAAAATGGCCAAGATGATGTCATTACATGTAAGGGTGATGGAGGTGTATGAATATTGTATGCGTATATTTGGCATTTATGGCATTTTATTGTATAATAAATGCAATATGTATGCATGGTAGCCCAATAATACTCATATCTCATTATCTTTCTGGCCATAGAAAGACCATTTGCATGTGTTCCGCATATCCCATTATGTACATCCTCAACGATACTTCTTGTTTCTCTACTATTTACACATCTCAATAACACTTGATCATTGCCCTTTCTATACAAAGTCTCACCATCGAGAAAATATTCGGCAGTCATTCTTGTTATTGTTCTTTTATCAATCTCAGATGCATTTTATCGATAACTTTGATACTTGATATATTGCAAGATATCATAATACCATGGATTACCATCTGCCTTTTCTTCTACACTATAGCAATGTATTGGAATCTCATATACTTACATTCTAATTGGCATCATATCAACTTTCTTATTTGCTTTAAACATAGCGGCTAATGTAGCCAAAGCATCTGCCATTTGGTTATCTTTTCGAGGGAGATAATTAAAGGTGACCCTTTCAAATTCCTTTACTAGTTCGAGGATTAAATTTCAGTATTCCAATAGTTTTAAATCTTTTGTCTCCCACTCTCCTTGTAGTTGATACACCACCAACGATGAATCTCTATATATCTTAAGAAATTTAACTTTTCTTTCTATTGATGCCTTCAATCACATGACACAAGCTTCATATTCTGCCATGTTATTGGTACAAAAGAACTCCAATCTACTTGTAAAAGGATAGTATATATTTTCTGGAGAAATTAACACTACCCCAATTCCTCGTCCCAAGGCGTTGCATGCTCCATCAAAATAAAGCTTCCAGGATTCATCATTTAATCCGACCTCTTCATCCGTGGTTATGCACAACAAATCCTCATCTAGAAAATTAAAACTCAGAGGCTAATAATTATCTGATGCACGACTGGCCAAAAAATCTGCTATGACACTTCCTTTTATTGCTTTTTGGTTGACGTATATGATATCAAACTCGGATAATAACATTTTTCATCTAGCCATTTTGTCTGTCAAAGCTGGTGATTCCATTAAAAACTTTAAAGGATCAAGTCTGGATATCAACCAAGTGGTATGATATAACATGTATTGCCTGAGCCTTCGAATAACCCATATCAAAGCACAACATAATTTTTGTATTGGTAGGTATCTAATTTCACAATCAGTAAACTTCTTGCTCATATAATAAATGGCTTTTTCTTTCCTTCCAAACTCATCATGTTGTCCTAGCACACATCCCATTGAATTTTCAAAGATTGTTAAGTAGAGAATTAACGGTCTATCGGGAACTAGTGCTCCTAAAATGGGGGCATTGAATAAATATTTCTTAATAATATCCAAAGTTTCTTGGCATTCATCATTCCAAACTTAAAAATTATTCTTTTGAAGTAACTTGAACACTGGATTATATTTGTCAGTCAATTGAGAAATGAATCGAGATATGTAATTTAATCTCCCCAAAAAGCCCAGAATTCTTTTTTTTTTTGTATTGGGTGGTAGAAGATCTTGAATTGCTTTTAGTTTATCTGGATCAATCTCAATTCCTTTTTGACTGACTATAAATCTCAAAAGCTTTCTTGATGTTACCCCAAAAGTGCATTTAGCGGGGTTGAGCTTTAATTGATACTTTCTTAATCTCTGGAAAAGCTTTCTTAAAATTCGAACATGTTCTTCCTCAGTTTTGGATTTGACAATCATGTCATCCACATATACTTCTATCTCCTTGTCCATCATGTCATGAAACAGAGTTACTATTGTTCTCTGATATGTTTCCCCTGCATTTTTCAATCCAAATGACATTACTTTGTAGCAAAAAGTGCCCCGCATGGTTACAAATTTTATTTTTTCCATGTCCTCAGGGTCCATTTTTATTTGATTATACCCTGAAAAATCATCTATAAAGGAAACCCACATATGTGATGCAATATTATCCACTAATGTTTCTATATGTGGTATTGGAAAGTTATCTTTTGGACTAGCTCTGTTGAGATCTCTGTAATCTACACACATTCGAACTTTTCCATTCTTCTTTGGTACTGGAACTATGTTGGCTACCCATTCTGGATATTAGGCTGCCTGTAGGAAATCTGCATTAATCTGGGCTGACAAAGTAGCACCAATCGAAGATATCTTTGAACTCTTGGAGGAGAGTTATCAATTCTCGTTTTATCTGGGCTGACAAAGTAGCACCAATCTTCACCTCTTTTATTTCTTCATTATTTCCCAGATTTACCGTCTCAATCTCTTCTTTGTGAGGTAAGATTTGTTTATATTCTTTTTCTATCAGTCTTAACAGTTCGGTAGGGACATCACATTCCACTTCATCCTCACACTCATTGATTTCTTCCAAACATATGGGTGACTCTAAATTTATCTCAGGATTAAATTCAGGAATAATCATGCTATTAACGTTGTAACACCTGCAAAGGAAATTTAAATCGGATATATTTCCGAATGGACATAGTAAATTTAAAGAATGATAAAAATCAATATAAATAATGTAAAAAGTATAAAGAATGAGTACCATTTGAGAATTTAAAGAAAACATCTTATATTTTATATTAAGTAAACTTAACATAACTGTCCTTACAAAATAACAAAAACTTTTAATATTCTTGGGCTAAAGAATAAAGATTGGTTCTGGGTATTACTTTGAATTAATCCTAAAATCTACAGGGAGATCCTCCGCAGTCCAATTGTTTAGTGTTTCCCCAGGAAGACAAGGTCGAATCCCAGCCAAGTATCTGCCAGCCTTATGGTCATTTGTGATCATGTTGATGAATAATCCTTCCATAGCTTCCTCAATCATGTTGTGATCTTTCATAAACTCTCATTCCTTAAAAGAATCAACCAGTTGTTGTTCCACATTAACCAATCCTCCAGATTTTAATTTGAGCTTTAGATGAGGAAAAGACATACGTCCCCATGGAATTTCCTTTATCTTCACATTTTTTTTTCAACTCTCTGCTCCTTTGCTGAAAGTTGGGCTTAAATCCAAGCCCAAAACGATCTATTTTCATCTTCACAACTGTAGGAACTGAACTTTCTTGAAGATTCTTACCCAAACCTCTTCCAGTTTTAACTCTTATTCCTGAAGTCTTTCGTACACCCATTTTAGTGCAATCAGATAATCTAGGGTACAAAATCTTGCCTCCTTCAGCAATAAAGGTTGCATTTATAAAATCCAAAGCTCGGAAAGAACACTCAAGAGCATCATCATTTGTTTCAATATATGGAGCATCACTTGTCACATAAGCAATGATTTATTCCTCATCTCCCACACATATCAATTGACCGTCAATAACCAACTTCAGTTTTTGATGTAAAGAAGAATGAACAGCTCCTGCAGAATGAATCCATTCCCTCCCCAATAAACAATTATATGTAGGGTAAATATCCATCACCACAAAGTCGATGGTGTATACTGCTAGTCCTATCAATAGTGGTATCTCCATTTTTCCCAGTACCTCCTTTTGAGTGCCATCAAATGCTCTCACTACATTATGATAATTCTTCATATGTGATTTATCCACAAACATCCTTTGAAGTGTGACCAATGAAATCAAATTGAGAGAAGGAATATTATCAATCAATACCCCTAGCAAAACATGGCCATGGCAATGCGTAGTAATATTCAAGGCTTTAACAGATCTAATCCCACCTTCAGGGATTTCATCATCAGTGAACGTTATATAGTTATCGGAGCTATGTGCCCCACAATTCTATCAAGCTTGTTTATAGAGATATCCTCAGGGATAAATGTTTGATTAAGCACCTTCATCAAAGTATTTCGATGTACTTCCAAATTTATCAACAAATCCAGAATCGAAATTTGTGCTTGTTGCTTATGTAGCTGCTCAACTACACTATACTCACTATGTTTCAAGAATTTTAAAAACTCTTGTGCTTGTGTTTCAATTATTGGCTCATTGATTATTGGTGGGGGGCCATCATTAAATCCCTTTTGTGGTACCACTGCAACTTTTCCTTTTGCTTTTGTTTTGTCTATTTCTTTCGATGTCTCAGGAGAGTAACATCTCCCACTTCTTGTGAAAAACCCTACTTCACTCACTGTTTCAATTGTCAGATCAACTCTCTGTGCTTTCTCTTATGCTTTTTCCACATAACTAGGTCCTCCTACCATTGAAATATTGATAGTATAATTCCAAGGTACCTTGCGGGCATCCTTAAACGGAAATGGAAAAGGGGTTGTGATAACAACTTTTAGTTTTGCTAGCACGGGATTCATTGCAGATGGTTTCACGGTGATAACCACAGGATGACTTGTTCTATGCATGGGCTTGGAATCTTCTGATGTGCAGACATCTACTCCTCTTTTTCCTTCATCTTCCTCAAAGAATTATATCTCTTTATTGTCCATCAACTTTTGTATTAATTCCCCAAATTCAAGGCACAACTGAATTTCAAGTCCTTGTTCCTGGTGATATTCACAATAATCACCACACTCATTGAGCTTTGGCTTAGACCCTCTCTGAATCATACCATCTTGAGAAAGTTGTTGGAATACCCAACTGAAGGGAGATTTAATTTCAGAAACATTGACCTTTGATTTCCTCCTATCCTCCTCATGGATTGCATTCACTTCTTTATCTCCATGATTCGGTAGTGGGTGAGTTGACGCAACTGGTGAATTGAACTCCAATTTCCTAGTATTAATCAAATTTTGCACTACCCTTTTGAAGGCTAAACAATTCTCAATGGAATGACAAGTAATTACATCATGGTAATCATAATGTGCTTTTACATCATACCAGTAAGGGAATAGCAGTTGCAGAGGAGTCAAAGGATAGGGATGTACTACATCTGCCTTTAATAATGAAGCATATATCTCAGAATAGGGTACTGGTAATGGAGTAAAGGAAAATCTCTCATTTTCTTTGCGAGGTCCCCTGGATTCGTTTCGATTGGTGTTCATCTCATCCTTCTTAACCCTTGGCTGGGTTATCGTGACATTTTTTTGCAGTATCCTTGTTGTAGACATTTGCATTATTAACTTCATTTTCATTCTTTTGATACACATGCTTTTTGGCACTGGATCTTTCACATACTTTGATCTTGCCACTTTTTTTATAGCATTCTCGATGAGTTTGCTAAAAATGACTAAATCAGCAAAATTCCTGGTTGCATTTCCCAACAAATGGCCTAGGTATGGGGCCTTTAAAGTGTTTACAAATATCACAATGGCTTTCTTCTCTGATAGTGGTGGCTGAACTTGTGCCGCTGTATCACGCCATCTCTAGGTGTACTGCCGGAATATCTCATTGTGCTTTTCTCCATATTTTGGAGAGTTCATATGTCAGGAACCATGTAACATCCTCAATACCGGGTTAGTGATCAAATTGTAAAGTTTCAGAATTTGGTGACTATAGTAGAACCATGGATTAGTTCAATGATTTATTTGGAAATAAATCATAAAAGTTGTTAGTAATTATAGGATGAATTGAAGGGTAAAAGGGTCATTAGACAAGGAAGATTTTTATTTTCCTTATAAGATAAGGAAATCAAGTGGGAAGAGAAAAAAAGGTTCCAGAGTTCTCTTCTCTTCTTCCTTCTTTATACGTGAAGGCTTGACTCAAAGGTGAATTTCTTTGTTTGTTGATTAATTATTATTTTAAGGTTGGGTTATGATCATTAGATGATAATTAAGCTTAAGGAAAGCTTAATTTGTTCTAAAACAACAAGATGAAAGATATAGAAGAGATTAAAGAAAATGAGTTTTTAGATGAATTTTTGGAAAAGAGTTAATAAGTGAAATTTGAGAAGAAATTTGACTTGTCATCACTAAGAATAAGAGATATATGAAGTTAGAAAGGATTAATAACAAAGTTGAAAGTTTAGTAAGATTCTTAAATCTTAAGAATCATGATGAGATATGGAAGATAAAGATGGTTTACATGGATATAAGTTGGTTTAAGTAATGGTAGTTGAATTTAATGACATAATATGGTCTTAAAATAGAAGAATTGAATGAAGAATTGATGATTTTCGGGCTTAAAATGCAAATCATGATGCACTTCAAGGGGAAATTGAAATAGACATTTCTTTTAGTCTAAGAAATGATAGATTATAATATTTCAATTGGATACTGATATGTATCAATGTACGATTATATAGATATCGAGCACGAACAAGTTCCGGAACGATTATCAAGTTAAGATTTGATCGAAAGCAAATTTCGGATAGGTCGTCAGAGTAAGATGCGCAAGAAAGAGAAAGAGCTTGGTAGTGTTATTGGTGATCAGGTGAGTACATGATAGTAAGTATATGTTATGTTAGGGAATTTAGACTTGTGATGAGTCTAATTCCTATATTAGATTACATGAGTACAAAGATACAAGCATGTTGCATAGGATGTTTATGAGTAGATGGATATACATATATGCATTTAGAAGTTAACTGCATATGTATATATATGAATATAAGTTTATATGAAATAAGATCATGTGATATGAAGGTGGTATATGAATATAAATGATTAATTAACATGAGATACATGACCATGTGAAAGCAAAAATATGTATATGTGAACATGTGCTATGAGATAAGAATCATAACTATGAGCTATGTGAAAAAGAATACAAGTAAAAGTGAAAAGTTATGTGATAATTGAATGTGAATTACATGGAAATATGTTATGTGAAAGTGAACTATGTGCCTACATGAATATGTAAAAAGATGAATAATAATGCCCATGTTATATAATAAGAGAGCTATAGGTATAGTTGGCATGCCAAGAGTCGAGGGTCTATGTGGTCCTTCGAGACATAGTGGTCATTCGGGACATAATTGTCCTTCGGGACACAGTGGTCCTTCGGGACATAATGGTCCTTCGGAACATAGTGGTTCTTCGGGACATAATGGTCCTTCGGGACACAGTGGTCCTTCGGGACATAGTGGTCCTACGGGACAAATTCTACGCGCCCCTAGTGGGATTTATACGAGCTGTGGTGACAGCATTGTGCACAACCTCTATGTACTCACATACCTTAAGTTCTCAGTAGTGTGCATGGGCTAACCAAAAAGGATAACAATAAAATGTGAGTTGTAATGAGAAAGGTGGTACATGTTTTATATGAGGATATATGTGAATGTGTGTATGTGTTACAAGAAAGAATGTGTGTTATGGGTTATGACATTTGTTATGTGATGTACATGAATATATATATATATATATATATATATATATATGAATGAATGAATATCAATGACTCATATGATGATGTAAGAACATGTTTTAAGATATAGAATATGAAAATAAGAGATCATATGAACAAGAGATAAGAGATAGAAAGGATAATCATATAAGAGTATGAGGAAATACAAATGATGACATGCATGTGTGTATGTAATTGTTACATGAAAAAGTATATGTTGAAAACATTTTGATATTTCGATATAACAAATTAAGATAAATGAATTTTAAGATTTTCCAAAATATTTTCTAAGTATATTCAATATAAATTATTCGAATATCAAAATATTACTCCAAATCTTTCAAATGTCATTTTTAATCCTTACTCAAGTGTAAAATTAAGTTTTAAACTGAAAATAATTTCAAAACAATTTTACAAAATATTTCAAACCATTTCAAAGTCAAAAATTCTAGATTGCTCAGAGGGAACCGATTCCCCCTTAATGGTTTGGCTCTGAGAAAACTGAACGCTCAGAGGGAACCGATTCCCCTAAGGGGTATCGATCCCCCCTGTTCAACGGTCAAAATATTTGAATTTTACACTTAGGAAACTGATTCCCTATAAGGGGGTACCGATTCCCCCCCACGCTCCAAGCTATTTTTATTAATGGTTTTTACACTTAAACGGCTATATTGACTCCACTAATCATCCCCAACATTCATAATCAATTGAGGGAGTATTTAAACAAGTTCTGAAGCCTTTGATCAATAAGAAATCATAGAGAAACAAGAGAGAAAGCATCAAACACCAAGTTTGTGCAAATCAAGCCAATTTTCCTTTCAATATTCATTTTTCTTTCAAGAACACCATTTGTGCTCATTTGTAATTATTTTTGAGTGTTCTTTTCTTATTCTAGAATTGTGCAAATATCTTACCTTGTGAGGTTTTCCTTGTAAGTTTGCAAATTTGTGTATTTCTCTTTGAAAAAGAGTGTGCTCAAGAATTTGGGGTATAATTCTTGAGGGAGTTGTAAGGTTACTCTTTGTCCTCAAAAGAAAGAACAAATTAGTGAATTTTTTGGAAAATCCTTAGTGTGGATAGCTAAGGTAGTGGACGTAGACTTTGGTTGAGAAAGTCGAACCACTCTAAATCGTTGTGCAAATATTTTCAATTTTCTGCAAAAGCTTTCACCAAAATTTTAATTTCCAATTCACCCCCCCTCTTGTCCATTTTCATCAATCGATTAACTCAACAATTGGCATCAGAGCTTGACTCATTTGAAGGTTTAACCACCTCTTGAGTAGATCAGGGAAGAGTTAAATCGATAAAGATGGCGTCCACTTCGGTTCATTCTCCATGGAAGAATCCAGACAAATTGACGTGCCTCCACACTTCAATGGAACAAATTATTATCGTTGGAAGAAGCTTATGATGATATTTATCCAAGAATTTGATATGGAAGTTTGGATGATGATCGAGATAGGATATTCTTCTCCTACAAAGAAGGCAAAGAAGTGGAGTGATCAAGAACGGAAGAAAGCTCAACAAAACAAAAAGGTTATGCACATGTTGTGTTGTGCAATTGATCCTAATGTATATAAAGGAGTTTCTTCTTGTTCAAATGACAAGGAGATGTGGGATAACCTTGAGGAGATCTATAGAGACAAGGAAGAAGAAGAACCAATAAAGATGATGTCTCTATTAGCTCTCACAAAGCCAAAGGTATCTTCTAACTCAAATAGATTAAATTCAAAATCTTTTAATGAGTTACAAGATGCTTATGATGAATTATTTTCGGAGTTTGAGACCATGAACTCCAAATATAAAAATCTGATTTCTAAATTTATTGCTAAAAATGATATTCTTTTGAAAGCTAAAACAGACTTGGAAAATCAAAATGAAATGTTGAGAAAGGAGTTAGAGCTTTCAAAAATAAAATCTGAAAACTTTGAAAAAGAAATTTTCAAATTAAACAAACTTCTTCTAGAAACGAAAATGGATTTTGAAAATCAAAATGAAATCTTGAAGAAGGATTTAGAGCTTTCAAAAATGAAATTTGAAAGTATTGAAAATGAAAACTTCGATTTGAAAGTCAAGCTTGAATGCATAACAAAAGAAAAAGAGATCATTTTAAATAATTCATCTAGTTCAATAATGACAATATGTTCACATTGTCATTATCATGGTCATAAGTAACATACTTGTCCTTTAAAGAAAGGAAAACGATTTAAAATTAGACAAGTATGGGTTCCAAAAGGAGCAAGAGGTATTGAAACTAATGTTAAAGGATCCAAAGCAATTTGGATACCAAAATCTACTTAAACGTCTCTTGTAGGTGTGTGGGAGCAATGGTGATGAAGATGATGATATTCAAGATGCTCTAGCCACACATGAAAAATGAATGGGTAACCTATAAACTTAATGTTTTTATTTTATTTGGTTACCCATTTAGTTTATGCATGCATGAGGTTTTAAATGTTGAATAATTCTAAATGATTATGTTTTATCTCATGTATGTTGAAAAATATTGTATGATGAACATAGTAATTTTTGGTAATGTTTTATAAACTCTAGTTCATCGTATTAATTTTTTTGGGTCAAAATTGGTTTTTAAAATGTAATTGAAATCTCTTTAACAATTGATATCGATTTTTCAAGAACTTTGGTTTTACAAAATTTTGACCTTAAATTTTTCTTAATGTTTATGCATAGATTTTTTTTTAATTTTATAAAGTTTTAATGCATAACATTTTCAAAAACTTTATGCATGTGTTTTTAATCTCGATAATCAACATTGCATAATGTTTTGTATATGAATGGATTAAAGCATAATCTGATTAGATAAATTTTACAAAAGATACAATGTCTTATTTTTAAATTAAGTGTTTACAAAATTGATTGACATTGCATCTATTTTGATTATGCTTGTTGGTCATAGAATAGGAAACATTTACATGGTTCATTTAGACTCTATAGATATGACTAATTTATGCCTAGTTGCTAAGGATGAGCATGATAGTTGGTTATGGCATAGGAGACTAGGACATGCTAGTATGAGTGTCTTGCAACGGTTAATTCAAGGAGATTTGGTTCGAGGGCTGCCTAAACTAAAATTTGATAATGATAAAATCTGTGATGCTTGTTCTAAAGGAAAACAAAAGCGAGTTTCTTTTAAATCCATTAATGATGTATCAACTAGTAGAGTATTGCAATTGATCCATTTAGATCTTTTTGGGCCATCTAGCACTACTAGCTTGGGTGGAAAACAATATACATTTGTCTTGGTAGATGACTATTCTAGATATACTTGGGTTCTATTCTTAAGTACTAAAGATGAAGCATTAGAAAAATTCATCACGTTTTTAAAAGTAATCCAAAACGAAAAAGGTTACTCTATAATTAGTGTTAGGAGTGATCATGGAACTGAGTTTGAAAATCTTGGATTTACTGAATTTTGTAATTCTAATGGTATTAGTCATAATTTTTCAACCTAGAACCCCTCAACAAAATGGAGTTGTTGAAAGGAAAATTCGAACTTTAGAAGAAATGGCTAGAACCATGCTTTGTGAAAATAATTTGCCAAAATATTTTTGGGCGAAAGCCACAAATACTATTTGTTATGTTATTAATCGAGTAATGATTAGGCCTATTTTGAAGAAAACTCTATATGAACTTTTTAAAAGTAAAAAGCCTAACATTAGCTATTTTCATCCTTTTGGATGTAAATGTTTTGTTTTAAACAACGGTAAAGACAATCTTGGCAAATTTGATGCTAAAAGTGATGAAGGAATTTTTCTGGGTTATTCCTTAAGTTCTAAAGCTTAACGAGTATTTAATAAAAAAACTTTAGTTGTAGAAGAGTCTATACATGTTGTTTTCGATAATAATCTCCTTTCGAGGAAGGATTCTTGCTTGAATGATGATGTAGGTATTATAAATACAAATGACGTTAGACATGAAGTTGTCAAAGGAAGAAACGAAAGATGAGGAAACTCATGATTCTCTCGAGAATCCAACCATTGAAGAAAGGGAAGTATCTTACCCAAGAGAGTACAACTATGTCAAGGATGGTGAAATCATAGGTGATCCATCCAAAGGGGTAACAACTCGATCCTCTCTTAGAAATATTTGTAATTATTTGGCATTTATCTCATGCATAAAGCCTAATAATATTAAAGAAGCATTAAAAGATGAACATTGGATTATGGCTATGCAAGAAGAGTTAAATCAATTTGAGAGGAGTAAAGTATGGAAATTAGTTGAAAGGCCTAGTAATAAATCTACTGTAGGTACTAGATGTGTATTTAGGAATAAGCTTGATGAAAGTGGAAATATAGTGAGAAACAAGGCTAGACTTGTTGCTCAAGGCTATACTCAAGAAGAGGACATAAATTATGATGAAACATATGCTCCTGTAGTTAGGATGGAAACAATTAGAATGTTATTAGCATTTGTATGTTTTCATGAATTTAAATTATATCAAATGGGTGTTAAAAGTGCATTTTTAAATGGTTTTATTAAAGAAGAAGTGTATGTGGAACAACCTCCTGGTTTTGAAGATTTAAAATTTCCAAATCATGTTCTTAAATTGACAAAAGCACTTTATGGTTTAAAATAAACTCCTAGAGATTGGTATGAAAGATTGTCAAACTTTTTAATTGAAAAAGATTTTTCAAAAGGGAAGGTTGACACTATATTGTTTTTAAAGCATAAAGGTAAATATTTATTAGTAGTTCAAATTTCTGTTGATGATATAATATTTGGTTCTACTAATGATGTTCTTTGCCAAGAATTTTCTAAGCTAATGCAAAGTGAATTCGAAATGAGCATGATGAGGGAGCTCTCATTTTTCTTGGGACTCCAAATCAAGCAAAGAAAAGATGGCATCTTTATCAATCAAGATAAATACGTCAAAGATATGCTCAAAAAGTTTGGACTGGAAAATGGGAAACCTCATGACACTCCAATGAGCTCTTCTACAAAGCTTGACTTGGATGAAGGAGGTAAATGTGTGGATGTTAAATTATAGGTCAATGATTGGTTCTTTTCTCTATCTAACTGCAAGTAGACCGGACATTATGTTTAGTGTTTGCTTATGTGCTAGATTTCAATCATGCCCTAAGGAATCACATTTACTAGCTGTTAAGAGAATCTTTAGATACCTTAAGGACACTCTTAGTTTAGGACTTTGGTATCCTAAAGACTCTAGCTTTAGCTTGCATGCCTTTTCTGATGCGGATTATGGAGGATGCAAATTAGATAGGAAAAACACCTCCGGTACTTGCCAATTCCTTGGAAATATGTTGATTTCTTGGTTTTCAAAGAAACAAAATTGTGTTGCATTATCTACCACTGAAGCTGAATACATTTCAGTTGGTAGTTGTTGTGCACAAGTTTTATGGATGAAACAATAACTTTTTTTATTATGGAATTGAAGTAGGTACCATTCCTATCAAGTGTGACAATACTAGTGCTATTTGTCACTAAAAATCCCATCAAACACTCTAGAACTAAGCACATTGAAATAAGACATCACTTCATTAGAGACCATGTCACTAAGGAAGATGTAGTTTTAGAATTTGTTGATACTTTGCATCAATTATCGGATATCTTTATAAAGCCTTTAGACAATGAACGTTTTTGGACACTTAGGAGAGAATTAGGTTTAACTAACCTATCTTCACTTAGTGCTTAAAATAATTTTAGCACTTTTAAGTATAAATGAAAAATGCTTATAATAATAATTTTTGATTGCATTCATTGCTTTTAGTTAGGGGGAGTTTATGATTCTTGGTGAAAATTAACTTTATGTTAAAATGTAATTTAAAGATTAATTTGATGGATTGGACATGATTAATTTTCAATATATCAGTTACCAATACCACAAGAGAAAATTAATTTAGCATTTTGAGTGTTTAAAATCAGATTTTATCAGTTTTAGTGCAGAGGTAATCGATACCTCCCCTTGCAGGGGAACCGATTCCCCCTTTGAATGGGAACCGATTCCCTCCTTGAGGGAATCGATACCCCCCACAGGTTCTGGATATATCACGATCAGAAAACCCATTCTCTCAAAACCTCGCTTCTTTCTTAAACGTCGTTCATCATCTCTTTCTCTCTAAATCTCCATTTTTGCCAAAATCATAAAATACAAGTCGGAATTAGATCGTTCTTCAACTTCTAATCCTTGCAAACAACATCACATTCTCATAAAATCCAAAATTTCAAGGTAATATTTCAAAATCCTCTATTTCATTGATTTTTGAACTTAGGACTAGTTCTGATTAGTTCTAATATGAACATTACATCGAGCATTGGTTATATGATGATTTTACAAACAATTTCGTCAAAAACACTCAATTTTTCAAAACTATCTTTAAATTTTGAAATAAAAAAATCAAAATTTGTTGTTTTAATTGATGTTTTTGATTCAATTATGTTTTCATAAAAACTATACGTATTATGATTTTCAAACATTATTTTCCAAATAGTTTTTCAAAACATTGCCCTTTAGGATTCAGTTTAGAGAACCTTGAAATATTGAGGACTCATTTGAGTTTTGGGTTTGATTATATTGCATACATGTGTTTAAATTTACAGGTTACATATTCTATTCTGATTCTTAAACCATGTCAAATCCTAAACGACCTAGGACATTGTCTAGTAGCTCAAGTCAAAATTGACCTCTTATTCCTCCACCTAATCCAAATAACTCAAATATGATCATTATGAACTCTTGTTTCAACGTACCTGGTTGTGGACAAGATCTATACCATATGTACCATACTTGTTTTGAGTCATACAAAATCTGGGAAGAGCGTATCCCTTCGATCTAAGCTATAGAAGATATGGACTTCAATTATCTTCCTAATTTTAAATCCTAGAAGTTTGATAAACTCTTTAAACTCAAACCTTTGGTTTATCATTAATTAGTCCGCATTTTTCTATTCCAATGTGGTATGTGTCCAAAACGAGCGTCGATCTGAAACTATAGGAATTCAATCCTATCTTTTTGGACAATTCATTTTTATTGACTCCGGTACAATCGCTACCCATTTTGGACTAGATAACTCAGGTTTAATGAAAAAGAGACTGTGGATCCACCCTATAAGTCTAAGGATAGTGAGAATACCCTAAGAACTCATCGTGATAGATTCCTTCATTATTTGATCTCTTGGTGGTTTAGACCATCCAGAGATAGGTACTCCTCCCTTAGGAACATAGATATATGGTGGATATATTGTATCCAACATAAAAAGAAGATTAATCTGCCACAGATCATCTTTAGTGAGTTTCCATAAACATTGTTCCTTCCAAGAATATAGAAACCTTGGTTTATGGTTATCTCCTTAGTAATTTGTTTATCAAACTCGGTCTTAGGGTCAATGGGTTTATCGTCCCGAACTCAGAACTTTTAGTTGAGAAACATTTTGATGTTCATGGATTGTTTTATTTTGGGTGTTTGAATTTGTTAGATAATTGGATATTTGAACTTACATGCTTATATATTTGGTTTGATTTTCACTTTCATTTTGAGCTTAATGTTTATTTTTGCATCATTTACATATTTGTTGCATTATGACCAATTTTTTGCAATTTCACATTGTTTATGAATATTGAATTATGGAACTAATGGCTAATCTTTCTCTTGATTATGATCTTAGCAGCTTACACTATATTTAGTTATCAATTGGCTAATTGTTTTTCAAAAACTTGTTTAAAATCTTTTAAAGGTCTTTTTGATTTAACAAAAAATGGGAGAAATATTAAAGTGTTTTTAAAGGGAAGAAGTGTTTTTAAAGGGGGAGTAATTTAAAAACTTGATTTCAAAATATTAAAATTACTAAAATGTTTTGTTATATCAAAAAGGGGGAGATTGTTGAAAACATTTTGATATTTCGATATAACAAATTAAGATAAATGAATTTTAAGATTTTTCAAAAGATTTTCTAAGTATATTCAATATAATTATTCGAATATCAAAATATTACTCCAAATCTTTCAAATTTCATTTTTAATCCTTACTCAAGTGTAAAATTAAGTTTTAAACTTAAAATAATTTCAAAACAATTTTACAAAATATTTCAAACCATTTCAAAGCCAAAAATTCCAGATTGCTCAGAGGGAACCGATTCGCCCCCAAGGGGGTATCGATTCCCCCTTAATGGTTTGGCTCCGAGAAAAACAGAACGCTCAGAGGGAACCGATTCCCCTAAGGGGTATCGATCCCCCTGTTCAACGGTCAAAATATTTGAATTTTACACTTAGGGAACTGATTCCCTATAAGGGGGTACCGATTCCCCCCCACGCTCGAAGCTGTTTTATTAATGGGTTTCACACTTAAACGGCTCCATTGACTCCACTAATCATCCCCAACATTCAGAATCAATTGAGGGAGTATTTAAACAAGTTCTGAAGCCTTTGATCAATAAGAAATCATAGAGAAACAAGAGAGAAAGCATCAAACACCAAGTTTGTGCAAATCAAGCCAATTTTCCTTTCAATATTCATTTTGCTTTCAAGAACACCATTTATGCTCATTTGTAATTATTTTTTAGTGTTCTTTTCTTGTTCTAGAATTGTGCAAACATCTTACCTTGTGAGGTTTTCCTTGTAAGTTTGCAAATTTGTGTATTTCTCTTTGAAAAAGAGTGTGCTCAAGAATTTGGGGTATAATTCTTGAGGGAGTTGTAAGGTTACTCTTTGTCCTCAAAAGAAAGAACAAATTAGTGAATTTGTTGGAAAATCCTTAGTGTGGATAGCTAAGGTAGTGGATGTAGACTTTGGTTGAGAAATTCGAACCACTCTAAATCGTTGTGCAAATATTTTCAATTTTCTGCAAAAGCTTCCACCAAAATTTTAATTGCCAATTCACCCCCTTCTTGGCCATTTTCATCAATCGATTAACTCAACAGTATGTATACAAGTATGATGTTGTATTACATGACATGTACATGCATTTAATAATTTACATATGGATTTATATGTCTCACTAAGTGTATGACTTAGCGTGTGAGTGTTTCACACGTAGGTTCAGGAAAGCAGGAAGAGAAGCTATGAAGAGCAAGACATGTTAGTTTCTCCTTACTGAAGGTCAGATCAGAACATAAATGAATAAAAATGTATTTTGTTATATAGAATCTAGTTGGCATGTAGTTAAAAGATTTGTATTAGATATGCTCTGATCAGTTTTGTAAAACCATATGTTTTATATCATAGAAAGTAAATGGTTTTATTAGAAATATCAAACTGAATCTTGGGTATTTTGTATAAATAAATGTTTTGAGGAGTCAATGTGACACCTCAGACTCGTATTCGGGTCGGGTACGGGTTGGGGTGTTACAAACCATGTCAGTAACATAGCGATATTGTTCTAGAAATGCTTTTTTTAGATCTTTCCATGATCTGATATGAGCTTTAGTCAATTGAGTATACCATTTGATGGCTTGTCCTGTCAAACTGTCTTGAAAACAGTGAACCAATAGCTTCTCATCTTTCACATGGTCGTCCATTCTTTTACAAAACATGGTGATATGAGATGAAGTACATATAGTACCATCATATTTTTCGACGTCGGGAACCTTGAACTTCATAGAGAGACTCAAGTCCGGGACTAAACTCAACTCACTAGCATCAAACCCATAGAATGGTTCAATTATCTCTACCGATTTTATTCTTTCTTCCAGGCTCTTGAGCTATTGGGTAATTCTTCATTAACTTTCGCCTTTTCAGCTAACTCATTCAAATCTGGAGTTAGATGCTCAGCACTAAATTCTCCTATCTTTACACCTGACACAAGCGAATTATTGTTTGAATAAATGAGACCTATTTGTTAATTCTCATTAGGTCAGGCTTCTTGAAGTACAGAAGTGCGAATAGGGATGTGTACAGGTGTGAAACCAGGATGATAAACAGATTCTGGTGTAAAACCTGGAGGATATATGGGTTCCTGATTAGAAGATGTAAGATTTTCAACATGACCTTTTTCAGTTGTAGTTTGTTTCTTGAATATATCTTCTATTTTCTGTAGCATATCCAGTTGTGAATTTTCATTGTCGGCCTCAATCTTTTCCAATTTAATTCTCATTTCCGCTTGTACGTCTTTATGCTCTTGCTCAATACGTGCTAACTTTTCTTCCATTTTCTTACTCGTTTTCCTAGTACCATAAGGGTGTTGTGTTTCTTGTTTGGCCAGGATAGCTGTGATTGAAAACTTTTTTCATATTATTTTTTTGAATTTTTCTTAATGAATATTTTTCTTAATGTGAAATATTTAAAATTCATACAAAAATAAAATAAATGTAATGAATAATGAATGTATACAAAAAGTATTGATCTGAAAATGTTAACTGTCATAGAATAACTTCCATTGAAATACAAAAGTTTTCCATATAATAGTTCATAACTACAGATACGAAATAACTTTCCTATTAAGCTCTATAATTTCATTGATCAACCATGACATCTTCTTTCCAATCTTAGAAGTCGGATTGACCTGGTGCTCTATAACCTTTTCTTCAACAGCTGACTCCCCAATATACATGGCAACTTCGCTCATTTGTATCATGGCCTAGACTACCATACTGCTTCTGTCTTCACTTCGTTTTTCATAGAAATTAGTCGAATTTTGCCACTGGTTAATAGTTCCTTGGAGAGTCTGCTCTAACTCAGTAATTCGTACTTGACAACTTTGTAGAGTACTTTCCAGATTCTCAATTCACCTTCGCAGTGAAGCATTCTCCTCATGGCTTTCCTTAGGTTCAATCGGTCCCAAACGAACCTTCTCTTGGAATAATGATTCTTCAAGTTACAGATTGTAATAATTAAATTTGGTGTTTTTGTTTCGACACTGGTCTAAATTCTCTCCCAGTCTCGTTCGTGTTTCATGTGTCATTTGATTAAGACTCTGCACTTGCACGTTCTTGTCTCTATATCTTTGCACCCAATTATTGGTTACCTCTTGCCCTACTTCGAGCCTAGTATTGAAGTTCTTTCTTTGCAAATCCCATTTTTTCTTTTCAGTATCAAACTTTTCAATTTTTTGTCCCCTAACATCAAGTTCAGCAATCATATTATTCATTTCATCTTCAAATCCCTTGAACATAATATTCTTCTCGACCTCAAATCCCTCAAGCATACCATTCTTTATATCTTCTAATTCTTTGGCTCGATCCTTCTCTTTTTTAATTTCCTCCTTAACCACACGGATCTCACCTTTATGCTTTATAATTCGCTCTCTCTCTTGTCGACCTCAAATTCTTCCATTTTTTGCTTCCCTTTCTCTAGGCTCTTGAGTAAACGACCATTTTTTGCTTTTAAATCTTCGACTTTGCATTTCTCGGTGTTTAACTCTTTGGTCAATTGTGTTGTCGCTCTACTTGACCCTGATGTTGTCCTGGATTTTCGCAGCTCATAGTAATTCTTCCTTAGAGTTTTTAAATCAAAATCTATTTGTTCTTTGTTCTCTCTTAACATTGCAAACTATGCGGTATGAAAGTTAACGTCGACACCCCACATAACTTTATCTCATCGCATTTGCTCTAACTCTTTCGACCAACCCTCTTTCTCTACTTCAAACTCAGCTCTTAGGATTTCTATCTCTGATGGGACTATCCGAATTCGATCTTCCATAATGATATCCTCATTTTGGTTAGGTAGAGAAATATTTTCATTTTTTCTAATAGGTCTCCATTCCTCGTAATCAGGGGTTAACATTACTTTCGTTGTTTTGGCTCGAATACAGAAAGTCATTTTCCATGCTTTAACTGCATCAAGGATGTTTCTTTTATAATTTTTTCCATGGAATGCAAACTCAGATGAATTTAACCCAGCAGTAACCAGAATAAATTAACAACCTTCATATTGCCTCATAACTAGAAGTGGTGAATATCTAATTCTTCCCCATAAACCGAGCAACATCACCCAGTTGTAGTTACCACATTTGTAAAAGAACTCTCTTTGTATTTTCCAAGGGGCACGCCAAGCGATGTCATTGTCTTGCAGATTTCTAAGGGCATTCATCCACGTGTCTTTAATGACTTCTTTTGGCCATTCTTACTATAGAAATTCTTTCAAAGGTGAGTATCTAGTACTAAAATGACGGTATGGGACCTTTTCTATTCTCCAAAAATGGCTACGGATCCAGACATATAACAATTGTATGCATCCTGAAAATCGTCCACCTCCAAGTCTTCTACAAGCACTCAATGATCGAAGTCTCTGCTAGAATTGCAGAAGCATGATTGACCATTTTTTGTAATTGTTCGAATAAATCCACTACCGTAGCTTCAATATATCCCAAGGCTTTCGGGAAGATGACTAGGCCATGTATACCTAGAGCAAAGAGGCCAAATCATACTTTATCATTGGGATGGCTTTGAATGATTTCTTTAATATTGGTCTAAGAAATGCCTTTACCTTTACCTTTTTGTTTTGTACGAGCAACCACTCATTCCTCACGTACTCCTGCAATTTTTGACAATTTAATTCTGAAAGGTTGAGTTTTAATTAACTTCGAGTAAATTCGATTCTCTTAAGCCCCCTATATATGTAACAAGGTTGTATATTCTTCAATGGTAGGGACCATGTCTTCTTTACTGAAAGCGAAGCAATTGTATCCTGGATTCCATAATTTAATCAAGGCGCAACTCATCATCTATTTCAACATAAAGCAAATACGGAATGTCCCCGTAATACTAGTAAAACTATAATTTCTTACTTGAATCCCATTTTTCCCAAATGCCTCGTAGGTCTTGAATATCATTTCTTTTTAGAGAAATTAGAGCATAACCAGCTAAATTTGGCATATAATCATCTTGCAAACTGTCTCCCTCCTGTCTTTGCAATTCTTCAGACCACTATCGTACCTCAGAGATTGGAACTACTTGATTCGAATACTTTTTATCCATTATTGAAAGCCTTCCAATGTGACTATTAACTCAGAGATCAATACCTTCAATCCTGTATGATGCCATGCAAATAGCAAAAATAAAAGAAAAATCATAAAAAATGAAATAAGTTAGTTCAAGTAATAAGGGATAAAAATTTATTTTATAATAATGTTTACCCAACATTTTTATTTATAGTAATCCTATTTAAACATGCTTTCTACATAGCATACTTTAAATAATACTATAATCCCTAATTTGCATAATTTCTAATTCAAATGTATTTATTTAGAAAAATAAATAAATTAATTAAAAGATGAAAGTTAGAGTTCATATCTCCTTTGTGTATACTTATTTGGGTATCTGTGGATAGAGTTTCAGCTGTCTTAGATCGGATGAATTTCTACGGTTTATTATATGCAGGGTTTCGGTTCTATAAGTAAATGTACTTGAATTGTCCTTGTTGGTGCCCCTTGGGCTGCCAAACCCTCAATCCTCGCCCATTATAGGCTTAAAGCGAATAGAGTTCAATTCGAGAGGGCACATTTCCCTATGCCTGACACGGAGAATAAATTCTCACGAAGAGGTAGGGCATATAAACCCCGAAAGCTACTTTCTAGGTCTGACACGGAGAATAAATTCTCACGAATACGTCACTTTCATTCCCACTTAAAAGGGAAGAGAGCTCAAGTATAGAGCTTATGTTTATGCAATGCACATGTTGTGTGTGAGGAGAAATTCTCAAACCTTTAACAAACAACCACTTAAAAAAATGAATCCTAATATATGAAAATCAATAAAATAAAAACATTAGTATATAAGGATATAAAATAAAATAAAAATAAAAAATAAAGAATTGAAAGAACTCAAAAGAATCATAAATTAAATAAAATTGAATTCTTAATTTCGAACTGTAGAGGCAATATATAATCGATTTAAGACTTGACCATGGTCCCCAGTGGAGTCACTAAGCTGTCGTAACTGGTTTTCGCCCGGGCACGAATTTTCTTGGCATAAAAGTATGTGAATAAATGGTTTTTTAATGAAATGTTTTGGAGTCGCCATTTACCTTTTGGGTTAGGTAGGTCGAATACCTAAAAATCATGTTTTAAAAGAGTTTTTAAGAAAACATCATTTAAAAGATAAATCAGTCTGCGTATAACCAGAAATTCATTCTTTTTAGTAATATAAAGGGATTCGTTGTCGGTTACGTTTGGAGAAGGATTAACACCCCCACAAAGCCTAAAATTGGTACCCATTAATTATAAATTGTCTTTAGTAATAGAAGTTTAAGAATTCGAATATTAATTTAATTTATGATCATATTATTCCAAATTTAATCATAAAAAATTCTAAGGAAAAATAAAAAATATTATAATATTTCCAATTGAAGAGAATATAATCCCTAAATTACTTTAGGAAGAATATTTCTCTTTCCAACTGAAATAATAAGAATGTAATAATTCTTCCCAAGAAATTATATTAAATAATTTGATATAACCAAAAATAAAGTAGGTATAATCTTTAGGCTTTTATAAGCATGTTATTTATTTATTTAAAATATCATAATAGGACGTCTAGGTACTTTAAGACATCCATTTCTTAATACTTAAAAATAAATAAATATTATTCTTTATCTCAAATTAGGAAATAGGTCAGGTTATACCTATAAATTTTTCATATAAATATTAATATGACTAAAATGAAATAAAAATAATATAAAAAATAATAATTAAAATATTTAAATATTGAAATATAAAAGGTAAAAAACAAAACAAAATTGCAATTAAACAGTGACTAAATAAATAAAATTATAGGATTAAATTGGAAAATATCTAAATTAATAGCCCTAATTTGAAATATTATGAAATATAGGTACTATTAGTGTAATTTAACCTTAATCAATTATTTGGGGTTAAAATATAAATTATTAAAATAAAAGGACTAAATATGTTATTTACCCCCAAAATATATGAACATACTAGCAGGGACTAAAAAGAAATAAAACAAAATTTGAACACTAAATTAGAAGGAACAAAAATTGGTTTTAGTGACCAAACTAAAAGATTATAGAACTAAGAGGGACTGCGGATATAGTTTACCTATTCCCGAATTTACACAGACACCCCTTACCAAAACAACATAGTTTTGGTGAGGATATAAATACCCTTTAACCGGCCCTAAAGGGCCAAACTCTCTCATTTTCCATCTCTTCTCTCTAGGATTCATCGAAAGGAATCCGGCCACCGTGCTCCGGCGCCAATCGCGTCGCGGGCCACCATCCTTGGTGGCCAGAATTTAAAAAATTTCCCCAAATTAAAGCCCAAAATTTCCTAAATCCGAATCCAAGTCCTTTTTATCCTAAAAGCATACCAATAGCGTTTCCGATGACGGTTGGACTTCGACGAAGGTAAGTTTACTTTTTGGTTATTCCCTGTTTGTTTGTTGTGTTCCTCTATTTTTCGTTGTTGTTGGTGTCTTCGTCGTTTTCTTGCAGGGGATGGATGGTCTTTTTATATGCCCCTTCGTACGCCTTTTGGACTAGTTACAATGATGCCCTTCGGTGAGTCACCGAAACTATGGTGGTGACTCACCATAGGGTTGTGACGTGTGCGTCCGACCTCGTATCTTATGGAGACTTCAGTTGAGGCGTCATCATCGTGGAAGTGGTTTGAGTAGAGCAATTGGGGGGGCCGTAATAGACCCTAGGGTTACAATACCCTAGGGTTTCTTCTAGAAGAAATCTGGACCGTTTGATCTCTCCATATCCAACGGCTGATGGTGTTGGCGGCTAGAAGCTGAGATTATGAAACCCTAGATGCATTAGGGTTTGGATCGAGTCTGGACCGGGTTGGGCTTCCCGGATCTGGGTCTACTTCAACTGGGCTTGGGGTTGATTCCTGTTGGGCCTCCGGGATTGATGTAATTGGGTTGGGTTTTTATTTATTTCGAGCCTGTAAAAATAATATATTTTATTAATGATAATAATATAATAAAAAAAGGGTTTGGATAAAATATTACATAAAATATTAGTGATTCACCCATAACATAAAATATTACATTTGTCCTAAGCATAATTATGTTTCAGAAATTTTAAAATTTTATGTAATTTAAATGTATTTTATTAATAATTTAATTTTATATTCTTAAAATTTTATTTATATTTTTAATATAATTTCTTAAAAATTTATAATTATAAGCATAAACGCATACTTAAAAATTTATTAAGTTACTTATAATATAATCATACACATACCATAATAAATGGTGGGTCACGTATAGGGATGGCAACGGATCTTAGATCCGACCCGAATCTGTAGATCCAAATATGTTTTATAAGGTTTGGATCCTGAAATTTTGGATACGACGGATTCAGATTGGATCTGAATCCTCTCATTAAAGTACGGGTTCGGGTCTAGATCTGACACTAACATACCGAATCTGGACCCGTTTACTCGTTTATAGAAAAACTCGCATTTATTTTAAAATATATATAAATGACATAATATGTTTTAAAATATATATGAATATTTTATAGAGGAAGAAACTTGAGTTCTTATAGGATTGTTTTTTATACTTATTAATAGATATATTATTTCCCTTCATTCGCTTTAATTTTATATTTCACATTATACTGTAATGTAATCTTTATTTATTTATGACAAATACACTTTTGAATGAACACATATTTATTCCACTATTAATGAAGATTGTGATGATAAATGAGAGAATATTATTAACATAGTATATAAGAAAGCTATTATATTACATAACTTTAATATTAATATTTAAATTTCATAAATATTATTTTTATTAAACAAATTTTTCTCTTCGATTGGTTGTTGTTTATTTTAGGACGTTGATGATTTAAGTAGTGATGAAGACTAGCACTCTAAGGAGATAGAAATACAGTACTCAGCTTGCGACAATATAAAGTTTCATGATCTATATTTTTAATGTTTGTGTTATTCAAAAGACATTTGTGTAATTGTATTAAATTTTTTTAAACTTTCGTTTATCGTTTTTTATTCTATTACTAGTTGTATTGAAATTAAGCTTTCCTCTATTAGAGATATAATGTGAACTTAATTAATGACAATTTTATTACGTTAAAAAGTAGGTCGAATGGTCATTTTTTAATATACTTGTTTTAGACTTAAATCCATGAGATCCATTATATCTAGATCTAAATCCAAATTTTCTAGACTCATAGATCCGGGACGGGTCTAGATTCAAGATATAAAAATGAGCTGGATCTGAATCTAACTGAATCTGATCCATATCCGACCCATTACCATCCTTAGTACCGTATAGGGCATAGATTGAGGAGATGAGAAATTACTCGACGTGGGGACACTTTTAAAGTAGTACAGAAACAACCACTAGAATGGTTTTAAGTCGTTTTATTACGAGATAATCAATTGTAGGGTAAATTACATATTTAGTACCCAATTATTATTTTTATTTCGTTTTGGTTATCTAACTATTTTATTTTCAAAATCATACCTAAAATTTAGTTTTGGTTTCATTCTGGTCACCCAACTTTAAAAAAATTAATGGTAATGTTGATGTGTCATTATAAGATTCATGTTATCATTGAAAAAATTAAAAAAATACAACATCAATAGTTCTTTTAATTTTTTTAATGGCTAGTGACCAAAATGAAAACAAAATGTAACGTTGGTATGATTTAAAAAAATAATAGGGTGACCAAAAACAGAATAAAAGTGATAGTTAAGATACTAAATGTGTAGTTTATCTTAATTTTTAGCTGCATAATTTTTGGGTTACATCATTTGTTGTTAAACTCTAGATTGTATCATATTTTGGTCACTGAGTTATTCAATATTTTAATTAAATTATTAGAATTTTTGAATTACTTTTTATTATTGTGGTGTTAAATCAGTAATAGTCAAATGATGTGATATTTTTATAGTAATATGAAAGTTTAAAATGTTTTTTTTTGTTTTTTTCCTGACATATTTTTTTCTTATATTTTTTTACCTTATGATTAAAATTTATGAATTTTTTATTTTATTTTTAACCACCATAAAAAAATTCTATTTATTTAATGCCTTTTGCACTTATTGTAGATACTACTAAATTCATTTCATCCTCTTGCACCACTTTATCATTTTAGTTTTTTTTAAATGTTTGTATAACTCATTAAACTAAATATAAAAAGTTTATCATTTTGGGATAAATATATCAAATTTAAGGGATTTGGGGTGTTTTTTTTAAATTCAAACAAAAAATATTCTTTTTTTTAAGAAGAAACAACATACTTCGAAATCAGTTTTAACAGATGATCATTAGAGAATATTAGAGCATTAGAATGTTGAAGTTTTAGATGATTTTTGATTGATTCAGAGTGTGTTTCGTTGAAACCCAAACTAAAGAGAGGAGAAATGAAAGCAATGTGAATATTCTAGTATTAATCTTGTCGCAAACGATAATTAATGATGATTGATTGACATATGAATTTAATATTTTATGTAAAAAAAGATTTGTTTAACAATGGAACATCTAAAATAACATTTCTAAAATGTAGTGGCTTAATTGAAATTTTTATAGTTTAGTGACTAAAAAAGGCAACACCTAAAATTAAGGTGTTTATCGATATTTGATCATATAAGCCAGACTATACTGAAATAAGAAAGCTGTTTATCTGTAGGTGGAGAATTGTGAGTAATAGACATCAACCATTCAGTCCTTATCTCTACTCTTCTTCTTATCCCTTCCGAGAGAGGACATCTAAATAACGGAATGGAAAACGAAAGGTAAAGGGAAATCCAAAGCAGTCCATCCACAAGTGTCTAGAGGATTATATTTGGTACGTTCCTAAATGGGTAAATTCGGGTACCTGGATTTTCGGGTATCTAAAGTGCCGGATATTCGGGTAATTGATTTTCCGGTTTGTTTCCTGATCCAGATGTTATTGGTATCCGATAATCGGGTATTCGGATTTTATGGGTACCCGTATTTCGGGTATCTGTATACTCAATTTTTTTTCAAATTATTAATAAAAAAAATACTCACAAATTTAAATGTTAAAAAACTTCGAATTACATAGTCCAACATTCAAACATAAAAATTCAAAATTCAAAATACAAAATTTAATAATCCGGGTCTGAAGGAGAGGAAGGAGCGGTGGAGGTCTGGAGGAGCCACATCGCACAGCACAGTCGCACACAAACATTTTTTAGCCTTTTTAGTTTTAGGGATTTCATTCGGGTGAGTGAATCCCTGACTATGTGTTTAGTTGTTTACTCTAATTTTATATATAAAAAATTCATTAACCCGGGTATCCACAAAAATTTAATTTTGCACCCGGACCTGTCCCGGGAAATGTCGGGTCGGATAATTTTTTTTTATAAAATTACTCAATTTTTTAAAGTTTAACTCGGCGGATCGACGGGTCAGGTCAACCGAGTTAGGTTAACCGAGTCGGGTCAACCGAGTCGGATCAACCGGGTCGGGTATTTTTGCACACCCCTACTATTAAAGCCCAGAAGGGCCTTGAACTTTTAAAACGCACCGTTCTAACATTTTTTTTGAAAACCCTAACGCAATCTCTGATATAACCTCTTACCGCAGCAAATTTTGCTTCCTATTTGTTTTTCTGTGAAAACCTCAAACGGAACAACGATGGCGGAGAAAGCAATAGAATCGGTCCAATGCTTCGGCCGCAAGAAGACGGCGGTGGCCGTAACGTACTGCAAGAGGGGCCGTGGTCTGATCAAGATCAATGGCTGTCCCATCGAGCTCGTCGAGCCGGAGATCCTTCGCTTCAAGGCCGTCGAGCCAATCCTTCTCCTAGGCCGTCACCGTTTTGCTGGCGTCGACATGAGGATCCGAGTCAAGGGTGGAGGTCACACTTCTCAGATCTACGCTATCCGCCAGAGCATCGCTAAAGCACTCGTGGCTTTTTACCAGAAGTACGTCGATGAGCAGAGCAAGAGGGAGATTAAGGATATTTTGGTCAGGTACGATAGGACTTTGCTGGTGGCTGATCCCAGGAGGTGCGAGCCGAAGAAGTTCGGTGGAAGAGGTGCTAGGGCAAGGTTCCAGAAGAGTTACCGTTGAAGAGGTTTTATGGTTTGTTTGTTGTTCTTAATGGATTAATATGACCATGTTTGTCTCGAGCTAAGTTTTATTATATGGATTTAAATTAGCTTGTGACTTGATTTTTCAAATTTTTGGAAGTATGTTTTGCTTACTTAAATCTATAGTTAAACGTTTCAGGCTGTTGCTTTTTAATAATTAATCGTGCTGTTTCTCGTTTATTGTCTGGTTTTTTAATCATAATTGGGGATTGCTTGAAGCGGTTACAGTTTGATAATTCTCTCTTACTTTACTACAATGCCCATAGCTTTGAGATGTGTTGTAAACACTATGTTGTTTTCTATATATGCATTTTGGTATGTTAAACATTTGTCATTGTTTCTTGGTCTTGCTAAACATATTGAGGACATGAAATCAAATCTTGTATATAGCTTCTATATGCACTCTTTTGTGGTGACGGTGATGATAAAATGTCCGGAAACATGGCTGCAATGTGAATACTTTTGTTTGATTATAGTAATATAACCGATGGGTTCCACCTGATCTGATATGTCCCATTTTTTTAAAAAAAAAACTTCGGGACTAGGTTGGTTTAGTCTTTATTTTATACAGAATCGGGTTGGGCTGAATTTTTACTCTTAAAATTCAAGTCGGAGTCGGATGAAAAATATATATTTCTTTCATGTCAAGTCGGATGGAAGATATATAAGAGTTCGGATGGAGGATGTATATTTTCGGATCGGGTTGACCAAAAACCCGACCCTAACTATAGAGTAGATCTTGGGGAGAAATCCTTGTGAAAATGGCTACATGGCTTTTCATGGATATTTTTCTTTTGTTTGAAGATGGTTATGGTCTTAAATTCTTTAAAAACGATGCATTTATATAAACCTCAAGCTTGAGTTTGAGCAAGTTGCATTTTAGAGGCTGAACGTGTTCCATAGATTTTAATGCATCTTTTGTTTGTGTGTACTGTTTCGACTTGACAACGAATTTATAGAAGAATTTCTCGTACGATTTACATCCTTTTGTCTGTGTATTTTAATCTGCCATAGAATTTATCTTATGATTAAAACGAAGAGGGTATAAAATTATTCATGGTGGACATCACGCCATACCATAAATGTTATTGTTTTTTGTTGTATATGCTGTATTGACCCCAATTGCTGTCATTATCATTCCAAGCAATAATGCATCTTGAAAGCACTTAGCCAGAAACTCTGGGTCAGGTATGATATCTTTAGCAACTAGGAGCTGCATTTCAACACTACCAACATAGCTCAACACGTGAATTGAGAGTGCCTGCTTTAGAGTACTAAATCTTTTAATTACAATACATGTTAAGGTTGCTTTGATTCCTGGTGTAACATATAAGTGTGTATGGTCTAATATTTTTAGTAGTATATTTTAAAATGAAATATTTTAGAGAATGCATGAGAAATTGAGATGTGAAGGAGAACAAAATAAGGATTATTTATAGGTGTATTTGAGGATTTCATTATCCTTAAAATTTAGAAGTGAAGAATATCGTTTATGGGGATTCGGAAAAGAAGGTGATGGAATTTGAGAAGTCCAATAATAATGGGATTGAATTTATATAAATAAAAAAAATTGATTTGGAATATGGAATTGAATTAGAAAAAATAGCTATTGAATTAAATGAAGTGAGAAAAAGTTGGAACTATAGAAAACAAAATGTCTTGATTTTCTCTTATCACAACTGTCTTGTCGACTAATGAAAATATTTTTATTCAATAATATTTGGACCATTTAATTGTAGAATATGGAGACGGACTCTTAAGCATGATTTCCATTCTTTTTTCCTGTATCCTGAGAAATTTAAGGTTATTATAATTGTACAAGACAATATTTATTCAAATGTAACTCTCAATAATTTGACATTAAATGTTCATACTCTTAATATGTATGGTGCTGGAACTCAATATCTCAAGAAATAAAAATAATTTTTTTACCATCAATAATTTCTTTATTACCAAGGTAGTTTGGTTCGTGCATGATTTTCAATTAAAATCTGCTTATGGGTACTGCTTGGGAACCCACCTTCTCATTTGAGATCATTTGGCGCATTGAAAATTCCTCAGCGTCTGCGCGTCTTCTTAAGGATCAGCTTCCAGACAAAAGTTGATGACTAACTTAGAACGGTATAAACGCTCCCTTTTGGACAAACTGTGATTGCATATCCGGTGCAGCCGCCCCTGAATCGGTCCTACACGTTCTTTGTGACTACGCCCATACAAGGTATCTTTGGGAGTTTGATAGTTCCTGCTGCCTTGTGTGACTGCTGCTTCTCCTCAAACCTTCATTCAAATGGATTCCAAGGGAGGGCAAGCACCCTGTTGATGCTCTCAGGAAGCTTGTCAGTCGCTCTTCAAGCTTTTCTTTGAACACACATGACTCTTCCCCTGCTATCATTCACGATGTATTAGATAGGGATAAATTTCGTCTCCTTACTGTTAAATGATACCCTGTCTAGGTTCCATTGATCTTTCTTTCAATTCAAATATATTTATATATAGAATCAGACATGTGGCCTATCTACCCAAATTCATCTACGTGACTTGGCTCGCCCTGTGAACCAGAGACCAAGTTACACAGTGGTTAGGATAGATTGTTATTCCTCTCAATTTTTTTAATAGAAAAGAGTCAAGACTTAAGCTATTACAGGAGAGTAAGATGGACCATGTAAATCCCTGTACTAGACCTCCTGAAACGAGGCTGGTAAAACTTCAACGATTGAAAGAGGGAGAGATTGTCGACGTTATCTTGGTGAGGAGATCAGCTGTCATTTTTGCTTCTCGAGGAATACAAAAAAAAAAAAAATTCAACAAACCAAGCTTGTGAACAGAGGCTAGCAATCGCACGTACCGCGGCGAAATGGTTGATTAGCGACGGAGGAGAAAGTAAGCAGTGAGCATCACTACTATCCGTTTGGACAATTAACTTCTCAAAACCGTACGTCCAAGCGAGCTTGATACCTTCGTAAATTCCCGTAAGCTCTGCATCAAGTGTCGTTGCGAGGCCTACAGTCTTTGTGAAAGCACCAAGACACAACCCTATGTGATTGCAGGAAATGCCACCGACTGAACCGTGGTTGGTAGTGCGAGAGACGACACCATCTGTATTAAGAGCAATCCAACCATGTTCAAGCCACGTTCACTTTTGCTGTATGAGTGGGGATGCACCAGATTGTCCACTTATTGCACAACCCAGGTAGAGCTTGCCATAGGCAACACTGTTGAAAAATGAAATCTGCAGTAGTGGTTTGGTTTTGAAACACAACCAAATTTCTTGCTTTCCAAAGTGTCCAAACTAGGGATGAAAAAAGCACATTCCAAGGACCTTGGGGCTCAGTACAATAAAATTGAGAATTTAAATTCTTCAGAAACCAATCAGTATGTGAAAGAGAAAAAAGAGGGGAAAGGATAATGCACAAGAAGCTTATTCCGGATGCTACGAGCGTTAGGGTTGTCTCTTAAGATCTGAAGCATTGTTTCACTCACTCTAGGGCACGAACTGTAGGAAGGATCATAATTGAACCCTCTCACGCATCGGTTGTGGTTTGAGAGTACCTTGTCACGCATGGCCAGCCAAAGAAAACGACAAACTCTCTCAGGACTTAAGCTTCCATACAGAAGACCAACATGGCAATTTAGCATCCCAATTTGAACAGCTAAAAGCATTATAGATGGATTTGACCGTGAAAACACGCTTGGCAGTGTTCGACCAATAGCAGATATCAGTCCCCATGTTAGTGGTAAAGTCAAGGGCACGACGGATATGAGGGATAACATCCGGAGTTACTAAGAAGTCCAGCAAAGGCCGGTTTACATGCCATCAGGATGGAGAACGCCTGCAACTTGAAGAGAGAGACATCCATGGGGCGATCAGGAACTGCATAACTTATGAGCGGTCCAATTTCAAGGATCCATATATCACACCAAAAATTAATAGAGGTTCCATTACCGACAGACCAGACCAAGTTTGCATGGAACGATGGCCAAATATTGGAGAGTTGACACCAAAAGGATGAGCAGGCTGAATGTGTGATCGAGACTGGGAAAACATCAATAATCTTATATTTTCACGTAAAAGGTAAATCCAGTAAAATTGTGGGGATTGGATTAAAGCGTTGCAAACCTTAAAAAGAAAAGCGACGTTTTGAAACTCCATTTGTCGAAAGCCTAGACCACTCGTCGAAAGCGATTGGCAAAGAGATTCCCACCGTACCAACGGTATGGAAGAAGTGTTGGTTGTAGAACCTCAAACGAAGCACATAAGAACCCGTTCAATGTCATCACATAGGGACTTCGATAATTTGCTGACTTGTATTATATAAGTTGGTATACTTTGAAGAACGGTTTTAGCAAGAGTGATTTTTCTAATGAAGGTAAGAGTGCGAGTCGACCAACCGTCGAGTTTGCGTTGAATTTTATCAAGGATAAAACGGTATAAATCTTTGGTGGCTCCAAAAATGGTGAATCGGTACCCCAGATACTTGCCTAATTCAGGGATCTCCTGAAAACCCAGTCTATTACAGATTGCAACACGAAGATCACCCGATGTAGTTGGAGAAAAATAAATTGTAGTCTTTTGTTATTCACCAAATGTCCCGAGTATTGGCCAAAAACATCGATATTCGGATCAATCACCGCTTGAAAGGTCAGCCTTTGCATAGAGAATAAGGTCGTCTGTAAAAAATAAATGGGAAATCGGAGTGCCATGACGTGATAAACGAAAAGTTGACAGTCACCAGAATCCACACTATGTCGGATGTTGTGACTCACTTTTTTCATGGTCAGGTTGAAAAGGTACGGAGATAAAGGATTACCCTAAAAGATTCCTCTCTCAGGCGAGAACTTAGTACTGAGACTACCATTCCATTGGACCTGCATTTTAGGCGGCGTAACACAAAGCATAATTAAATTAATCAAAGCACGAGGGAGACCTGCGCCAGAGAGTGTGTCGTCAATGAAGTTCCAGCGAACTCTAACAAAATACTCTGAAGATCAACTTTTATGACCATCAATCTAGTCTTGTCTTTCTTTGATTGCATAAGTGAATCTCCTCCTAATTTACAATAATATTTTCCATGATGCTTCTCCCTTTTATAAGGCTTGTTTGGTGAGGCCCTATCAGGAGAGGAATGACCTTTTGGATTCGACAAACTATAAGCTTAGCGATGAGCTTATGAAGTACCGAACATAAACTGATGGGGGAAAAATCAGAGAACGTCTCAGGATAAGCAACTTTCGAATTAGGCGAGGATGGTGCGGTGAAACCCCGAATCAATGCTATGATGAGAAAAAGTTGAGTGAATCATGGCGCAGACTGAAGACTTGATAGTATCCCAATTCTTTTGGAAGAATTGAGCGTGGAGATCGTCAATACCAGGAGCCTTAAGAGGACCCAAAGCAAATAAGGCGTATTTGATTTCATCTTCTGAGGGGATAGTAGATAAAGAAGAAGCATCCAAGTCAGTTAGATTGGGAAATTTACCCGATATTGGAAAGTTTCTCGAAGAGTGAACATCATCAGCATATAGAAGTGGCTTCCACATTCATAACAACATCATCATCACACCACTCATCATTCCATAAATTTAGCCTATGAATCGTATTTTATCGTCGACGTGTAATGGTATGTGAGTGGAAGAACTTTGTATTACAATCACCAAAAGTTATCCAATCAGCTCTAGATTTCTAAATCAGAGTTGTTCTTCCTGGTTAAGAATAGACTCCAAGTCAGAAAGCACCTTAGATTCAAGCTCTAAAAGATGTCGAGTGCGATGCTGATCAAGACACATTTGAACACCCCGGAGACAAGCCATAAGAATTTTTTTTATTGAGCCCAATGGACTCAAACACTTTAGTATTCTAGAGAGAAACGATTGTCGAGAATTTGGAGGTAGCCTCATAGAGTGGAATAGATGTGGCCTAATTATCATTTCCAAACTGCTTGAAATCACGATGAAGTGACCAACTAGAAAAGTACTTGAATAAATAAGGTCTTCTCCGTCGAGCAGAGCCATATAGAGAGATAAGAATAGACCGATGATCCAATTTCATGCACATAAGATGATTAAGTGAGGACATGGAAAAATCCTCAAGCCACAACGAATTGCCAAGGTTTCGATCAAGTCAAACAGAACATTGACCCAGGGTCAGAGATAGTAGGAAGAAACACAACCAAGTCGATCATCAGGATGAAGAGTGGCATTGAAATCACCGAGTAGAACCTAGGGTTTAGAGATAGCAGGTGAGAGGGAAGGAATATAGCACTAGAGAGCTTTTCACAAAGAACTGCTCGGACTAGCATAAACAAAGGTGGCCAGAAAAGGAGCTTTTGTATGATGTCTCAGATCCTGAATCTGACAATGAATAAATTGAAAGTGACAGAACATAACATCATTTTGAATATGATCATACCAACAGACCCAAATACCTCTCGAAAATCCCGCAGCTTCAACCCTGTGAGAGTTTGGGAAACCAAGGGCATGAATAATATTATCCGCTCTAGAACGGCGAATCCTAGTCTCAACAAAAACACAACATCAGGATGGTGATCATGTAGGTATTGACGAGTAACTCGAATAAAATTCCTACTACGAAAACCTTGTGTATTCCAAACAAAAGTCTTTAAATCCATAAAAAACTATATAGGGAAAAGAAAGCTGAGAGACGACAAATCATTCAATCATGGTCGTAGGACCATCCATAGCGCGGCTAGAAGCAACTAGGTTCACATTTGGAACCAACGCCCCAGTAACCATATAGTAGGAAGTGGCGGGGCATCATCAACTGCCATTTCGATGGAAACATGCTTCGAGAGATCAAGGAGAGTTCGGCGTTGTTGGTTTCTAGAGTCCATACTAGAGTTAGCTTGATGCTGACCAGAATTTGCAACGATTGGTATGTTCATATTGCAGTTCCCCAATATTACAACAAGAGGCTTTCGAGCAAAAGCAAGATTCTTTCCTTCGGATTTAGGAATTGTATGAGCGAGTTTGATTCTCTTTTCCAGAGCCTAGTTTGGCCTTTGGCTAGGGACAGACTGTATTTGATCGAGCAATTGGGGTCTGTATCATGGTTTTAACAGCGGCATGCACTACGATATCAGTATTTAAATCCGACAGGGGTTCAAAGCTTGTAGCCTGGTTAGGGACAGCAACAGTTGACTGTTGTGGGTTTATTTCTTTGCAATTTGAGCACCACTTTTTCTTTTCAACTAGAATCCATGGTCCAAATGTATCCGAGGGAATAAAGTTGTTGTCTTTAGGGTGTTGGTGATCACCACTGCTAGACACAATGTCAGTTTGAGGAGCATTTTGAGGGCAAGAGCTACTAGTATGTTCGTAAATCCCACATTTAAAACAAACCACAAGAAGAGATTCATACTCGATAAGTTGAGTGTGAACATTGATGAAAATCTTTGAGATTAGAGGCTTCATCAGATTAATTGTCACTGCCGTACATGCAAAGCGGCCACGTCGTCCGTTGTCAGTTTGATAATCGATTTTAAGAACAGAACCAAGTCTTGATCCAATTGCTTCAATTAAACTGCATTTGTACCAAGTGATTGGAAGTCTCGAGAGACGTATCAAAGCCATCAGCCTATTCGGATGGGATTGAGTGGGATTAAAGTCAAGTAACCAGTGTTTCACTGTAAGATAATGTCCGAAAATGGTCCAGGGTCCATCGGAGAGGACTTTGAGATAGTCAATGCGCGCCAAGAATTTAACCAAAAAATGATCGTTCTCAATATCAATTAGTTTCAGAGGATACGTAGGTTTCCAAATTCTAAGCATGTGGGCGTGTAAAACGTTATAGCTATTTCGTCGACCAAGGATCTTTACCACTAAGGTCTGTTCCATACTTTTGAGCGCTATAGCTTGGATACGATCCGAAACATTTATGAACGAAAAACCATCGGATTCCCTTACGCTAACATCTTCCTCAATGAGATCAAGATCATCATCATCTAACGAAAGCAGATCTTCAACTGGGAGCGCTTCGCTCAATCCCAAGACAGAATCTTTGCAAGAGAACGGTGGAGCAGGGGCGTGGGAGCAAAGTTGTTGCGCTGGAGGATTGGTGGGGTCAGGTGGGGCCTCATCTCGGTGACGCTGATTCTTTGGAATAGAAAGGTCATCAGAGGCGGATAGGGCTTCACAGTTTCCCATCCTTATTCCTCTCAATTTTTTTAATATAATAATATTTTAGGTTCTTTTTCATCCTTAATTTGTTTGTTTCATTGCATAATTTTCTCAAATCCCAGTTTTTGTTATTTATTCAACTATTTGTCTCCACACACATATATTCGGAAATTTTAAGAAAAAATATGAGGTTATTTTTTCAAAAAGTACACATGTACAAACATAAACAGAATGGAACAAAACAAGATAGCAATAATATGCATGTAATGGGTTTTAATCTTACTACTAGAAAGAAATAATGATATTTTTCTTTTAATAGAGCTGATTATAGATTGATATGTGTTCATAAATTTTCATAATTATTGATAACTCGCACACATGTATTGTCAATAAGTGTGGTATTGTATGCCAAAACGCTCTTCACCTAGAGAAAAATACCATCTGCAAATGAATCATTTCAAGGTTCCCCAAATGATCCGGCTGCAATGGCAGGGACCCAAATGCATCAAAAGTAATAAAGGACATTACAAAGACGAACGAATTTCCCAATTGTTGTAGTGACCCAAAAGATAAGGTACAAAGTAGTTGGTTAGGGCATGTGAGCACTAATAGCCATCGCTCATATGAAGAAAAATATGGACCAATCCATGTGATTCCATGGTTTCTGTTTATACATCCCCACCAACATGTGACCCACCCATCATCTTTTAAGAAATTTAAACCACACCCATTTTTTCCCCATTTCAACATTGTAGGTGGGAGGGGATCCTACCCTTGTCCCAATGCCACTTTTCTTTAGTAGACCTCAAACCATGCAGGCGGGGTAGCACGAAAGAGTCTATGCTTTGTCTATTTTTAATTCGAGTCTTGTAGATAAAAGAAACTACAGTCTCAAGTCTATTTGATTGGATGATAAAAGATTCGATATTCCTTGAATAGGGTCTTATGTTTGAGAATTGTAATAAAAAGATCTAGTTACAAATTTATAATTATCGATTTGCAATCAAAGCTCAAATATTAATCTGTAAAAAAATATTAGTGTTGGGAGAATTTTTCTTGTGTTCAAGAATCAGCAGACTACTTCGAATTCAATCGAAATCAATATAAGTGTACGAATCCTGAGGGCTTGGACAAAAGAATTAGGTCCACTTTGAAAGATGAAACGTGGTGTTTTGGAGTCGGGGGACAAAGTTTTCTATTTTGTGGTGTCCCTTACACAAGCCAAAGTTACAATAACAATTCAAACCTTAAAACAAACCTATGAAGTTATATAAAGTTTTGTACTTTTAGGTTTTGGAGAGTTATTAATTTTAGGGATAAACCAACCTTTAATTTTCTTAATTTAATCCCCAATTTTTTATTTATATTAATTTTAAACTTAACTTTCTAATCATTTTCATGGCGTGGTCTCTCTAAGAAGGAACCATTTTTCATAACATCAGAAAGTCATGATACTAAAAGGACCGAAACAGAAAAAAAGTTAAGTTCGGAGATTAACGCTGACTAAAATTTGTTTAGGGATTGGATTATAAAAAATGTTAAAATTAGGGAGTGAAAATTGTATTATCCATTTATTTTATAAACAAATCAAGGTGAGGTGTTTCGAGGGGCAAACGTTCAACTCTAGTTTCCAGGAAAAGACTGCCTAACAGCTACGAAACATGTGACACTCACGTTCACCGTATCAAATCATCATTATTTCATAAACTATTCAATTACCAATTTACCATCCACATCAAAATTCAATACTTCCTATTCATATAATTATTATCGGATTTAGAATTTATTAAACTACCTCAAAAGAAATAAAAGTGTATTATTTCTTTAATAATCTCGAGTTAATGGATATATATTGTTGGTAGTCAATAGGTATTGTTCAATATTTGTCCTAAAATCCATATATTATTTATTTATTTATTAATAGTGTATATTTTAAAATTTATTACAGTTAAAAACATTATATTATTATATACTCATGCTTAAAAAATAATTTTAGATTTATTATTAAATATTGTAAATAATTAAAAAATAATTTAATAGACTATTAAAAGATATTATTAGATTAATGAAATCATTATCTATGAAACAACACAAAAATTGTTAATAATAAAGATAATGATTGAAATCGTATATACTGAAAGATTAGAAAGAAAAAGAAAGAATGATACGGGATATCTATTTTTCGAAAGATTTTGCAGTCTTAGGTACAAGAAAACTACAGCCTCGTCTATGTACCTGATTTAAGATCGAAATGTTAATTATTTTTGAAATTGAATAACTATTGATTTTTCTTTTCATTTGAGAAAAAAATAAGAAAATTAAGAATGTTTGCCCTAAAAGAAGGAATGCAGTGAGTAGTTATGCTTCAAAAGGGGCTGCAAGCGAAATCATCGGAATTCCCCGTAGAATCTTCAGGCCACGAATCCCGAAGCAATCTAAGCAGCATCTGAGCTTTTCTCTTCGCCCTCTCCGTACAATCGCTTTGGACCAACAACAGCAACTGGATCAGCACGCCCGCAGTCACCGCCTCCCCCTGACTCCGTTCCGATTCCGAACACAGCGCCGTCAACGCCCCTGCGGCGTACTCCGTTGCCCTATCGGATATCTTCAGTATCGTCTTTACCAACAACGGGACGGTTAGCGCGTGCGCCGCGAAGGCGGAGCAACCGGAGGGGATCCTGCATAGCAACTCGATCGTCGCCAGAGCTCGTTCGGCGTCGCACTTGTCCAAATCGGCTAACCGTTCGATCAGCGCCTCGGCGGCCCCGGCTTCCACGGCTTTTTGCCTGGTTTGTTTGACTAAACACAAGGCGAACAGAGCTCGAACGCCGATTCTCAAGGCGCGTGGATACGAGTTGAGATTCTTCAATATATCGACGACGCCGGCGAAGATTTCATCCACATTGCTGATCTCGGCTCGGAGATCCGATGAATTCGTTCCGGCGAGAACGGTTTCGATGAGCGAAGCCGAGTTGATTCGAACATCAATCGAGGAATGAAACAAGAGTTTCGATAAGTAAATCACTTTATTCAAATCCGAAGCGATCTCCGTGCACTCGGACTCGCTGAGTTGAAACATCACCAAAACCGCGAGTGCCTCCTGATTCAACTCCAAAGATTCGGAACTCGACTCCGAAAACACAATACTCATTAATATTTCACGTGCGTTACCATGAGAACAAATCACGGAACGATTCTTCTCCGAGTCAAGGGTGAGTCCCTTAAGTTGAACCATAGCAGAAATACGAGCCGAAACTGTATTCGAAACCAAGGAAGCCTGATTCAGCAAAGACCTAACCGTGGCCGGCTCGGCCGGTTGTTTCGGAGTAGGAATTCGCTCGATACCAAAAGCCCGGTTCGCAACACACCAATCTTGAATCAACCGGCGAAGTGTATGATTAGGGATGAGAGTGAAATCAGAGAGCGGTGCTCGAGTGACCGGACAAGTGGTGTTACCGGTAGCAGCCCATGATTCGATGCTGGTCCGGTCGTATGTTTGACCGGTGCTGACCGTTACCGGGTCACGCATGAGCTCGAGGGAGATAGGGCATCTGAAATAGTAAGGGACTTGAACACCGACCAAATCTAAAGGCTCTAAGCTTCCGGGCATCTCCAATGGAAAATGAGAAATGAAAATTAAAAAAAAATGAGTCTGGAAAATTCTCTGTGAATTATTCCTGGTTTTCGGGGATTCAAAGTTTTATATGAGAAAAGCTAGGAACAGACAGACAGGGGTCCACACGTGTGGCATTTATAGGTCCGCTCCCTGAGACCTAACTGGCTAACTAAGGTTTGGTTGGTCAAAGGAAATGTGCTCACTTTGTTTGGGTCCTACCTTTTATTAATTCTAAAATCTAACTTTAGTTTACATCCAACCTACACTAGTTGTGTTTGGGATCGAAATTAATGCAGATTTAATCACTTTTAAGATTAAGATTACTTTTTTATTTCGATCCGAAAGTATTTTCTAACAATTCTGTGTTTGATTGATATGTAAATTATTAGTGATTAAACATATGAATTGTAAAGATAATTCTTTTAAACGATTATAAAATATAATATATTTATAATTATTTAAATTTATTGATAATATATACATGTCTTTTTTAATACAATTATTTGAACTTAAATTTTTTACATAAAATAATATTTTTTTATCAGTAACAACATTCAATCTAATTATAAGGATAAATTTAAAAATTTCTTTAACGATGGGTTGAAATTAAACTATAACTTTCGGTGGGGGGCAAAGTGTATTTTTACCATTATATTAATTTTATTAAAAGACATTTCTGCAGGCTGTCATGGATTTGTATGTCCATAGAATTCAAAGGGACAAAATTAAAGGCCAACACCTATTACACTCTGGTGGGGTGTCAAATCTCACTATTTCGAGTGAATTATATTTTCTAAAAAATAATAAATAAAATTATATGTCAAATAAATACTAAATAAAAATTGAGCCAATGAACCTTTCGAGCCTCAGTGGCTTAAAAAGGTGGCAAAGACTAAAAAAGTTATTAAATTGAAGAATACACGGTTTTTTATTTAATTCATGAGACTAAGTTAATAATTTAATGTTAATGATAATTGTAAACACTAATTTTTCGTTTATTATTATTAAATTATTATTATAATTATTATTATTATTATTATTAATTATTATTATTATTATTATATATTATATTATTATTAAATAATTATTACAAGCCCAAATACAAACCATCCAGGCCCAATCAATCAGCCCAACAGAGTTGGCCAAACAGTAACCCTGAACCCTTCTAGGGTTTACATCCCATACACCCAGCCGCCGCTTCTATCAACCGTTGAAAGATCCAACGGTCCACAGGATACCAGCGTGAAGCCCTAGGGTTTCATAACCCTAGGTTATCATTCAGCCGCCGTTGCTTCCAGACGTTCCAGCTGCCAGTGCCACGCCACGAAATCGCCGCCTCGCCAGAAGCCTCTAGAAGCCAGCTGCCCCTCCACATGTCGAGCTCTATGGTGAGTCACCACATAGCTCGGTGACTCACCGAACTCCTTTCCTTTAACCGGTCCGATGAGCGTCTTGATGATGGCTATAAAGCCATCGACCACCTGCGAAAGAGAGGAGACAGCCACGAAAACAGAAGGGAAAACACAGACAGAAACAGAAAAGAAGGCGAGCAGTAGCCAAAAAAGAGAGATATAGAGAGCAACCACAACAACCAGTAGACAACAGAAACCAAAAGAAGAGAGAATAGAGAAACTTACCGAGGAAACCATAGTCATCGGAGCCTCCTTGCGTCATCAGAAAGCCGAAGGTAAAAAACTTAGATCTAGGTCGATCTAAGGGGATTTAGGGTAAAAGGAGGTTGGATTTGGCCTTTAGGAGTTGAGATCTTTAATTTGGTGTAGTTTGGTAATCTCCGGCCACCGGAGACGGCGGCCGGCGGCGGCGATCGTCGCCGGAAACGGAGATAGGTTTTCTTCTCCGGTGAAGGAAAATGAGAGCTTCTCTCTCTTTAGAGAGAGAAGCAAAACCAGACAAATGAAACAATAGCCCAAGGGAGGCCGGCCGTTTGGGTATTAATACCCTCATCAAAACGACGCCGTTTTGATGAGGGGTACCTGTGTAATTTACATGTATGGCTAAACCCTTTTCGTAGCCATCCTAGTTTTGTAATTATTCATTTTAGTCACTGAAACTAACTTCTGAATGTTCTAATTCAGTCTTCGAATTTTATTTTATTATTTTTTAATCCTTACCAGTATTAAATAATATATTTAGGATAAATATCATAATTAGTCACTAATAATTTTAATATTTCTATTTTAATCACCGATTAATTAATTAGGTTAAATTACTCTATTAACCATTATCTTTCATAATATTTTGAATTATTATCTTTATTTTTAATACTTTATATTTAGTTTTATAATTTTAATTTCTTTTATTTTGATCATTATTTAATTACAATATTATTTTGTTATTACTTTTATATTTTAATTATGGCTTTAATTATTATTTTATTATTATCTTAATCTTATAAATATATTTATATATATTTGTTTAAATTAAATATTATAAAAATTATAATTTATTTTTATTTAAATCATTTTTATGAAAAATTATTACATTTTTAATATTTATTTTATTTATTAATATCAAAGAAAAGAGCTGTCTTAAAGCACCTAGAAGTTCTTTTTTGATATTCATAAATAAATAAATATCCTATTTTTATAAATTATATATTAATTATTTTTAGAAAAAATGTTTTTTAGTTATTTATTTATTTATTAATATCAAAGAAAAGAGCTGTCTTAAAGCACCTAGAAGTTCTTTTTTTATATTCATAAATAAATAAATATCCTGTTTTTATAAATTATATATTAATTATTTTTAGAAAAAATTTTTTTAGTTATTTATTTATTTTTAATATCGAAGAAAGGAGCTGTCTTAAAGCACCTAGAAGCCATTTTCTGATATTTTTAAATAAATAAATATCTTATTTATACATATTAATATATTTTCTTAAAATTATTTGAAATAACATAATTATGAATTAAATATATTTGAATTCTTAAATTTTAATAATAGAGACAATGTATAATTAAAAAGTACCAATTTTGAGCGTTGTAGGGGTGCTAATCCTTCCCTAAACGTAACCGACCACGAATCCCTTTTTATTATTAAAAAGAAAGAATTTTTGGTTATAAACGCAGATCAGTTCATCTTTTAACTGATGTTTTCTTAAAAACTCTTTTAAAAGATAATTTTTAGGTATTCAACCTACTTGACCCAAAAGGCCGATGGCGACTCCCAAATTATTTTAAAAACCATTTATTCACATCACTTTTCCCACCAAGTAAAAAAATTCGTGCCCGGACGAAAACAGGTTACGACTGCTTGGCGACTCGCTGGGGACGTTCAAACTTTTAAAATCAATTATAAATTGTCTCTAATAAATTAAAAATTCATATATTTAATTTATAATTCTTTCTTTTCAAATTTTTTATATATACTTATTATTTTTATAGTATTTATATATATTATTATTTGCAAGTATTTTCATTATTTATTTTTCTGTTAGAGGTTTGAACATTTCTCCTCACACACAACACTTGCATTGCATTACATAAGCTCTATAATTGAGTTTGTCCTTTTAAGTGGGAGTGAAAGCGACGTCTTCATGAGAATTTATTCTCCGTGTCAGACCTAGCAAGTAACTTTCGGGGTTCATATGCTCTATGTCTTCGTGAGAATTTATTCTCCGTGTCAGTTATAGAGAAATGTATCCCCTCGAATTGAACTCGATCCGCTTAAAGTCTGTAATGGACTAGGATTGAGGGTTTTGACAGCCCAAGGGGGCATCAACAAGGACAATTCGAGTACCCTTAGAACTGAAAACCTGCATATAATAAACCCTAGAAACTCTCCCGATCTGAAACCATTTCAGTAGGTATACACAAAGGAGAAATAAGCTCTAGCTTTTAATTTATTTTATTTCCTTTTCCTGAATAAATGCATGCGAACTAGAAATCATGCGGTTAGGTTAAATTTTCCAAACAAAGCATGGAACTAGAAAGCATGAGGTTAGGATTTATTATATACCATGATAAATAAATTTTTTTCTTTCAATTAGTTGGTATTAACCATTTTATTTTTTCTTATTTTCCCATGTATGTTATTTTTGCTCTAATTTGTTTATATTGTTTTCTTTTGTTTGCATTGCATAATCATGACCAAAAGGTATTAACTGAAAAGACTATTCATCAAATTGGAAAGAAATCATAAATGGACAAAAAGTTTTATGATCGAACAAAATATGACGCAACCGTGGAATGGCATCCTGAGGGAACTCCGAGGATAGAAGAAAGCTATGCACCTAGAGATCATGTGTCCATTAAGGAACAAGAAGAGATACGAGAAATAAGAGAGCAAATGTCCAAGATGATGGATAGAATATCTGTTTTGGCCAAAAGAGAAGAGATTCCTGCACAGAAAGAGAGAAAGCTTAATGAACATAATCCTGCAATCTCAAATATGCAAGGGATTTCTGATCCCAATCAATTGGAGAAGTTACAGACAATCATCATCCGTATTCACAAGTCATCTGGAGATACCAAAGAAATAATGACAATTGTAAAAGCTCTCAAGAAAAGAAGAAATCATGTAACCTGAAATCATCGAAGTTTAGTAGGCTCTCGATATCTAAAACTCAGGTTCAATCCAAGACAAAAGGCGGTTCTCATGTTGATGCTATACCTATATCATATAAAGAGTTGTATGAAAAGTTACTTGAAGCACGGAAGTGGCTCCATATTACATAAAACCATTCCAACCTCCGTATCCAAATTGGTATGACATCAACGTTCATTGTGAATATCATGTCAGAGCTCAAGGACATACCATCGAGAATTGTCTTGCCTTTAAACGTAGAGTCCAAAGTCTTTTGGATCATGGAACCTTACAATTTATGGTAAATGATCGACCTAGTTTGATAACCAAAGGTCCTGCTAGATTAATACCAAAAGTCTTCAAAGGTAAGGGTATCAATAGAGGCGCCCAGAAAGAAGAAGATTTACTAAGGTTCGAGGCTCAAATACGTCATTTAAAGATGGAAAACAATAAATTGAGCACCAAAATGGAAACCATGCAAGAAGATTTCCAGAAGATCAATCAAGCTTTTCGAAATGATGGCATAGGAAACACCTCAGAAGATTGAATAACAGGGGTCACCAAACTGAAAAAAAAAGAGTTACAACATACATGAAGATCTTGTCCAAAAACTTTTTGAACACAAAGGTTATCTCACAAGGGAAAATGAGCAACTCCGAGAATTGACACAGGAGATGAAAGAACACCAGAATGTCATGGAAGAAGCTGCAGTCCAGACAAGCAATATGGCTCATAAGCTGATAAACTAACTTGCTTTTAGAGAAGAAAATAAGAAAGTTATTCCCTATATGTAAAGTTTTGTTGAAGTTAGGACTGAAAGTTGTCCCTATATATAAATTTTGTTTAATACACGGAGACTTTTGTGTTCAATGAAATCTGTTCTAAGATGATCACTCTTGAGTAACACCTTTTCATATATGCATTTTCATTTTTCATCTTTGCATTTTTCATTTTGCATTCATACTTTTATGTTTGCCTTTGAATTGCACATTTTGCATTCTTATTTTTCCATTTATGCATTTTTCACATTTTTATTTAAGTATGTTATGTACTTTAATTATAAAAACATATAAATAATTCCTGAAAGGTTTTGTAACAGTAAAACCAAGATCATTCATTCATATTACTTTACCATCATCATGAAAACAATGGAGCAATCTTATGAGGGACTACAATATCAGTGGCTAGAACAATTGACAGGGTTACCTCAGGATACAAGGAAAGAAGCATCAGATTCAGTACCAGATGGATCAGATCAAATTATTCAGGGAATGGAATCTGATAAAGAAGACATAACTGCTAAAGAGCAACCATGCTATCAGAATGAAGAGTCAAGAAGGATATACTCTGGGGCATCCTACTTGAACCCAAAGAATAGCCTCATTAATTATTCACAATATGAGGAGAGAGTCAAGAGGACAGAGAAAGCAATCAGAAACATGAAAGATGTTAGTGCCCACCACAAAGAATTAAAAGCAAGAGAGCTCAGCTTGGTTCCAGATTTGATTATTCCCCATGAATTTAAAATGCATGATTTTGAGAAATATGATGGCACCAGTTGTCCCTTAATCCATTTGAGAATGTTTTGCAGAAAAATGGAAGGATATTTGAGTTCTGATGATTTATTAATTCACTCTTTCCATGATAGTCTTGTTGGCCCAACAGTAGTCTGGTACAATCAGTTGACCCAAGAACAGATCAAGAGATGGGTAGATCTAGATGATGCATTTTTGGGACAATATCAGTATGTTAAAGGCTTAGCTCCAACATGAATGGATCTTCGAAGAGTAAAGAAGAAAACTAATGAAAGATTTCAAGAATATGCCTTAAGATGGAGAGGAGTGGCAGCACAAGTTCAACCTCCCATATTAGAAGAAGAAATATCACGTATGTTTCGTGATTCCCTTCCAGCACCTTTCTTCGAGTTAATGCAGGCAAATCCGACAAAGGAATTCAAGAATCTTGTGACAAGTGGAGATTTAATTGAGAATGTAATCAATGAAGAAAACTCAAAAGTCACATCCAGGAGCCCAATGAATAAAAAAACAAAAGCTGATCATGTGAATGAGTGTCGCATCCAGAGTTCTCACAATTGCAAAAGAAAAAGAGCAAATAACTGTTCGAATCGACCAAAGAAAGTCATGCGATCAAGAAAAACTTTGGAAGTGTTCCAAACTTCCATTTCAGACTTTTATCCTCATTTGGTTAAAGGTCAATACATCATACCAAGACCAACTAAAGTGACATCAAACCCTTCTGCTCATAGCTATGATCAAGATAGTGTTTGTAATTTTCACTTGGAGGTAAAGGGGCATTCTACAGGCAATTGTAGGCCACTGTTAAAAGAAATTGAGATGCTTGTTGAAAAAGGGGTTTTGATACAAGAAATGATCAAGAAATAGGGGGCAAATGAAGAAAAGAACCCTGATCCTATTACATACCTAACATTATAGGAGTAATGAGGCATGATGCATAAACAAGTGGAAGTGTTATCTACCACTGTAGTACTTTCTATTTTCAGCATCCTGTTTGAATATGTTTTTTGTTCCTTTCTCGCCTTTTGTGCAATAAATAAATGTGTATTGCTTTTATGATTATGAGCAAGGAATCAAGTTTTAACCTTGAGATTATTGAGTATCAAGTAGATTAAATATTCTTTTAATTTTTCAAAAGTTATAGATCTTTGGCAAGTGGTAAAATTATATCTTCCATATCCAATGCCAATTACTCGACCCTTACCAAAACCAAATCCTGACACTACATTTATCTGAGACTCTGAAGTAATGTCTCCACCTGTTTTTGAGACACCAACTCTAGATGTTTACTTTTTTGGGTATAGTTGATCGATTCATTATACTACCTTCCACCATATATACGATTTCAAAAGTCACACATTTGACCTTCCAAATACAATGCCATCATAAAAAAAAACCTCAAAAGAACCAAACTTTCAGTTATCCGTGAATTTTCCTGCAAGAAGAGATGAGATGAGGCATCATGGACCAACTTATCGAAGATGATTTCAAGTGATTGGGACATACTCAAAGAAGAGATGATTGATTGAAATAAATATATCATGCATTAATTACATTGTTTTCATGTAAATAAAGTTAATCTTGAATATTCATTCCCCCTGGAGATACCTCTTTTTACAAAGACTTCTATGTATTAGATGACTAACTTCGCTCACAGATCAAGCACACCAACTCAGTGTCATATCACCCAAAGATGAATGGGGCATTTTCAGGAGAAAATAAGAACATTAAGAGGATCATTACAAAGACCACTGAAGCTTACAAGGATTAGCACGAAAAGCTACCTTTTGCCTTATATGCATATTGAATTACTGTGCGAACATTTACTGGGGCAACATCTTATTGTTTAGTCTATGGGATGGAAGCAGTATTACCAATTGAAGTTAAGATCCCATCATTTTGTATCCTAAAGGAGGACAAATTTGGGAAGACTGAATGCATCTAAGCTCGATTTAATCAATTAAACCTTATTGATGAGAATCAATTGAAAGTTATTTACCATGAGCAAATGCATTAGAAATGGACAAGAAAATACATCCAAGAGAATTCCAAGAAGATGATCTAGTGTTGAAAAAGATTTTGCCTATACATAAAGATTACCGGGGGAAATAGATGTCTAATTGAGACGGGTCAAATATTGTAAAAAAGGCCTTTTTCCGAAGAAGCGTTGATCTTGGCAAAAATGGATGGGAAAGTTCTGAGAAACCAAATAAACTTAGATTCTGTCAAGAAATATTATACTTGAAGAAGGAAAAATGAAAAAAAGGAAAAAGAGGTATTCAAAACAGTTGAAGTCTTATACTCATCCAGCAAAGAAAAAAAATCCAGCAAAGAAAAAAAAAAAAAAAAAAAAAAAAATAGATGAAAAAGGAAAAATGAGAAAAACGAAAAAAAAAGAAAAAGAAAAAGGGGAGAAATTGAATCAAGATGGGTGACTACAGGGAGCCTCAAGGTGGATCAAGTACAATTAATTCAGATATTCATATTCAACAAGAAGAGCAAGAAATGATGAAGATATGAGAAAATGAAAATGAATCCAAAATTTGGTAGTCTAGAGAGATCCAGATGATAGAAAAATCCCCAACAAAGAAGATCCAAGTCAAGCAAAGCAAAATTGAAGGCATCCAATTAAAAGAGAGTATCTTCAGATTTCATTCCGCCTCTCAAGATTGATTTTTATTTGCAAAAATTGGTTTTTAAAATCTTTAATGCATGATATAAAAAATGATAAAGGGGGGTTCAAGATGTAAATTTTTAAATAACATCTTGAAACCAAAGGAGGATTCGAGTTGAAAACCTGAAAAGATGGCTCGAATAATGAATGGTGCAACAATGACATAAGAGACGATCTTAAAGTTCTTAATGAAGCACCGCACATCCCAAAGATGTTCCTGAGAGTCTGGAAACAAGAAGCATCTCTACAAGATGGGCATAACAACCATTTCTTCAAGTTAGTGGAAGCCTAAAGCAACATACTGAACCAACTTGAAAGAACCTACTTTACCAGAATCAACCTACACCTCAAATCAGTCAATAATTTTGACACTTGCCATAGGACTATGATTTTTGAATGATTTAAAAGTGTAGTTGATTTATTTGATATTCATTAAACTCATTGTTTATGATTTGATTCTATTATAAACCTGAGAAGTGCATTACTTTGCAAAATTCTTTCATTCTTCAATAAAGAAAGGAAAAAAAACATTTTCAAACAGGACAGTCTCAAATGAGAAAGGTCTTTGAAGCAATTGTTGCTTATTCTACCTCTTTTATAGAAGAAGAATGAACGAAGCCAGAATGATGAAGCATTTCACTTTCTTGAAAGCAAATGGTCCAAGAAGCCAGAAAGTCGGGAGAATTGAACTAGTGATACTCTCCTATGACATTATTAGCAATTCATCAAGAAAGATTATCGTTTATCTCATGTCGAGGTCGATAAATATCACCAGACAAATTACTTTCCCCAGCCATTAATCCATGTTTCTGGCAGATTACATCACAGAGATATAAGTCCCAGTAAGATGTATTATGAGAATGAACAAGTCACTACCTGCACTCTGATTATACTGTGATGCTGGTTCAAGTCTTGATACATCATTGCTACTTCTTCCATGCCGATCATTTTCTTTGTCAAGATTATATCCATTATGCCCTTCAGAAGATTGCTGAACTTGAAATTGAGAACTTATGGCACATAATAAGATATTGGAAAATTCTACACTTATAGACCTTTCTATGGTTCAGGAAGAGTGAGATATGGCAGTACATATTTTGGAACAGCAGAAGAGACAGTTGTTGTAACCGTCATTGCAAGAAAAGACACAACGAAAATCTTCTAGTTCATCCTGATGACGTTTATTTCTTCTAGTAAGGTTGTTACATTGGATGCATCGACAACAAGGTTGAATCCTCCAAATCTACTCATCAATTGCTCCAACTGATCACTATTCAGTTCTTGCACATCTGTTTTCAAAGGTATACCAAGATAGTAGAAGGCAACCTCTGCATCACTGATTTTAGAGAAAAGAGACAGGACATTGATACCACTGGGGAACATGTATATAACAGATCCTGCTCCTCGTGTATGGTTTTTAGGGAAAACTAGATGCATTTCCACCTCATCAGGTTCAAGTGGAACAACTTTATTCCTTCCAACCCATACCAGATTCCATTTTCAGCACTCATCAAGAACATACTTCTGGACACTCGAAGGTGGCTCATCGTCATAAGCTTCAAGAGCCTTACAGATCCTTTCTGTCAATTTGGCACTTCCTGTACATATTTATAATTGTTCAACTTTTTCAATGGAAAAGCATCATGTATGGCACATGGAGGAAGCAGAATAAGAGGAAATCTGTTCTCAATTGGCAGATTATCAACATATCCCATTTTCAGTGTAGTAGCATGAAAATGCTTCGAATCTACAAATTCTGGCTCTACATCGAATAAGTACTGTAATATTCCAGTCCAAACATTAACTGGAGCAAGTGCCATGTGCTCATAGTAGAAATAAGAAGACCCAATAGCATCTTTTGGAAGTGTTCTTTGAGTTATCTGATCTAGTTTGGTATGAATCCCACAACTAATCATTAGATTTGAAAGATGAATTTGATAGTAAAATAAGGAGACCCAATAGCATCTTCTGGAAATGTTCTTTGAGTTATCTGATCTGGTCGGTTCATTAAGAAGCTTCTTTTCAAGCTTCCTCTATTTCTTCCTTTTCAAAAATCATAGCCCAAGTTTTGCCTTTGTTTGTAATTGGTATTATTGCATAATGGCTTCCTATCTTCTACCGGAAGAAGTGTGTCAGTAGCCTTAGCCAGTTGAGCAGCACATATAAAATCTGTCAACTTTGCAATTGATGAATTCAGAATCTGTCAAATCTACAATTGATGAATTCAGACTACATCTCTCCATGGCTATTGAAGCCTCAGCCTCTGAGAATCCCATTTTTGTCAAGTATAACAGTTTACTCTCCTCATTAGAATCAGAATTCAGGATTTCCTCAATATCAGAAGAACTATCAATATCTGTGAAATCATCCTGAAAGATCGCTTCATAATCAGATGAGTTGTTATCAGAATCAACATGTTGCATGGATGTGGATTTTTAAAGAGCATGTACCATTGTATATGTAGTTTTGCTATTTTCACCAGATTACTGTTCACATAAATTGGTATCTCTCCCACAGAAAAGTATATTTCAGAGTATTTCACTGAAAGATGATAAAGCCACTATGTCAGCCTGGAACGGATTACCAAGCAATTTTTACTGCTCTGTTTGACTAAATCCCTCCAGATACAGAAAATGGTCACCTCATTCAGAAGACACATATCTCAGACGTTTCTGTCAGAATGATTGAGTACTTCTTAAGTTTGTGACAACATGAAGAGAATTCTTCCAGTTACCTGACAACACTGCTGTTTAGTGACACCAAAATGAGAATATTCGAAATAAACAGATTTGGAGCACGAATAAAGCCACAAGTATCCACCACAGTGCATTGTCAAAATTGAACTTTATGGGGATCATGACATTTCAATCAAACAGACATCGAGAGTAAACCAGAAATACAAAATTGAGGCATCTCGAAAGCCCAATTCAGAAAGATCTAGAGGGACATCTTGAGGGTCCATTTTCAATCAAAAATAGAATATTGGGGCATTTTGAAGGCTCACAGCAATATGAATATTTGGGCATTCTTGAAGGCTCATCTCAACAATAAATAATGTTGAGCATATTTTTAACATCTGTATCAGCAAATGTTGGGACATTTTAAAGGTTCTTTCAGACAGATCCATGTGGGGCATTTTGAAGGCTCAAATTAACAAGAAGCGAATGTTGTGGCATGATAAAAACCCATTTTAATCAGAATGAGGACTGTTGATGCATTTTGAACATTTGTATGAGCTAATGTTGGGGCATGCTGAAGGCCCATATCATCTTGTGTCAAGATCATTGACTTGAACAAATATTTCCAATAAGACATAAAGATATGAAGAATAAAAATGATGAAAAAGTGACAGTCGAGCTGACTACACATAATTGTTTCGTTCATCAGGCAGTTGTATTAGGGTCCTGTTGTTGAACAAATATCTACTCAGCAAATATGTTTTCAAATACCCAATCTTCTTAACCATGTGTCACAGGACAATGTGTTCTTTGATAAACTACATCATGATTGCATGAATAAAGATGGTCCCCAGGTAGACTACTTGATCCAGGGTTCAATTCCTTAAGATCTCAGCTTTGAATTTTACATTCTCTGTCGGTGACAATTGAAAATATTTCTTTGAGATGCCTGGCATTTAGTTTCAACCATAACGTTGGGATTATGAAGCTGTTTTTCACATCGGTTTTTGCTTACTTGATGACATTGGAAAGGGAGACTCGACTCACTTACATTACTGTTATTCCTGTTGTTATTGGGATCATTATTGCTAGCCAAGATGAATTGAGTTTTCATCTATTTTGGTTTTATCATGTGTGTTTCATCCCCAGCTGCAAGAATTCCACGGATATCTTTCTGTACATTGATCCTATAGCTGAAGTGTTTCTACTTTCTACAATGCTCATTATGAAAGAAAGCATGATCAGTATCACATTTGCCTTTTTCAGAGATGATATCAAGATCAATTAGTGTCTCTTATTCAGTTCGACACTAGCATATCGTGAATTTGACCAACTTTTTGGTCATACCAGTATTTCACTTGTATTCCAATTGAGTTTTGTTCTCAAGTGATCTTGTGACATCATACAAAAACTTTGAACACTAGGCAAAGAACTTCAATGATTGAGAAATTTGAGAAGAAGCCACAGAAAAGGATGAATGTGTTATCAAATGCTTTACAAACATCTGAGCAGAAGCTACAAGAAAGGAAGAATGTGTTTTCAAATGTTTTACATCTCGACAGAAACCACAGGAAAATATGAATATATTGTCAAATGTTTTACGAACCAGTGATTATGGTGCTGAACCAATGTTGCAATCATATGGTTTCCAGTTATTGATCCAAGATGAAGTATGTCTTCTTCAACCCCAAGATTAGAAGTGAGATATGATGAAAATTTCTTTCCTCAGAAAGAGAGCTGAAATTTTAACAACAAGAAACTAGTGGTACCAACTAAGGTTGAACTACAGGTTGTTGTTAAGCATCTCGACATGATATGGTCTATGTTGCCTTATTGGAGATCTGATTTAAATGTGGGGACATGAAAGGAATTGAGATAAATTCTCCTTATGATGTGTTTCAAGAGTCAAATCAGAACAGACTCTACTCCCCTAATTAATCCCTGCTGAGTCAGGCATATCCACATCTACATTCTTCAAAGATGATATATTCTCTTTTCAAAGATGAAAGATTCTCTTTTTAAAGATGATAGATTCTCTTTTCAAAGATGAAAGCTTTATGGGATTTCTACACAAGTCTAGACAAAGAAAGTCGGTGTTACCAAAGACAAAATGGGACATCAAGGTCATAGCTCTGACTACGGCAAGAGTTCCACAAATGAAACATTTCTTCTGAGACTTAAATGAAGTTAAGAAGACGCAAAGATACAAGTTGATCAGATGATTCCACAGAAATGCAAGCTTGATAGCATAAGTTTCTACACTGATATCCAGAGGTAACCCTGGCAATAAATGATGAATTGAAGGAAGACCAAGTTCACCACTTTGAAGTCAAATGAAGATTGCATCAACATTCATGCATTCATAAGAATATCATTTACACAATAGACAATGCATTACATTGATACATCTGAGTGCATTCAAACATAAAGTTTTACAGATCTTCAGAAGAACAAGAAGATTCATGGTAAAAAATACCTTACACAAAGAAGGTATTCAAAACCACAAATACAGGAATCATGCAAACATCTAAAGAAGAGATGGACACAATCCACAAAAATGAGCATTATCTTCAGATTGGGTCATGTTACCCAATCAACATGTTATTTCAAAAAACAGGATGAGAAAACGATTTTCATAGTTTCTCATTTTATCTTTTCTAAAATGAAATTGTTGAAAAGTAAGAAAACGATTTTCTTAGTTTTTTTACTTAGTAAACTATTTCTAACAGCCTTATCTTGAGATTGGGGCATGTTACCCAATCAACATGTTATTTTGAAAAATAATGAGAAAACGATTTCCATAGTTTCTCATTCAATCTTTTCTAAAAATGAAATTGTTAAAAAGTAAGAAAACGATTTTCATAGTCTCTTACTTAGTAAACTATTTCCCACATCTGTAAGTCCTGCAGTGCATGATGTTTCTAAAAAGCCTTCGGGAGCTTTTTGATGTTTTCAAGCCTTCGGGTCATCTGTAAGTCCTGCAGTGCATGATGTTTCCAAAAAAGCCTTCGGGAGCTTTTTGATGTTTTCAAGCCTTAGGGTCATCTGTAAGTCCTGCAGTGCATGATGTTTCCAAAAAGCCTTCGGGAGCTTTTTGATGTTTTCAAAGCCTTAGGGTCATCTGTAAGTCCTGCAGTGCATGATGTTTCCAAAAAGCCTTCAGGAGCTTTTTGATGTTTTCAAAACCTTAGGGTCATCTGTAAGTCCTGCAGTGCATGATGTTTCCAAAAAGCCTTCGGGAGCTTTTTGATGTTTTCAAAGCCTTAGGGTCATCTGTAAGTCCTGCAGTGCATGATGTTTTTAAGACCTCTGGAATGATGCTTTAAACATTTCAGTCTTACTCAAAAGAAGTCAAATGAAAAATTATTGTTTTTTTCCGTCTTGGCTCTATTCTTATTAACACAAACACAAGAATGAACAAAGAGGGGCAGCTGTAAACACTAATTTTTCGTTTATTATTATAAATATTATTATTATTATTATTATTATTAAAATTATTATTATTATTAAATATTATTATATATTATATTATTATTAAATAATTATTACAAGCCCAAATACAAACCATCCAAGCCCAATCAATCAGCCCAACAAAGTTGGCCAAACAGTAATCCTGAACCCTTCTAGGGTTTACATCCCATACACCTAGCCGCCGCTTCTATCAACCGTTGAAAGATCCAACGGTCCACAGGATACCAGCGTGAAGCCCTAGGGTTTCATAACCCTAGGTTATCATTCAGCCGCCGTTGCTTCCAGACGTTCCAGCTGCCAGTGCCACGCCACGAAATCGCCGCCTCGCCAGAAGCCTCTAGAAGCCAGCTGCCCCTCACATGTCAGCTCTATGGTGAGTCACACATAGCTCGGTGACTCACCGAACTCCTTTCCTTTAACCAGTCCGATGAGCGTCTTGATGATGGCTATAAAGCCATCGACCACCTGCGAAAGAGAGGAGACAGCCACGAAAACAGAAGGGAAAACACAAACAGAAACAGAAAAGAAGGCGAGCAGTAGCCAAAAAAGAGAGATATAGAGAGCAACCACAACAACCAGTAGACAACAGAAACCAAAAGAAGAGAGAATAGAGAAACTTACCGAGGAAACCATAGTCATCGGAGCCTCCTTGCGTCATCGGAAAGCCGAAGGTAAAAAACTTAGATCTAGGTCGATCTAAGGGGATTTAGGGTAAAAGGAGTTTGGATTTGGCCTTTAGGAGTTGAGATCTTTAATTTGGTGTAGTTTGGTAATCTCCGACCACCGGAGACGGCGGCCGGCGGCGGCGATCGTCGCCGGAAACAAAGACCGGTTTTCTTCTCCGGTGAAAGAAAATGAGAGAAGCAAAACCAGACAAATGAAACAATAGCCCAAGGGAGGCGGCCGTTTGGGTATTAATACCCTCATCAAAACGACGCCGTTTTGATGAGGGGTACCTGTGTAATTTACATGTATGGCTAAACCCTTTCTGTAGCTATCCTAGTTTTGTAATTATTCATTTTAGTCACTGAAACTAACTTCTGAATGTTCTAATTCAGTCTTCGAATTTTATTTTATTATGTTTTAATCCTTACCAGTATTAAATAATATATTTAGGATAAATATCATAATTAGTCCCTAATAATTTTAATATTTCTATTTTAATCACCGATTAATTAATTAGGTTAAATTACTCTATTAACCATTATCTTTCATAATATTTTGAATTATTATCTTTATTTTTAATAATTTATATTTAGTTTTATAATTTTAATTTCTTTTATTTTGATCATTATTTAATTACAATATTATTTTGTTATTACTTTTATATTTTAATTATGGCTTTAATTATTATTTTATTATTATCTTAATCTTATAAATATTTATATATATTTTTTAAATTAAATATTATAAAATTATAATTTATTTTTATTTAAATCATTTTTTATGAAAATTATTACATTTTTAATATTTATTTTATTTATTAATATCAAAGAAAAGAGCTGTCTTAAAGCACCTAGAAGTTCTTTTTTGATATTCATAAATAAATAAATATCATGTTTTTATAAATTATATATTAATTATTTTTAGAAAAAATGTTTTTTAGTTATTTATTTATTTATTAATATCAAAGAAAAGAGCTGTCTTAAAGCACATAGAAGTTCTTTTTTTTATATTCATAAATAAATAAATATCTTGTTTTTATAAATTATATATTAATTATTTTTAGAAAAAATGTTTTTTAGTTATTTATTTATTTTTTAATATCGAAGAAAGGAGCTGTCTTAAAGTACCTAGAAGCCCTTTTCTGATATTTTTAAATAAATAAATATCTTATTTATACATATTAATATATTTTCTTAAGATTATTTGAAATAACATAATTATGAATTAAATATATTTGAATTCTTAAATTTCTAATAATAGAGACAATGTATAATTAAAAAGTACCAATTTTGGGCGTTGTAGGGGTGCTAATCATTCCCTAAACGTAACCGACCAGGAATCCCTTTTTATTATTAAAAAGAAAGAATTTTTGGTTATAAACGCAGATCAGTTCATCTTTTAACTGATGTTTTCTTAAAAACTCTTTTAAAAGATAATTTTTAAGTATTCGACCTACCTGACCCAAAAGGCCGATGGTGACTCTCAAATTATTTTAAAAACCATTTATTCACATCACTTTTCCCACCAAGTAAAAAAAATTCGTGCCCGGACGAAAACAGGTTACGACAATAATGTTCAACCGTTTTATTTAACGATATTAAATATTTAATTTTTCACAAAAGAAAATATCAAATCATAATATATTAGAATATATTTACCGATTTCTTATTTTCATAAAATAAAGGGATATATTCATAATTATGATATTAAGAATATTTTCTAACAGTAATAATCGTAAATGTTGAAATAATTAAAATATATTTTTTGCTCAAATCAAATTATTTCAATAACTAAATAAATGATTTTTTTTAGAAATTATGAGTTCGAGCATCAGCAACTATAACAGATTGATTAAGTATTTAAAATAGATATTATTTTATAATCATTTTAATTTAATAAAAAAATTAAAATACATATTTTAAAAAATAATCTTTAATACATGATTTAAAAAATAAATTTGAGCAAACAATGATGGAATAAAAACTCCCAAAAGAGGGCATGAATAATGGAGGTTGATAAAGAGGAAATCCTAACGAAGTGGGAAAGGATGAACGAATTGAGGTTTAATAATTTGGTTTGAATTGTTTGCTAGCGGCGGTCAAAAGAGTAAGAATAAAACAGAAGAATGTGTGGGTCCACACACCAAATTGTCTCTTCAAATTCAAATTTAAAATAAACAAAAATCATGGACATCATCAACAGTGGGGTGGGTCCAAAACTAAGTGGGTGATATCGATCAATTCAACAATATCAATTGAATTAAATTCAGTTAATTATATATATATATATATATTTAACAATTTTTATCTAAAAATTAAAGAAATATAATTTTATTCGTAATGAATATTAAACCCGCAAAATAAAAAAATGATGTGGTAATTAAGAGCTTTTTAATCATTTATTCCATAAATCGTTAATTCAATAATATATATTATTAAAATATATTAAATTTAGCATACAATATGTCGAAATGATTTTACCTTAAAAAGTGAAAAGATGAGATTTTGAAAACTACATATTTTTAATTTATCTCTTTCAGTTGATTTTTAAATTAAAAAAATACAATTTAAAAAATCTATCGTTTCGAAAAATTTTAGAATTCCTTTACGATAAAAAAAATATGGTTCGAAGAGTCGCCACCAATCTTTGATTAGGGTGTGATTGGGCACCTAAAAACATTTTGTCATTTTAAATAAAACTTAATTTTAATTAAAACAACAAATTGAGGTCTGCATTACCAAAAATTGAGTTCGGGAGTCGTTACGTGTGGGGAAGGATTAGTACCCCCACAACGCCCTAAATCGGTACCTAGTCGATTAATTAACGTCTTTGCATTGAACTTGATTTGATTTATGATCCCGAAAAAATGCGAATTTTACAATAAAATGTAGTAATATTAAATTATTTCATATCGAGAAGGAATAATTTATTAGTACTTGAGAAAATTAATTCCTACTCAAATCAAAATAATATAATATTAAAATTTCATTATAATATTCAAATGCACCCAAATAAATTAAATTAAAATTACCAAGTCGTTTTAGAAAGATAAAGAATGTTCGATTATTTACAAATATCGAGACCAGATCTTAAAAGCTATAACAAACTTTTCTCGATAAATTTAAATAGCCAAACATTTCTTTTTCTTCCATTCCCAAATTTTAGGTGAAGAATCGATTTTTTAGGTTTCACTTTCAGGATACACTTTTATTTTAAAATCATTAAAAGCGGACCTCAAATGTGTTATGAAAACCCACTTAAAACAATTTTAAATTAAAAGTGTATTACCCTTAATCCAATTATGTAATATGTTGAGTTATGCAAATGAGGTTACCATGCGAATCGTGCAGAAAAGGATTTCATGCCAAAATTAATTAATCAAAATTAAAAATATCATACAATGTGACATACAAAAAATTATATACGTATATTTTAATTAAAAATTAAAAATTATGCATATTAACATATAATGTACAAATGTGACTTAAATATAAAAATAAAAAACATGGCATGTCAAACTATAAATTTTAAAAGTGTATATGTTAAAATAATGACTAAATTTAAATACGTAAAATTAAATACACTAATTAAAAATTAAAACAATGACTTAAATAAAAACAAGCATAAATGTAAGTGACTTAAACCTAAATAACTCATGAAAATTACAACTAAAACTGAAATATGAAAATAACTAAATCGGGTCAAATTAAAAAAAAGAAATCAAAATCAAGTCCTACATGTGACTAAATTATAAACATGCACTAAACCTAGGAGGATCAAAAGCTAATTTACTCCTAGAGTTATAGTGACTAGATTCTAATTTACCCGAAATATTTAATATATAACCTAACTAAAAAAACCTAAACTAATTTAGCAAAACTAAAGGACTGAACCGCTTAGCCCTTCTCTCTTTCCTCCCATCTCCTTCCACTCACGATTAAAGCCTCGCCCAAGCATCCATCGCCGCTATTCAAGCCTCTCCACTCATCTCGCGCAACCCTCACCTCGCCTTGTTAGTCTTCAATCTTGGGTTAAATCGCGTTTAAAAATTTAAAAACAGATTCAAAGAAGGGTCTTGACCTCTCGGCCTCACTCACTCTCTTCGGCATCTTCCCTCTCCGGCGATGCGACTCAACGACTAAGGTAACACTACCACTTTCCCTTTTCATTATTTTACTTCCAATCAAAGACATACACCTTTGGAAACTCTATAAAACAAAAGTAGAAAATGAAAGCCTCTTGATTTTTTTTTGTTTTGATGTGATTTCTGTCACGAGAAGTAGAAATGGGAAAGAGTTGGTTCTGTTTATATTTGTTGCTTGGTTCTATCGAAATAGAGATGGGAACAAAGAATGGAGAAATGATTAGTATTGCTTTGATGAAAAGAACGTGGAAGGGATTACATTACAAATTAGTGTTATGAATTTTATAAGAACCTTAATAATTTTTTTTACAGTCTAATTATTACAGTATAAAATCTGAACCTAAAGCTGATCCCATTTAGTTTCTCCAAATGGCATAAACATACACAAAAGAAATTGGAAACAAAGACAAATCTCAGAAGAGTACCTCAAAAATACTTGCAGTTCTAATGTTTTACTGAAAAACGAGTCTGTTACACTGTTTGATCTCTGAATCCCTAAACGTTGTTTACAGAGCTTCTATTTTTCTATTTGTTCTGGTGTGTAAATAAAAACAAAAAAAATCTGGTCTCTGTTCTCTCTTTTCTTTTTCTTCTCCTGATGGCCAATAATTGAGATCTCTCCCCCCTTCCTTTTTTTATGTGTGTCTCTCTCTTCTGTTATGTGTTCCCCCTCCTTAGTTGATAGATTCCCGTGGTTAATTCCCTTATTTAGTTTTCAGTAGTTAATCCCACACTATCTGATTATTTTAACTGCTAAAAACCAACGTCAATCTCTTTTTTTCTGCATGCAGCTGCTGTTCATTGGGCTTGAGATGGGCCTCCAACTGGTTTGGACTCATTTGGGCTCTCACTGATCCACACTGTAACTCGTACTGATCTAGAACTCGAACAAAGTCCCCGGACGAAACCGAGCATCTACAGCTGCCCCTCTTTGCTTATTGTCGTATAACGAGAATAGAGAAAAGATCAAAAGATGATCGAGTTTGTCGGTGCTAAGAACTTCAAAAGATTAAAGCACCCTACTGTTATTTCGGGATAAATGAATTTGAAAAATCTTCAAATGACGAGTCCGCTCCCTATTCTTCAGGGAGTATAAGACTCGAACAATCTTCAGTAAACGTGTCTGCTCCCTATTCGTTCAGGGAGTATAAGACTCGAACAATATTCATAAAAGGTTCGCTCCCTATTCGTTCAGGGAGTATAAAACTCGAACAATCTTCATAAAATGGGTCCGCTCTCTATTCCTTCAGAGAGTATAGAACTCGAACAATCTTCAACAAACGGGTCCGCTCTCTATTCCTTCAGAGAGTATAGAACTCGAACAATCTTCAACAAACGGGTTCACTCCCTATTCATTCAGGGAGTATAGAACTCAAAAAATCTTCATAAAACGGGTCTGCTCTCTATTCCTTCAGAGAGTATAGAACTCGAACAATCTTCAACAAACGGGTCCGCTCTCTATTCCTTCAGAGAGTATAGAACTCAAACAATCTTCATAAAATGGGTCCGTACTCTATTCCTTCAGAGAGTATAGAACTCGAACAATCTTCAATAAACGGGTCCTCTCTCTATTCCTTCAGAGAGTATAGAACTCGAACAATCTTCAACAAATGGGTCCGCTCCCTATTCTATCAGAGAGTATAGAACTCAAACAATCTTCAACAATGGGTCCGCTCCTTATTTTATCAGAGAGTATAGACCTCGAACAATCTTCAACAAACGGGTCCGCTCCCTATTCTATCAGAGAGTATAGGACTTGATCTTCATAAAATGAGTTTTCTTCACTACTCTTCCGTGAATGCTTATATATGATTTGCTTCACTACTCTTCCGTGAAGGCTTAAGATTAAATTGTTTCGAACAATCATGAACATATGCTTGAAAATATTATATTCAAAAATTTAGAATTTGAGAAAATTTCTAAAAATCCATCTCCATCGTGAAAACTTGTCTAGAAGCCATTGGATACGTGAATCTGCTTTGGCTCAGTTTTAGTATAAACATCATTCTTGTCAAGATCTCAAACCATTTATCTTCATCTCGATACTTCAATATCTTCAATCTTCAACTATCCCTGTGAAACCTGTAGATATTTAAGTCATCATGCAATTATGGATGCCATGATGGATGCCATGATCCTATTTACCTAAAATGTACGCAATTATACAATTTAATACATTTTCTTCTTTGAAGGAACACCATATCTCTTGATCTCAATGGAACTCGGTTTCATCTTGGGCACATAACATTTGACCAGTTCACCCCAGGTAACAATCTCAATTCCATATCTCTCGACTTAACAGGACCTCGACTCCTTTCTTTCTTGAAACCCACCAATACTCATGACAAACTTCTTGATCAATGATAATCTCTATGGATCATCTTCTAATGGCTGATATTTTCTCCGAATTTCAAGATTTTAGTTTGCCGTAACCACACAAGCTTACATGTTTAAACCATTGTCAGCTTTAGAATACCTGTATTTTCTAAAACCTTTTGCACAATAATACAAAATGATCTTATGTACTTCAAGTTAAGCTATATGTTTTAACTTTTCAAAATACGATGTTTGCAAAAGGGAAATTAACAAGAAAAGACATCTCTTTATTTATATAATGCAAATATTTTTAAGTAACTACATGCCAAACTTTTAATTGGGAAAAGCAAAAGAACAAAAGAGTAGGCATCTTCAAATATCAATAATGCAAATGCTTTTGAACTGGCACACCGTTAAAATGACTCGAGTGTAGCTTCTGTCGAAAGGATCTCCAAAATTGTGATGATTCTTAAGAGTGTGAAGCTACTTCTAAACTCCTAAATCTCCCATCATTGGATGCCCTAAACCAGTATTGAATCTCATGTGCATTCAATTTTTCTCCTGGTTGTCTTCATCGAGACTCATTAATCTTTAGTCTCAACCTTGATCGCCAACTGTCATTGTTACTACCCATATCAAGAGCTCTTTCCACTTTCAAAATCAATTCAGAACCTCCATCATGCACGGATTCTGAATTTAAACAAAACTCAAGTCGCACTTTGCGGGTTTTCAACTTGAGACCTCCTTTGGTTTCAAGACGCCCTTTGCGGATTTTCATCTTGAACCCCCCTTTTATTTCTTTTTCTTTTTTTTCATCATTTTTCCTTTCTTCTTTTTTCATTTCTCAGTTTTTCCATTTTTTTTCCATTTTCTATTTTTCTCTTTTCTTTCCTTTTCATTTTTTCATCATTTTTCATTTTTTCTCATTTTTCTTTTCTTCTATTTTTTCTCATTTTTTTCTTCTTTTTTTCATTTTCTTCTTTTTTTCTTTCATTTTTTTTATTTTTCTCTTTTTCTTTTTTCCATTTCTTCTTCAAGCGAAATATCTCTTAATAGCGTCGGAATTCACTAGATAGGGTAATTCTGTTATGTCTATTTCATTTAAGACTAGAGCTCCCCCAGAAAAGGCTTTCTTGACCACATAAGGTCCTTCCCAATTAGGCATCCATTTTCCTCGGAAATCCTTCTGAACAGGCAAAATCCTTTTAAGCACCAAATATCCCTCATGGAATTCTCGAAGGCGAACTTTCTTACCATGTGCCCGTATCATACGTTTCTGGTACATCTGACCATGACAAATAGCTTTCAATCTCTTTTCTTCAATCAAATTCTTTTGGTCATACCTAGCCTGTACCCATTTTGCCTCATTGAGCTTCACCTCTGACAAAATCCGAAGTGAGGGAATTTCCACCTCAATAGGTAAGACATATTCCATCCCATAAACCAGGGAAAATGGAGTTTCCCCTGTTGACGTCTGTACTGTAATTCGATAGGCAAACAGAGCAAATGGAAACTTCTCATGCCAATCTTTATAGGTCTCAGTCATCTTCTTTATGAGTCTTTTGATGTTCTTATTAGCCGCCTCTACTGCCCCATTCATCTTTGGGCGATAAGTGGTGGAATTATGATGTTTTATTTTGAACTGCTTACAGACCGAATCCATCATCTATTGTTTAAATTCAACATTATCGGAGATAATCCTCTGGTAAACCATATCTACAAATGATCTTCTTCTTTAAAAATTTGCATATTGTCAACTGGGTAACATTTGCCTAAGAAGCTACTTCTACCCACTTGGTGAAGTTATCTATGGCCACCAGAATGAAACAATGACCATTTGAAGCTTTGGGAGAAATTTTTCCAATAACATCCATGCCCCCACATTGAGAATGGCCATGGAACTGTCATTACATGCAATGGATGAGGATGAGTATGTATTATATCTCCATAAATCTGACATTTGTGACATTTTCGGGCATAATTGATACAGTCAGTTTCCATAGTTGACCAATAATACCCAAATCTCATAATCTGCCTAGCCATATCATGTCCATTAGTATGGGTACCACATATTCCTTCATGCACTTCTTCGAGAATCAACTTGGCTTCTTTCGTGTCCACACACCTTAATAAAATCTGATCCAGGCTTTTCTTGTACATAGTCTCACCATCAAGCACATACCCTGATGCCATTCTTCTAATGGTTCTCTTATCATTCTCAGTGGCCTGTTCCGGATAACTCTGATACCTTATATATTGCAAGATATCATAATACCATGGGTTTCCATCTTCTTCCTCTTCAATATTAAAACAATGGGCTGGATACTCATAAGCCTTCATTTCAATGGGCATCATATTTGAATGCTCGTTCATCTTAAATGTTGCTGCCAGTGTGGCCAAGGCATCTGCCATTTGATTCTCTTATCTGGGGAGATAATTGAAAGTTACTTCTTCAAATTCTTCAATAAGTTCCATAACCAACTTACGGTATTCTACAAGTTTAGGATCTTTTGTCTCCCATTCTCCCTTGAGTTGGTAAATTACCAAAGTTGAATCCCCATACACCTTGAGCATTTTTACTTTGCGTTCAACGACAGCTCTAAGACCCAGAACACAAGCTTCATACTCGGCCATATTGTTTGTACACTCAAAATTAAGCCGACTGCTGAAAGGATAATGTTCTCCCTCTGGTGAGACCAAAATTGCCCCGATTCCATGTCCCATGGCATTTGAAGCACCATCGAAGTTCAACTTCCAATATTTACTTGTGGATGTGACTGCTTCTTCCACCAAAATAGCCATTAAATCCTCATCTGGGAAATCAAAGCTTAACGGCTCATATTCTTCTGAAGCCCTACTTGTAATTAATTCCGTTATAGCACTTCCTTTAATTGTTGTCTGGTTTACATACTGGATGTCAAATTCGGACAATAGAATCTGCCAATGAGCTAATCTTCCAGATAATGCAGACACACCCATTAAATATTTCAAGGGATCAAGCTTGGATATAAGCCAAGTAGTATGATACAATATATATTGCCTAAGCCTTCGGGTAGCCCATACTAAAGCGAATCACAACTTTTCAATTGGTGAGTATCTTGTCTCACATTCAGTGAATTTCTTGTTGAGATAATAGATAACACTTTCTTTCTTCTCAGTTTGGTCACGTTGCCCCAGCACACACCCCATTGAATTTTCATAAACCGACAAATAAAGGATCAATGGTTTTCCTGAGATGGGTGGCGCTAAGATCGGAGTATTCGACAAATATCTTTTCACTGCTTTAAAAGCTCTTTGACAATCCTCACTCCATTCTCCTGAGTTATTCTTACGAAGAAGGTGAAATATGGGATCACACTTTTCAGTCAACTGCGAAATAAACCGAGCTATATAATTTAACCTCCCCAAAAATCCTCTGACTTCTTTTTGTGTTCGTGGGGTGGAAAGTCTTGAATAGCTTTTACTTTATCTGGGTCTATTTCAATTCCTTTTTGGCTTACTACGAATCCCAACAGCTTCCCAGATGTCACCCCAAAAGTGCATTTATTTGGGTTGAGTTTTAGCTGGCATCTTCTTAGTCTTTTAAAGAGATTTCTCAAATTCCCAATATGTTCTTCCTCTGTCTTAGCTTTGACAATCATATCATTACATAAACTTCTATTTCTTTATGCATCATGTCGTGAAATAACGTGACCATGACCCTTTGATATGTTTCCCTGAATTCTTCAATCCAAACGGCATTACTTTATAACAAAACATTCCCCACATGGTAACAAACGTCATTTTTTCCATATCTTCAGGGTTTATCTTAATTTGATTGTAGCCAGGGAAACCACCCATAAAAGAGAACAAAGAATTTCCAGCAGTATTATCCACTAGAGTGTCTATATGTGGAAAAGGAAAATTATCTTTTGGACTAGCTCGGTTGAGATCCTTGTAGTCAACACACATTTGAACTTTCCCATCCTTCTTCGGTACTAGGATGATATTCGCCGCCCATTGAGGATATTTAGCCACTTTAAGAAACCTGACATCAAATTATTTCTTCACTTCCTCTTTAATCTTGAGCAACATCTCAGGTCTCATTCTTCTCAGTTTTTGTTGTACTGATTTATATTCAGGCTTTAATGGTAGTTTATGGACAACCAACTCTGTATCTAAACCTGTCATATCTTCGTATGACCAAGCAAACACATCCTTGTATTCTCGAAGCAATTCTATCAAACCATGTCGTCCCTCAACTGACAAAGTGGCACCAATATTTATTTTTCTCTTATTCTCATCTGTCCCCAAATTCAAAATCTCAGTAGGCTCTTTATAAGGCAGAATCTGTTTATCTTCATTCTCCACCATTTTCAGCAATTCAGAAGGTAGTTCACATCCCTCATCATTATCACAATCCTCGATTTCCCCTTGACATATAGGCTTCTCAAAGTCAATATCCGGGTCAGACTCATTAGCATTCATATTATTGATATCTGAGTTCCTGAAAGAAAAACGAAAGAGAAGATATATATACATATATACATATGGGAGGATCTTTTCCCATATAAATAAATAGAAAGGAATAAATACATACATATATACAACAAAGAATGAATGAAAAAAATGCATGGGAGAATGTTTGCCATTTGGAATTAACAGAATGCATGTTTTATTGAAAACGAGCTAAAACAAACAGCTTAACCCTTTACATAAAATAACCTATTGCCCTAGGGTATAAACAACAGGGAGAAAGTTCCAGTGCATTACTCTGTAAAAGATTTGTAAACTACAGGCAGTTCTTCCGCGGTCCAATTGTTCAACACGAAGCCCAACGGTGCAGGATAAATGCCCATAGCTCTTATTTCCTCAAACTCACCATCAGTTATAACATTAATGCCTAAATCTTCTAAGGCCTTCTCAACCATCACTTCATTATTCCTTGAATTCTCTTGAAACATATGCCCCCCAGATATGAAAATGCTGCTCAACGGCGGGAAGGTCATGGGTTCCCAGCTAAAGTCTTCACCAGCCAATCTGGCCTTTCTCATTTCTTGACCCTTCTTAATTCCCCTTAGCTTATCCCTTGAAGTTGGCTGATACCCCAAACCAAATCGATCTCTTTTAGTAATAGGGCATATTGGATTCACCAGTCTTTGCAACTATCGACCTAAACCCTTTCCAACTTTTGCTCCTCTTCCAAGAGTCAATTTAAGCCCCATCTTGGTACAATTTGACAATCGAGACTTTGGTACCTTCCTCCCTTCGGCCACAAACATGGCATTGACAAACTCCAACGATCTGAAAGAACACTCGACTACTTGCTCATCAACTTCAATATACAGAGCAGTAGTAGAAACAAAAGCAATAATGTCCTCTTCAGTGTTAATACATACCAATCTTCCATCAATCACAAATTTCAGTCTCTGGTGCAATGTGGACGGAACTGCACCGGCCTGATGAATCCAAGGCCTTCCCAACAAACAATTGTACGTATGCATAATGTCCATTACGAGAAATTCCCTTCATAAGTTGTTGGACCAATAGTCAGAGGAACATCAATCTTGCCCAACACTTCTCTTTTAGTCCCATCGAAAGCTAGAACCACACTTTGGTAGGTTCTCATAAGTGTACTATCTAATGGAAGCTTCTTCAGAGTCACTAAGGGAATCACATTATTAACCAAAACCTGGGACAACACATGTCCTTTACACTTAACTGTGATATGCAAAGCCTTCTGACTACCAATCATTCCAGAAGGGATCTCATCCTCATAAAAAGATAAAAAATTATCAGGTTGTATGTTGGAAACTAACTGGTCCAACTTTTCAATAGACAACTCTTTTGGAACAAAAGTCTGGTTCAAAACTTTTAACAGCGCATTTCTATGGGCCTCTGAACTCAAAAGTAATGATAAAACAGAAATATGGGCCTCATACTCTTTAGCTGGATTAATAGAATAACACCTACCAATTCTGGTAAAATGTCTCACCTCATCTACTTCCTCATTCTCTTTTGTTACATCTCCCATCTGGCAATTATATCTCCAAGGGACTTGTTTATTATCCCGATATGGGAATGGAGATGGAGGTGTAATAACCACTTTCGGAGCTACCTTTTTAGCCAATCGATTATTGGGAGTAATGATTAGGGGACAACTAGCATTGTATATGTTGAACTATGTTTTGATATAACAATTTAAGGCAAAATGTTTTTGGACTGGAATTGAATTTGCAAAATGTTTTTGGATTTGAATTGAATTTATTCAAAGTTTTAAAAGGTTTCAAAAATAATTCAAAGTCCAATAAAATCGGATTTGAGCAAAAATGCTAAAGGGTGTCAAAGTGCATCCATGCATCCCTGCAGTGCATCCATGAATCTGCACTAATGCATCGATGCATCAGGCAATGCATCCATGCATCCAAACATCGAATGCAATTAGTGCATCGATGCATCCTTGCCATGCATCGATGCATCCTGCCATGCATCCATGCATCAAGGCTGCAACGGCTAGTAACGGCTAGTTTATTTGAATTTAATGAAGGGGTATCGATGCACCTTGATCATGAATCGATGCATCATGTTATGGGCATCCTTTTTGAGTAGAAAAATCATCCCCAAACGACTCCAAAACATCCCCAACAGCTATATACAACATCAAACACATTCCAAGCTATAAATACAAGCTGAGGACACTTGAAGAAGTAAGAGAACAACTATCCAAGCAATCAAACACAAGAGAAGAGTTTTTCATTCTTATTCCATCATTCTCTTGTAAATATTTTGTTCTTGTGAGCTCAATCTTGTAAACACCTACCTTAGAGAGGTTTTCTTGTTTACATCTTTTATCCTTTTGTAAAGGGGAAAGGTTCTAGCTTATCTCGTGTAAAAGCTAGGGAAAGGTTCTAGTTTAGCCCGGAAAAACTAGGGAGTTGTAAGGTTATCTTTTTGTCCTCAAAAGAAAGAACAAATTAGTGAATTTGTTAGAAAATCCTTGGTGAGGAGCTAAGTTAGTGGATGTAGACTTTGGTTGAGAAAGTCGAACCACTCTAAATCGCTGTGCAATTTTCTATCTTTCAATCTCCTTACTCCCTAAACACAAAACCGTTCCGATCCCTCTTTGCAAACCTTTCCGGTTGTCTATTCGAGCATCCGAAAATCTCAACAATTGGCATCAGAGCCTAACTCGTTAAGAAGGTTTAACCACCTTGAGACGGTCCTAGAAGACGCTCTACCAATTCCCGACATAACCAAGAAGATGGCTTCCACCTCCGGCTCGTTCCACATGGAAGACTCCCTACCAACCGACAAGCCTCCATACTTTAATGGAGTCAACTATCGTCATTGGAAGAAATTAATAAAAGTATTCATCCAATCCAATGATCTTGATGCATGAGAGATAATCGAGAATGGCTACTCTTCTCCAAAGAAGAAGGAGAAGAAGCGGAGTGACAAAGAACGGAAGAAAGCTCAACTTAATGCCAAGGCCATGCACATGGTGTTGTGTGCATTTGGTCCTGAAATCTATGAAGGAGTTTCTTCATGTTCAAGTGCCAAGGAGCTTTGGAATAAGCTCGAGGAAATCCATGAAAACAAGAAAGAAGAACCAACAAAGGTGATGTCTCTATTGGCTAATGAAGAGCCCGAGGTATCTTCTAACTCAAATGAATTTAATTCTTATACGTTTGATGAGTTACAAGATGCTTTTAATAGGTTATATTCGGAGTTTGAGACCATGAACTCCAAATATAAGAAAATGATTTCAAAATTTAAAATCGAGAATGATTTTCTTTTGAAAACAAAAATAGATTTTGAAAGCCAAAATGAAATTTTGAAAAAGGATTTAGAGCTTTCAAAAATAAAAATTGAAAGTTTTTAAAAAGAAAAATTTGATTTAAAAGTTAAGCTTGAATGCTTAACAAAAGAAAAAGAAATCATTTTAAATAATTCATTTAGTTCAATAATGACAATATGTTCACATTGTCATTATCCTGGTCATAAGGAACATACTTGTCCTTTGAAGAAAGGAATCGTTTAAAATTAAACAAGTATGGATTCCTAAGGGAACAAGGGGCATTGAAACTAACGTTCAAGGATCCAAAGCAATTTGGATACCAAAATCCAAATAAATGTCTCTTGTAGGTGTGTGGGAGAAATGGTGATGAAAGTGATGATATTCAAGATGCTCTAGCCACACATAAAAAGGAATGGGTAACCTCTAAGCTTAAAGCTTTTAATTTTGGTTATTTGGTTGCTCGTTTGATTTTAAGCATGCATGAGTTTTGGTTTTAAATGATTATGCATCATTGTTTTAATCTCATGTATGTTGAAAAGATGATTATGATGAACATTTTAAGCTTATATTAATTTTTAAGAATTTTTTGTTCATCATAATAAATTTTGGTCAAAATTGGTTTTAAATGCTAATGATATCTCTCTAACAATTGATATCAAATTTCAAAATACTTTGATTTTATAAATTTTAATTTTTGGCCTAAATTTGAATGTTTATGCATGTGTTATAAATGAAAATGATATCTCTTTAGCAATTGATATCAAATTTTTCAAAATGCATAACATTTTTGGAAAACTTTATGCAAATGCACTTAATTTTAACAATTGGTATTAATATCAAATTTCAACAATTGGTATTGCATAAAGTATTTTAGACTTGGATATATTGAATTTCATGTGCCTCTAACATGTTTGTTATTCTTTGTAGAAATTCAATATTTTGTTTAAGTGTCATGAACTTAAAAGCTAAATTTTGTTTGGAATGCATTTATTGAGGGGGAGCTTTGATTTTTCAAATGATTTTTAAAATGTCAAATTTACTACTTACTCTCCAAAGTTATTTTGAACTTCAAAGATTGAATTATTTTTTATATAACAAAAAGGGGGAGAAGTTTGGTTTGAAAAATTCAATTTATTTCTTAATGAAAAAGGGGCAGCTTAACATTTTCATATATTTTCCAACAATTGGTAACAATTGATATCTTTTTCATTAAACAATTTATTAAGGGGGAGTTTTGCCAAAACCAATTTTTCAAATGTTTTGTTATATCAAAAAGGGGGAGATTGTTGAATTATGTTTTGATATAACAATTTAAGGTAAAATGTTTTTGGACTGGAATTGAATTTGCAAAATGTTTTTGGATTTGAATTGAATTTATTCAAAGTTTTAAAAGGTTTCAAAAATAATTCAAAGTCCAATAAAATCGGATTTGAGCAAAAATGCTAAAGGGTGTCAAAGTGCATCCATGCATCTGCACTAATGCATCGATGCATCAGGCAATGCATCCATGCATCCAAACATCGAATGCAATTAGTGCATCGATGCATCCTTGCCATGCATCGATGCATCCTGCCATGCATCCATGCATCAAGGCTGCAACGGCTAGTAACAGCTAGTTTATTTGAATTTAATGAAGGGGTATCGATGCACCTTGATCATGCATCGATGCATCATGTTATGGGCAGCCTTTTTGAGTAGAAAAATCATCCCCAAACGACTCCAAAACATCCCCGACGGCTATATAAAACATCAAACACATTCCAAGCTATAAATACAAGCTGAGGACACTTGAAGAAGTAAGAGAACAACTATCCAAGCAATCAAACACAAGAGAAGAGTTTTTCATTCTTATTTCATCATTCTCTTGTAAATATTTTGTTCCTGTGAGCTCAATCTTGTAAACACCTACCTTAGAGAGGTTTTCTTGTTTACATCTTTTATCATTTTGTAAAGGGGAAAGGTTCTAGCTTATCCCGTGTAAAAGCTAGGGAAAGGTTCTAGTTTAGCCCGGAAAAACTAGGGAGTTGTAAGGTTATCTCTTTGTCCTCAAAAGAAAGAACAAATTAGTGAATTTGTTGGAAAATCCTTGGTGAGGAGCTAAGGTAGTGGATGTAGACTTTGGTTAAGAAAGTCGAACCACTCTAAATCGCTGTACAATTTTCTATCTTTCAATCTCCTTACTCCCTAAACACAAAACCGTTCCGACCCCTCTTTGCAAACCTTTCCGGTTGTCTATTCGAGCGTCCGAAAATCCCAACAGTATACCCCTTTAGACGATCCTTCCGAAGCGTAAACTTTCACTTCCTCTTCTTCAGCAATCTCTTTAAAGAACTCAATTTCTTTATTGTCCATCATGTCTTGTACCAAAGATAGGAAGTCAGGACATTGTTGAATACTGTGTCCTTCACAATTATGATATTGGCATACCTCTCCACTGTTAAACTGTTTACCCATCAAACTTGGCTTCAACAATCCTACCTTAACCATCTGGCACCACACCCAACTCATGGGTTATACCACCTCACTAACATTCCTTATAATTCTCTTTCTTTTTTTCCTCAGTAATTGCATTAACTCCTGTCCCTGCATGGTTTGGCAATAGATTCTGAGCTATATTCGGCTGTTCACTGTCACCAAAATTTATGACATTCCTTATTCTCAAAGCTTGGACAAGCTTCTTAAACGCAGTACAATTCTCAATGGAATGCCCGGGATTCCCCGCATGGTATTCACACTAAACACTAGCATCATATAATTTGGGAAAAGGAGGTTGCATTGGTGTCACGTGATACGGCAAAACCACATATCGATCACACAAAATCTAAAATAATTCCTTATAAGTATTGGGATAGGGTCAAATTGAGGCCTCTCTCTCCTCTGGTCCCTTGCCTCTTGTCTATTGTCATTTTGTGTTGATGACCCTGCTCCTTGACGACGGGAAACAGTGATGTTATTAGAATCGTACTACCTCATATTACTGACTTTGTTTTCATTTTTCCTCGTTGGTGGCCTCTTACTAGACTCTCATCCCTCGAGCTTTCCACTCTTAACCGCCATTTCAATCATTTCTCCCGCTATAACTACATCAGGAAAACTTCGATAAGGATTGCCGATAAGATGCGAGAAAAAAGGAGCTCTTAAGGTATTGACAAAAAGCATATTTGTTTCCTCCTCTTCCAATGGTGGATAGACTTGCACCACTACATCTCTCAATCTTTGAGCATATTGTCTAAAACTCTTGTTAGACTTCTTTTCCATTCCTTGCAACATCATCATGTTGGGCCTAACATATTTTACATGTTTGTATTGCTCAAGAAAGGACTTAGCCAAGTCTTTTCACGATTTAATATTAGCTCTACTCATCTGGTTATACCACCGGATTGCCGAACCAGTTAAGCTTTCCTGAAAGCAGTGTATCAACAATTGATCGTCCCCTATGTATCCGGTCATATTCCTACAAAACATTGTGATTTGCGCAGAGGGACACCTGGTACCATCAAACTTCTCAAAGTCAGGAACCTTAAACTTTGGAGGCAAAACCAAATCAGGAACTAGACTTAATTCCTTTGCGTCGAATCCATAGACACTGGTATCTTCCTTCATGGCTCTGACTTCTCTTTCTAACTGTTTCCATTTCTCTCCCAACGGATTATTTTGGTCATTCTTGGCTTCTTCATCAAGGTCCGAAACTTGATGATATTAATGTTCTTCCTGATACGAACTAGATCCAGGCTGTACGTTAACAGAAGCACCGATTGGATTAATGTGAACCTTCCCGACATGAACAGGAGTCACTTGAACGTTCAGAGATTATTCTGGGGTGAACCCTGGAGGATAAAGTGGGTCCTCAGTTACAGCTCCTGGCACAGGGCTTTTCCCATGTTCCGGATTTCTTCCTTCTAACAGACTCTCAAACTTGGCAAACATCTCCTTTTGGGTATTCATCAGACCTTCTTGCATTTTCTTTATATTTTCTTGTAACTCCAGTTGAGTTTTCTCAAGTTGAGCAATTTTATCATCCATGACCTTCTTCCGGGTATTATAGGGATACTTAGAAGTTCCCAGTATTACTCTGTCACATAGTCCTTTTATTAACGTTGATGTTTATTAATGAATATGAAATATATGATTATGAATGAATAAAATACGATGAAAAAATTTAAATGCATTAAAAATGTATATGCAAAATGTAGAATGTTGATCCTGGAACGACTCCTTAGAATAACTATTTATATTAGAACGATGTTCAATTACAAAGTTGGAACATATCACAAATAAATCTACACCATCTCTCCTATTTGTTGTACATGTGCTAGCAGCTCCACAATCTTCTGGTTTTCTTCAGCTCGGGATCCAGTTCTTCAGTCACATCAGCAGCTTCCTTAGATAGAATAACCAAATATTGAGCTTTCCCCGCGCGTGTCCTAGGTAACAAGCAATAAGGTCCTCTCTTTGCTTAACTCTCACCTGAGCACGCTCCCATTGAAAACGCCACTGTACATCCCCCTCATAAATAATTATCGATAGCTCACTTGTTTGCCTCTGAAAATCTTGAACCATGGCTTCAAGCTTACTCACTTGTTTTTTCAGACTCTCAACCTCCCCATGGCTCGAGCTACCTTCCCTGCTTCGGTATCATCGTAATGCATTATCTAAACTAGAAATCTTCCCCTTCAACTTCTCATTCTGGGCCTGACTCTCTTATAACCGCTGCTCTAAAGAATCCTTTTCTTTCGATAAAATCTTCACTTGGTGTCTGCTTTGTTTGAGCTCTTCTTAACTCTCTCCGGCTACTCTCTTGAGGCTCGCCACTTCTTGCCTCCATTCGACAGATGATTTACTCGAGCTAGAACCTATCTGAGCTTTTACCATTCGCTGATAAGTTGACCGAAGATCGTCAAAGTCTAGCCGAAGTTGCTTCTCCACCTTTCAATTCGATCTGCTGTACTCTTCTGAATGTCAATCTCCAATCCCTTTTGATACACTCCATCTTCTAGCTTCTGCAAAGTCATTCTCCATTGTCTCCGTTCTGCTTCGAAATCACGCTTAGCTAACTCTAATGGAGATGGCACCACTCTCAACTGTTCTTCTACCGGCTGAATATTTTCAGGATTCACCATCGGGATGTTATCATTTACTCGACCGTTTCTCCACTGCTCGTACTCTTGAGATATCTCGAGATCATAAGTGAACAGATTTACACGACGATTTTGCTTCCAGGCCTCAGCAACCCCTTTAACTTTACCCATATATTGATCTCCTTTGAATGCACAATCCGACCCTACCAAGTCCTATGTGGTTGGAATAAACTGCTTTGACCCATACTTTCTGGAAACTAGTAGCGGTGCATACCCAACAGAACCCCATATACCTGGCAAAGAAACCCAATCTTGCTCTCCACATCGGTAAAGTATATCCGAAGACACATTCCACGAAGCTCGCCACAAAATATCACCATATCTGATATCCTTGAAGATGACCATCCATTTTTCTTCGGTGAAACCCCCAGGCCATTCTTTAGAAAGAAAATCCTTCAAAGGTGAAAACCCATCTAGAAACACTCGTCCTTGTGCCCTTTCAACATGTTTGAAATGACTTAGAATCCACACTAGCAACAATGGCGCACACCCTATAAAGTGTCATTCTCCCTCGCGCCTACAAGAACTCAAAAACAGGAACGTCTCAACTAGAATGGCTGGAACAGGATCCACACGCTTGTCTAATCTTTCAAACAGGTCAACGACTGATACGCCTACATATCCTAGCACCTTTGGAAAAATAACGAGCCCATAAATCCCTAAAGTAAACAAGTCAAGCTTCTTTCTCTTATCAGGATGATGAGCAATTACTTCTTTCAAAGTAACCCAAGAGATGCACTCATTGTCTCCCTTCTTCTTAATGTTTCTAACTACCTAATCTTCACTCATTCCGATCATCAATAGTAATTTCTTCTTAAATGAAGGAGTGACTGGCAGCTTGGTATATATTCTATCTATTTGGGACCTTGGACAACGGACCAAAGCTTGATACTCCTCTATTGTTGGTGTCAGATCCACTCTACCAAATGTGAAATAGCTATAAGCCGGATTCCAGAACTGCGCCAATGATCTAAACAGATTTCGGTCAATAGGAACATCCAGAAGATAAGGAATATTGTCGTACAACTTATAAAACATCTCCTTATCGACTGCTTCCCATCTTCCCCATACCTCTCTTAGCTCACTCAAATCATTCTGACGTACATTGATGTGAGTGTAACCAAATAACTCCGACACGTATCCATGCGTCACACTGTCCCCATTAGTCAATTGGGATTATTCCGACCACCTCAGAACATCTGCATTATCCTCAACCTCTTTCTGAACCATTCGTTCCATATTACAGGCCTTCTATATGGACATCGATCCCAAATCAACACCATGTAATGGATAGTACAATGCAAAACAGAAAAGAAACAAGGCAAAGACAACAAAAGATCGGTTAGTAAACATAAAGCAATTAAGTCGGGATAATAATTTGTTAAAGAATCCTACCCACATGCTGGCTACCCAATCATGCTTTATCATATCCTACCCAACATGATATCTACCCCATGCTTTGTTATTCACAAAAGAAATCCTAACCGCATGATATCTAATTCGCATGCTTATTCAAAAAATAAACCTAACCGCATGATATCTAGTTCGCATGCATTTATTCGAAAAACGAAAATAAATGACTCAAAAAAGCTTTTCCTTATATACCCTCCTCACGGGATCCTTAAGGTTCGGGTTAGGCTCAACCTAAGTTCAGGCTCTATGTTCACTATATGCTGGGTTTGGTTCTAAAGTAATAGGTTCTCGAATTGTCCTTGCCGGGTGCCCCCTTGTGCTACCAAACCCTCAATCTTGGCACATCACAGGCTTTAGGGGATCGAGTTCAATTTCAAGGGAACACACCTCCTTATGTCCATGCGGAGGTGAATACCATCACAAGGACCATAAGGCGTGAGCTCCAAGAGCGATCCACTATCCCATGCGGAGGTGAAAACCACACAAGGGCATAGTCTCTCACTCCTACTTAATTTGGATAAAGCGGGGTTTTAGCTCATGTCATGAAAATGCAGCTGTGCAATGTGTGAGGAAAAGCGAAAAACACACAAAACACTCAAAATCAATTCCCAAAACACACAATTATTCTGAAACCATTAACAAACAAATCAGTACAACTATTTATTAGTTAATCAAATTAAATTAAAAAAAATCAAAATACAAACAAAACTTATAAAAAACCAAACAAGGGATTCAAAACCAAATTAAAACGAATTTATAATTTTCAATTGCAAAGACAATAAATTAATCGACTATCGACCTGACTCTCTAAAAAAAATCCCCAGTGGAGTCGCCAAGCTGTCGAAACGATTTTACCTTAAAAAGTGAAAAGATAAGATTTTGAAAACCACATATTTTTAATTTATCTCTTTCAATTGATTTTTAAATTAAAAAAATACAATTTAAAAAACCTCTCATTTCGAAAAATTTTAGAGTTCCTTTACGATAAAAAAATACGGTTCGAAGAGTCGCCACCAATCTTTGATTAGGGTGTGATTAGGCACCCAAAAATGTTTTGTCATTTTAAATAAAAATTAATTTTAATTAAAACAACAAATTGAGGCATGCATTACCAAAAATTGAGTTCGGAGTTGGTTACGTGTGGGGAAGGATTAGCACCCCCACAACGCCCTAAATCAGTACCTCGTCGATTAATTAACGTCTTTGCATTGAACTTGACAAATTCAAACTTGATTTGATTTATGATCCCGAAAAAATGTGAATTTTACAATGAAATGTAGTAATATTAAATTATTTCATATCGAGAAGGAATAATTTATCAGTACTTGAGAAAATTAATTCATACTCAAATCAAAATAATATAATATTAAAATTTCATTATAATATTCAAATGCACCCAAATAAATTAAATTAAAATTACCAAGTCGTTTTAGAAAGATAAAAAAATGTTCGACTATTTACAAATATCGAGACCAGATCTTAAAAGTTATAACAACATTTTCTCGATAAATTTAAATAGCCGAACATTTCTTTTTCTTCCATTCCCAAATTTTAGGTGAAGAATCGATTTTCTAGGTTTCACTTTCGGGATACACTTTTATTTTAAAATCATTAAAAGCGGACCTCAAATGCGTTATGACAACCCGCTTAAAATAATTTTAAATTAAAAGTGTATTACCCTTAATCCAATTATGTAATATGTTGAGTTATGCAAATGAGGTTACCATGTGAATCGACCAAAAAAGGATTTCATGCCAAAATTAATTAATCAAAATTAAAAATATCATACAACGTAACATATAAAAAATTATATAGGTATATTTTAATTAAAAATTAAAAATTATGCATATTAACATATAATGTACAAATGTGACTTAAATATAAAAATAAAAACATGACATGTCAAACTATAAATTTAAAAAGTGTATATGTTAAAATAATGACTAAATTTAAATACGTAAAATTAAATATACTAATTAAAAATTAAAACAATTACTTAAATAAAAACAAGCATAAATGTAAGGGACTTAAACCTAAATAACCAATGAAAATTACAACTAAAACTGAAATATGAAAATAACTAAATCGGGTCAAATTAAAAAAAAGAAATCAAAATCAAGTCCTACATGTGACTAAATTATAAACATGCACTAAACCTAGGAGGATCAAAAGCTAATTTACTCCTAGAGTTATAGTGACTAGATTCTAATTTACCCGAAATATTTAATATATAACCTAACTAAAAAAACCTAAACTAATTTAGCAAAACTAAAGGACTCAGCCGCTCAGCCCTTCTCTCTTTCCTCCCATCTCATTCCACGCACGATTAAAGCCTCGCCCAAGCATCCAACGCCGCTGTTCAAGCCTCTCCACTCATCTCGCGCAACCCTCACCTCGCCTTGCTAGTCTTCAATCTTGGGTTAAATCGCGTTTAAAAATTTAAAAATAGATTCAAAGAAGGGTTTTGACCTCTCGGCCTCACTCTCTCTCTTCGGCATCTTCCCTCTCCGGCGATGCGACTCAACGACTAGGGTAACACTACCACTTTCCCTTTCATTATTTTACTTCCAATCAAAGATATACACCTTTGGAAACTCTATAAAACGAAAGTAGAAAATGAAAGCCTCTTGAATTTTTTTTGATGTGATTTCTGTCACGAGAAGTAGAAATGGGAAAGAGTTGGTTCTGTTTATATTTGTTGCTTGGTTCTGTCGAAATAGAGATGGGAACAAAGAATGGAGAAATGATTAGTATTGCTTTGATGAAAAGAACGTGGAAGGGATTCCATTACAAATTAGTGTTATGAATTTTATAGGAACCTTAATAATTTTTTTTACAGTCTAATTATTACAGTATAAAATCCGAACCTAAAGCTGATCCCATTTAGTTTCTCCAAATGACATAAACGTACACAAAAGAAATTGGAAACAAAGACAAATCCCAGAAGAGTACCTCAAAAATACTTGCAGTTCTAATGCTTTCCTGAAAAAAGAGTTTGTTACACTGCTTGATCTCTGAATCCCTGAACGTTGTTTACAGAGCTTCTCTTTTTCTATTTGTTATGGTGTGTAAATAAAAACAAAACAAAAAATATGGTCTCTGTTCTCTCTTTTCTTCTCCTGATGGCCAATAATTGAGATCTCTCCCCCCTTCCTGTTTTTGTGTGTATCTCTCTCTTCTATTATGTGTTCCCCTCCTTAGTTGATAGATTACCGTGGTTAATTCCCTCATTTAGTTTTTTAGTAGTTAATCCCCTACTATATGATTATTTTAACTGCTAAAAACCAACGTCAATCTCTTTTTTTTTCTGCATGTAGCTGTTGTCCATTGGGCTTGAGATGGGCCTCCAACTGGTTTGGACTCATTTGGGCTCTCGCTGATCCACACTGTAACTCGTACAAGATCTAGAACTCGAACGAAATCCCAGGACGAAACCGAGCATCTACACAATATTTTTAAAAAAATAAAAAGATATGATACAGAAAAAGACAACACAATCTCAACATGAAAATTTAAATAGTGTGGAAAAAAATTAAAATATTCCTTTATATACATGTTTCATCTTTTCTAAAAATTTAATAACTATCAATAATTTTCTTGTCTCTATTCAATCTTAGACGAAGGTGTGAGGGAGGATTAAGAGAACAAATTTGACAATTTACTTTACGAACGTTTTTTAATACATCAGCAAAACTATTACAAAAGCATATTCCTAATAAATAGGGAAAGGACTAAAGAATCGAGGTTTATTTTTGTTTAAATTTTTATTCGGATCTAATATAATAGTGCCATAAAAATAAAAATAAAACGTTTAAAGAATATGCGAAACGAAAAAAATAAAATTTATTGAGATCTGAATAAATAAATAAATAAAATAAAGATAATAGAGGCTAGACACTTAGACAAACACCTACGACGAGATTTTAAAAATTAAAAAATTATTTTAGAAAGAAAACTATTTTAACATATAATTATTATATTATAAAGGAACATGTTTTAAATATATGTTCATTATTCTAATAGATATTAGTTAAATTTATATAAAATTTTGATTCGATTATATACTTTTACAAAATATTTATTTTTCGAACCGGGTAAATATAAACTATAACTTAAAATTATTTATAAAAGTAGTGTCTGTTTGTGTCACAATAAAACAACGATATGTAGTGTTAGTCGTGATATAATAATAAATGGGTCAATTTTTTTTAATGTCATGCTCATCTTAAGATGAGCCTTATACACTTATCGCATACATTTTTTACTTTTGCATAAAATCATAATTGACATGACATATAATTAATTTTTTTATAGAATTCATTAATTTTATTAAATAATATTTTAAATTAGAGAAAATAACATCAGTGACTGAAAATGTCTTATAATATACGATTTTAACTAACTTTTTTTGAATTTGCCAAAATGACCAACAAAATCGCAATGCGAACTCCAATTTCGCAACTCAGTTTTCAAAATCACAGTGTGAATAGTAAAAATCGCAACGCGAATAGTAAAATCGCAACGCGAATTGAAAAATTGCAACGCGAATTGAAAAATCGCAACGCGAATTTAGAAAATCATAAAATCGCGTTGTGAATTTCAAATAGTAACTCTTTGCTTCTAGACTGGGATTTTAAGTGGAAAATAAAACTTATTTACATGTGTACATGAATTAATTTTTTCTTAATATAATTCAAAATTTAATTTTTTAAATGTATTTCATTAGTATGAGTTAAGGATTCTTTCAAATTTCAAACTTTAATTAATTGAATTTAGAATAATTTGTAATGAAGATTGACAAATGAAATAGATTTGTTGTTCATTTATATATACAATTTTTCACGTGTACGAATATTTTTTATAAAAATTATTTATGTACTTTTCTAACAAATTATTATAGATGGATTATAAGAGATAATTTACATATAGATTCGTTGCGATTTTACGTCACGTTGCGATTGTACTATTCACATTGCGATTTTTACTATTCACATTACGATTTTTACTATTCACGTTGCGATTTTTCTATTCACGTTGCGAAATTAGAATTCGTGTTGCGAATTTGACTTTCGCGTTCTCGTTGAGAATTTGACTTTCGCGTTGCGAATTTGACTTCTGTGTTGCGATTTACAAATTCGCGTTGCGAAATTGGAAACTGGGTTGCGAAATTGGAGTTCACGTTGCGAATTTGTTGGTCATTTTGGCAAATCCAAAAAAAGTTTGTTAAAATCGTATATTATAAGGTATTTTCGGTCACTGAGATTATTTTCTCTTAAAATTATGATAGAAATTTATAATAATAATAAATTAAGTACATAATTAGAATATTTCTTAAAATCAATGACAAAAAACTAACAACTTAATGTCATATAAGTATCGTACAAAATAAAAAAACTTACCAAAACTTGAACATATATAAATATAACAAATCTGATCGTATCAGTAAATGAACCGTAAAAAGAGATCAAACTATTGAAGATCGCCAAAAAATCGTAAATCAAAGTCAATTGAAGTGAAAAAACTATCCATAAACGAAAATTAAATATGAAAATCCAATCTGACGGTCCAAAATAGAGAAGATCAACATAATTAAATACAAATGTCATCTTAATCAAATGTGACAATAGAGAACGAATTTAAAATATGTCATACGAACAAATTTATTAAAAATTAAAAAAATAATGATGCAATATAAAATAAAAGTACGAATGATACATCACAAATAAGAAAAACAATTTCTTTTTACTGATACAATAAAAATATTGACTGTGGATAACCAACATCAATGATATTAATTTATGAATAAAAAATATTTTCTTAATATTTTAAGAAATAATTAAAAATGGTGTATTTTAGGAAAAAGTCCTCGTACAATGTATAATGGAATGAATAATTAGAGCAATTGAAATGTGCCTAAAACATGGGAAAAAGAGGTGGACAAGTCGGTGTCGTTTAGCGGCGGAAGCACACGCGTGTGTGGGGAACAGTGCGCCCACGACTCCTTGTTGTATCTGGTCAACCCGACAATTAATTGCCGCTGCAGCTTACACTTACAATATTTTGCCTGCCTCGACCCACGCGCCAAACACCACGTGTTCCAGCTATGCTTCAAAATCTCCGTGATAGATTATGAATGGACAAAATAATTTAAGTGATCGAAAATGTCTTATAATATACGATTTTAATCAATTTTTTTTGGATTTGCAAAAATAATCAACGAATTCGCAACTCGATTTCGAATTCGCAACACGAACTTTAATTTCGTAACACAATTTCTAAATTCGCAACACGAATTTGAAATTCGTAACACAGAAGTCAAATTTGCAACTCGAATGACATTATTTCGCAACATGAATTTCTTTTTTGCAACTCGATTTTTAAATTCGCAACACAAGTTTTTTTTTCGCAACAAGATTTCCTAATTCGCAAAGCGCGTTTCAATTTCGCAACGCGAATTTTATTTTCGCAACTCAATTTCTTTCCCAACACGAATTTTAATTTTGCAAAACAACTTTTAATTTCACAACACAAATGTAAATAGTATATAAACTACGCAGCAGCAACAACTCATAACCTAAACCCTAAATCGCAACTCACTCTATCTCCATCTCTCACTCTCTCCGACGACATCCGTCCCATCAAAAAAATGCCTAATAGCTTGCCACCAATCAGTGGCAACCTCAGCCTCTGTGGGTATCAATGTTTGTAATGGATAGTTTGTATCCTAATAATATAAAAGCCCAAACAAAGTCAAACGTCTACTAGTAATAAATTGTTTATATATGGTAGTATTTGTTTTTAGTTAAATCATCGATCGTCATATATGGTAGTATCTCTTCCCAATCCAACTGTCGGATCCTCTTCCAAGTAATAGCCCTAGGAATATCATTTGAATTCTTAATGGTATAAGTACGCATGCTGGGAAATGCCTCAAATATCCAAATCTACAATATAATACATAAACATTAATTTTAGTAATTGTTAAATAATTAATTTTGGAAACATTATATAGAAATTCTTACCTTAAAGGCCCAAATAAAGCCTACCAAAGTGTATTTGGAATCATGCACATGCAAACTACGACGGTCCTCAAAGACATATGACAATTTTTTCCAATTAGATTTCCATATATATGAACCCCATGGAAACACGTTCCATGCATCTAGGTCATCTACCAGTATTATTAAATCCTTACAAATAGGTTGTCTGCCCTCTTTTGCTAAAAAGCCGGCATACAAAAGTAACAAAAGGCTTACTCGGAAAACATCAAGGTCATCCATCCGAGTAAAACCATATTTAAGAAGTAATCTTCTCAAATCTTCGACGTGTAAAGTGGCCTTCACCTTTGCCATGTCAGGAAAAACCCAAAATAACCATGATGGGATGACGATATGACTAGTGTACGGACCTAATTCATCGTTTCATCCGAAACGTAGACCAGTGACCAAGCAAAACTCCTCCCGCCCAAAATGAGTATACGCCGGTGGAAAATAAAACCATATCTCATCATCGCCACGTTGTATCCCCTCGGGTAGATCGTTAGTCATGGTATGTAGAAACAAATAAGTCAACAAAGCATCTCCACTTGGATGTTGTACTTTCAGCCATGGCCCGAAACAAGTATTCTCAAACAAATTTCTTTGGACATGTGTAAGTATCGACGCAATTGTAGTGGTTAGGCTTAATTTATTCCTTAAAGTCAATGCAGCAGAAAAAAATTCCTAACAAAAACAATAAAAATACTAAGTTAGATATACTAATAATATACCAAAAACTACAAATTATACACAATAAACATACATGATATTAAATAGGGAAAATATAGCCAAATATGTTTCAAACTAGCCCGGTATTCACCCAAGTCATTATTTTATCATAGTTCACAAAATGCATCAGATAACATTCCAGAAGTAAGCACTTATATAAACATTTAAAAGGACAACATATAGGTTTAATGCATGTTCAAGAACAACATTCTAGAAGAGTAGTAGTTTATCATTGAAACTTAAATTCGCAACACGAAAATCGTAACTCAAAAATGAAATTCGCAAGTCGAATTTTGAATTCGCAACGCGAATTTCTTTTTCGAGTTGTGATTTTCATGTTGCGAATTTAAGTTTCAAGAATAAACTACCTTTCTTATGCAAATTGAAACTTGAATGAATTGCATTACTTCAACCAAAAAACAAAGACAAATACTAACTTCACAGGGTTAAACACTAAATTGTTTAGCTATATTGGTAGCAACCGAATGAATTTACTAAGCAATCTAAGTGAAATGATTAATATATATATTGAAATTACGAGTAAATTTAACATCAATTTAAATATGAAAATGATTATTTATCTAATAATAATACAAAAAATTCAAAATAAAAATAATTAAAAAAACTAACCCTCGGTGGTTGATTTTCCATTTGTGGTCGTGAATGGTTATGAGATGGTGGCTGTGAGAGATGGAGATGGAGGGGTGTCACCGGATATGGGGACGGATGTCGCCGGAGATGGAGACGGATGTCGCCGGAGAGAGTGAGAGATAGAGATGAGTCTGAGTTACGATTTAGAGGTTTAGGTTATGAGTTGCGATTTACGGGATATACTATTTATATTTGTGTTGAGAAATTAAAAGCTGTTTTGCGAAATTAAAATTCGTGTTGCGAATTCAAAAATCGAGTTGCCAAAATAAATTTCGCATTGCATAATTGAAACGCGCTTTGCGAATTAGAAAATCTTGTTGCGAAAAGGAAATTTGTGTTGCAAATTTAAAAATCGAGTTGCGAAAAAGAAATTCGTGTTGCGAAATTGTCAAATTTGTGTTGCGAAATTGTCAAATTCATGTTGTGAATTCCAAATTCGAGTTGCGAATTTGGAAACTGTGTTGCGAATTCGAAATCGACTTACGAATTCGTTGGTTTTTTTGCAAATCCAAAAAAAATTGATTAAAACCGTATATTATCAAACATTTTCGGTCACTCAAATTATTTTCTCTTATGAGTTTTTTTGGGTATAATTATGCTCCAATTGGTCTACTTTTTTAGCTTTCCAAATTTATTATTTTTTGTTAAGACATTAAGTTGTCGTTTCTTTTGTGTTAAATTTGTACATTAAGATATCACATAATCAAGTTTAACCCAAATTATTAATAGTCTTATACTTTAGACTTTAGTTTTCAGATCAGATAAGTGAAGAGAATAATAAATTCTGGAAATTAAAAACAAATGGACTAAAATATAAAGGTTTAAAGATTATGGGGATTAAATCATATTCAATATTTTTTGGAACTTTACACCAAATGTCACTCAATTATTATTAACAATATTATAATGAGTTAACAAATTTCAAAAGTTACATATAAGTCACTATTTGTCAATTGTAACAAATATGTCACTCTATAGTTAAGTTTGCAATAAACATTAAATTTTTAGTTATAGTAGAGTGGCTTGATTGTTACAACTTAACAGTAGAGTGATATATTTGTTACAATCAAAAAAATGAAATGACCCAAATGTAATATTATAAAATTTAGTAACCTATTTATAATCTTACTAATAATCTAGTGATTTGATGTAATTTATCCATATTATTTTAGCTTAGATTTCTTTGATTTGTTTGATCGTGTTACAGTTGGCACAGCATTCCAAACAACATTATCCAATGGTCTCAACACTGGTTTACGTGCCTCTTCACCGTACGTAGTTATCTCATATTTATAAGGGAAAATAACTTCAGTGATTAAAAATGCCTTATAATATACGATTTTAATTAATTTTTTTTTGATTTGCCAAAATGACCAACTAAATCGCAATGCGATCGATAATTCACAACGCAATCTCCAGTATCGCAAATCAGTTTCCAAATTCGCAATGCGATTCTGACTATCGCATTGTGATTTTCCAAATTCACGTTGCGATTTTCCGACTATCGCAATACGAATATGTAAATCGCAATGCGAATATGTGAATCGCAATGCGATTCTGACTATCGCAATGCGATTCTGACTATCGCAACGAGATTCTGACTATCGCAACGCGATTCTGACTGTCGCAACACTGAATTTCAAATTCGCAACAGGTTTTAGTTTCGCAACACAAATGTTTTGGGTATATAACTACGCAATAGAAGCAACTCATAACCTAAATCCCTAAATTGCAACTCATTCCATCTCCATCTATCACTCTCTCCGGCGACATCCGTTCCTATATCCAACGACATCCTTCCCCATCCGGCAACAGGTTTTAGTTTCGCAGCTCGTTTGTTTAGTAAATTAATTTACAATAATGAAATCATCTAATGTTGATCATGTTTGGATAGATTTGTATTTTGGAGGGTCATGGGAAAATGTTCATGGTGTTTTACAATATATGCCTTTACCCATGAATCTTCAACTAAAACTGTCATTAAAAAAGTTAACTTATGACACTCTAATGTTACGTGTTGCAAATAAATTGAATTTAGAGCCCTTAAGTGGATTTAGGCTATCTTATCAGAGAAAAGGTAAAGTTTATTTGTTAACCGACAATGAAGATGTTGAACGATTCATTGCTTACATTAGTGTTTCGCAAGATGATGTTACATTGTATGTTGTTGAACCTAGAAGTAGTGAAGTTGGGTCAGTAGCGGGTAGTAATCAACTAAGTTTTTCAACCCCAGTTTATGGTGCTCAAAATTTAATGGTTCCACTACAATTTCATCACTACAATTTAATGGTGCTCAAAATTTTGTTTCACCACATTTCCAATACCAAACACAATCTCAAAACCCACAACCTTTCCCTAATCCAAATCCCAATCAACTTTCAGCACCAAATTCTGATTTTCGTATTAACCAGTTAGACGATGATGAGCCAACAGAAAAAATTGTGAGTACTAGTCGGTATTCGAAATTTTGATCTTGGTCAATACCCGGACTTTGATCTTGGTCAATACCCGGACTTTGATCTTGGTCAATACTCGGATTTTGATGATGTTTCAGAAGAAGAAACAGACCCTGCTTATAATGATTTCGATATTGGTCAATACCCCGAATTTTGATGATGAAACAGCCGCTGCCGAGGAAGATGTTGTTGATGATAATGAGGAGGAAGTTACGACTGTGAAAGAACATGTTGAACATCCATTCTGTAATTCATATAACCATGAAGAAGAAAAAGAAGAAGAAGAAATCCCCGAAGAAAAGTCCCAGAAGAAAATGCCATGGGAGTATAACTGGAATATGCCAGAATTACTTCAGATACCGGAAGAAGAGTTGGTAAAAATAGCAGTTGATTGTTACACAAAAATTATTCGTATCAAGAAAGATGATTGTTTTGATACAAAGGAAGACTTGAAGATAGCTTTGTATACGAAATGTGTGGAAGATGGCTATCAACTAAAAGTTAACAAATCAAGCAAAGATCGTTTCGAAACAAGGTGTATGATTGACAAAAACTGTACGTGGCGTATGATTGCAAAGAGGATAAAATATTACGGAATGTTTCAAGTTAGGACTTTTATTGATAAACATACATGTTCAAGAACCCAAGTTTTTCCTCACCATAGACAGGCAAACAAAAAGGTGTTGGGTGGTTTTCTGGCTGAGTTAATGTTTTTGAATGGCAGGGTATATCGGGGACATGAAATTATGACTGACATGAATGCTCGGTTCAAGATTAGTATCTCATATTCTCAAGCTTGGAGAGCCAAATGTTATGCCTTGGAATTGTTGAGGGGGTTGCCAGAAGCATCGTTTGCCCAACTGCCGGCTTATTGTCACAATTTAAAGCTGAAAAATCCTGGGTCGGTAACTCATATCAAAACAGATAGAGATGGACGCTTTGAGTTGTTGTTTATCGCCATTGGTGCTGCGGTTAGTAAATCAATATAATTTTTTTGACTCATTTTTGTTAGTTACATGCATTTCACATTTAAATGATTATATTTCTTGTGTATATGATTTTGTAGAATCGTTTGTTTATTACTTGCATGCGCCCAGTTATTATAGTTGACGGAGCACATTTAAAAGGTCGATACCTTGGAGTAAACTTATTAGCAGTAGCCATGGATGCTAACAATGGGATACTGCCAATAGCTTATGGGGTTGGTAAATCTGAAACCTCTGATTCATGGACATGGTTTATGGGGCATCTTAGGGATTATATAGGTCCTATTAGCAATCTGACAATCATATCCGATAGGGCAAACTCAATTGACAACGTTGTTAGAAGGTGTTTCCCAGATGCTTTTCATGGACTTTGTGGTGTTTATTTATATAGAAATCTAAAATCAAGGTCTGCTGGTATAAAAAATCACAAATGGACATACTGGAAGGCTATAAAAGCTTATCAGGAAGTGGATTTTAATAAGCATATAAATTGTTTAAGACGTGTTTTGCCTCAGTGTGCTCAAACACTAGAAGATGTCGGGTTTGAAAGATGGTCAAGAGTACATCAACTTGGAGCAAGATATGGTTTCATGACGTCTAATAGTGCAGAATCAATCAACGCTCTAAGTCGTCATTCCCAGAAATTACCCATTACTATGTTAATGGAGTTTTTTCGAGCCTCTATTCAATATTGGTACTACAAGAAAAGAAACCATACATGTATTATTTCTATAAATTCGTAACTTATCATATATTTTACTAAGTATTGTTTATTTAAATTTACAGGAACATTGGAACATCGTGTTACACCATGGACTGAAAAAAAGATAACGAAACGTGTTGTGAAGTCAACGTCATGGAGAGTTGAACCATGTTCAAACACTTTGTTTGAAGTACTGGATAATAACTTAAATGGGCTTGTCGATCTAAATGCAAAGACGTGTAGTTGTATGAAATGGCAAACATTTGGTTATCCGTGTGGGCATGTTATAAAAGTTGCTCTTCATCTAAACCAAGATGATTTAAGCACATACGCTATGGATTGCTACACTACAGAAGTATATCGATAGACTTATGCCGAGATTATCTACCCTATTCCTCATCCTTCTGAGTGGGACATACCAGATGACTTACAAATAGTTTTGCCACCAGCCATGGACAGAAGGCTACCTAGCCGACCAAAAAGTCACGATCGTATACCGTCTAAGGGTGAAGAGAGATCGACATGTAGTCGGTGCAAGGAAAGTGGTCATACAAGGTTGACATGTGGATCACCAGTGCCATCACAATAATCTTTTCCTCTACCAAAATATGGATCCTCATCAAAATCCAAAGCTCATATTGTGTCAAGAAAAAGGCAATCAAAATCGCAATCAAAATCAAAATCCCAATCACAACCGGCTTCACCTTTTGAGACTATTAACTTAGGTGATTTTTAAATGCAAACGTTGTATTATGTGTAAACTTTTAACATTTTCAGTTAGGCATGTATTAGTAACTTGAGTTTGAACATTGCTATGATCTGTTCAGTTGTTATCACTTATTACACATCCATTTGAATATCGCAACGCGAATTTGACTATTATGTGTATTTTATGTGTAAACTTTTAACATTTTCAGTTAGGCATGTATTAGTAACTTGAGTTTGAACATTGCTATGATATGTTCAGTTGTTATCACTTATTACACATTCATTTGAATATCGCAACGCGAATTTGACTATCGCAACGCGAATTTGATTATCGCAACTCAAAATTGCAATGCGACTATTTGATTTCTTATCATAAATTATTTTAATATCGTTTAATCGTTACTTTAATATGAAAATCGTTGAATTGGGAATTTAATAGGAACGTCGTAATTTTGTAGGATATATCGACTCGGAAAATGGAATTATCGTCTCCTCCGTCGCTATCTATTAATTTCAGACCGACTTGGATTGCGAGAACCGACCGTGAGTATTAGTTAATACTTTATATTTAGATTCAGTTTTATTATAAAATTAGAATAATAAATTATTGGTTAATTATTATGTAGGAACTAATTCAGTTAGACCCACTGTCTGAGCCGATCGCGGGAGATATTATTATCGTCGTTAGCTATTTGTCGAGTTGTGTCTCTACTTGATGCTTTATCTATTTCGTGTTGATTGATTGTTTGAAATTGGTTTTGAGCATGACTGTTATGTATGTTGTTGCTTTAAATATAATTTGGTTAAGCATGTTGTTTGAAAGTTGGTTTGTAGTCATTATATTCGGATCAAATCAGAATTTGGATATATGTATTCAAGTATATGTTATTCAAATATGTGTTATTCGGATCAGATATCGGATATGTGTGTCATTTACATGTCATATTGGGATGAATTTTGATAGGGGAAATTCAGTGCATTCACTCGACATGGTGAATGTCACTTTTGAAATCAGTGGCCTCTACCTTTGTGGCGGACCCCCCTCACATGGTGTGTTTTGATTGTAGATAGTGTAGTTCTAAAGAATCCACTCTTCGTATGGTGTGAAAAGAGTATGGGTGAGTGCATGAGAATTTGCATATCATTCGAATTACGATTACCATTGTTGATTTGAAGTTTGGATATTACTATTTGTTTCGGACTATGCTATTACTTGTGTTCGTTCGCCCTTTAGAAACACACTAAGTTATTAGCTTACACCGTTACAGTTTTTATTTCAAATACTCAGATTTAGGTGAGCTGATACTTGGAGGGTTACGTCATTTATTTTCAGAAAAATTGTTATTTTGATTATGGAACTTTAATCGGATTTCTTATTTCATATTTATATTCGTAACTTTATTTTATGGTTATTACTATTATTATTTATGTAATTTAGGACTTTGAATATTATAATTATTTTTGGACTGTTCATGCATGAAATTTTGAATATTTATTATTTATATTGAATTTTACTCAGACATTTGTTTTAATAAAATTATGAAGTTGGAATTTGAGAATTTGTTTCATTAAATTATAACGATAATATTTACATTTTAAATTGAACATGGTTTACTCAAGGTCAAATTATTTTAATTGGACTCTCTATATTTGACCTAATTCCTTTTAGGTCGTATTTAAGGGGTTACATTTAGTGAGGGTATTCGATCACTGCCCTACCCTAGTATGGATTCATAAGGATAATCAGGCTAATAGACCTAAACCGTTTAAGTTCTTTAATATTTGGACTTATAATGTTGGTTTTGCTGATGTTGTTTGTTCATCTTGGTTACTTGAGGTTTTTGGGGACCCTATGCAAAGACTATTTCCTGAAATTGGAGAGGCTTAAGCCTGTGTTAAGGGATCTAAATAAGAGTTGCTATGTTGAGATTTCGAAGAGGGTGGTTGAGAAGAGGCACCAATTGGAGCAGCTGAAATTATTCAATCACTCCCATGTTGATCGAAGGGATGTGATGAGGGAGCAGTAGATTCGAGTGGAGTTATTGGACCTTGAAAAGGCTGAGACTAACTTTTATAGACAGAAGACAAAGGTTCAATGGTTGAGAGAAGGGGATATGAGGACAAAATTTTTCCATTCGACTATGTTGGGATTTGCGGAACCTCGAATCGATAACCGAAACGGTTTGTAAAGAGGGGTCTGAACGGTTTTTGTGTTTAGGGAGTAAGGAGATTGAAAGACAGAAAATTGCACAACGATTTATAGTGGTTCAACTTCTCAACCAAGTCTACATCCACTACCTTAGCTTCTCACCAATGATTTTCCAACAAATACACTGTAGCAGTATCGATACCCATTTTACATTCGATGTTTTTAGCATCGGTACTGTTCATTACTGCTCATACAGTAGCAATACTATTTATACATTACATGTACTATTCATACAGTACAGTAATATTCATAAAAACATTTTTGTGCTCAATTCCAAATTAAATGGACTTTGAATTATTTTTGTAATCTTTGAAAACTTTGAATAAATTCAATTCAAGTCCTAAAAATATTTTGCCATAAATTGTTATATCAAAACATAGTTCAACAATCTCTCATTTTTGATATAACAAAACATTTGAAAAATTGTTTTTGGTAAAACTCCCCCTTAATAAAATGTTTAATGAAAAATATATCAATTGTTAACAAAAGGATATCAATTGTTAAAAAGATACCAATTGTTGTAAAATATATGAAAATGTTAAGCTCTCTTTTTTCATTAAGAAATTGAATTTTTCAAACCAAACTTCTCCCCCTTTTTTTGTTATATAAAAAATAATTCAATCTTTGAAGTTCAAAATAACTTTGGAGAGTAAGTAATAAATTTGACATTTAAAAATCATTTGAAAATCAAAGCTCCCCTCAATAAATGTATTCCAAATAAAATTAAGCTTTTAGACTTTGACACTTAAACAAAATTAAATTTCAACAAAGATTAACAAACATGTTAGTAGTACATGAAATTCAATGTATCCAAGTCTAAACTACTTTATGCAATATCAATTATTGAAATTAAATGCATATGCATAAAGTCTTTAAAAAAGGTTATGCATTTGAAAAATTTGATATCAATTGTTAGAGAGATATCATTTTCATTTAAACTACATGCATAATAAACATTTAAATTTAGGTCAAAAACTTAAACTTTTTTAAAATCAAAGCATTTGAAAATTTTTGAAAATTTGATATCAATTGTTAGAGAGATATCAATTGCATTGAAAATCAATTTTGACCAAAATTTATTACGATGAACAAAAATTATGAAAAATCATTAAAATTTTAAAATGTTCATCATACCAATTGTTTTCAACATACATGAGATTAAAAACTAATACATAATTATTTAAAATCAAAACTCATGCATGCTTAAACTAAAATGAGCAACCAAATAACCAAAATCGAAAACATTAAGCTTAGGGGTTACCCATTCCTTTTTCATGTGTGGCTAGATCATCTTGAATATCATCACTTTCTTCACCATTGATCCCACACACCTACAAGAGACATTTAAGTAGATTTTGGTATCCAAATTGCTTTGGATCCTTGAACATTAGTTTCAATGCCCCTTATTCCTTTCGGAACCCATACTTGTCTAATTTTAAAATGTTTTCCTTTCTTTAAAGAACAATTATGTTCCTTATATCGCATTCCTACATCACTAATTCATAATATAATTTATATTGTATCATCTATCTTATTCTTTATTTCTTGGTATGCACTTATATTACATAACATATGTCATATTTATAAATATATATCTTATATTATATGTGTATATCATCACTTTATATACAAGTTTACTAAGTGATATATTATTCCCAGTTCATTTTATAATTCAATCTTGTCTAGTTTTCTTAAATTCTCATAAATCATATAATATCTAATATACTAATTCTAATAATTGATCATATAACTCATATTTGTTCTCTTACAACTCTTCATATCCATATATTTTCATTTCCATAAATTACATAAATCTTATCACATGACTTATCCTTATACTCATATAATTTCATATATATTCTTATATCATCATATAATTTATGTAAACATATATATTATTTATATCGGTTCTCATATCTTATCACACTAACATAAATTCATACAAATCATGTCACACAAACAATAATATATTACTCATACACCCATAACAAACACATACTCAAGTTCATGAATTCATGCATAATAATATCGGAAATAGACTTGTCTCAAGTCTTATTTCCATTAAACATCATATAATATCTAATATGCACTCACCTGGCCTCACTAGTCAATTCGATCTCTTATCATTCCCTTGATCGATCTTACTTGCCAAATATTCCGGAATTGCTTTAAGCTCAGAATCTACATAAATATACATTTTAAGACAATTTTTAGATACATACACCTTGTAATTTGATACTAGCAACTTAAACAAACTTAATAAACCAATGTTCACATTTTTCCTTTAGGGGGTATTGATACCCTACTGTGGGTATCGGTACCCTTATGACATTCTGTAATTTTTCGTTCAAGGGGGTATCGACACCCTACTGGGGGGTATCGGTACCCCTATGACATTATGAAATTTTCTCGTTTAAGAGGGTATCGGTACCTGTTGAATGGGTACCGATACCCCTAGCACAGAAATCATGTTTTGAGCTCGAAAATCACTTCATTTTCAGCTCCATACTTCACTTCCTTTAATATACCTAACTTTCATACACATACTTAAACTCATTTATACTCCATAATCACTTCTTTAAACTCAAAATTCTATCATTTACATGGCATTCAAGATTCACACTAAGTTTCCAACATGTTCTAAATTTAATTATAACACCTCATACTTCTTAATTAGCTTGATGACAAGTCAAATTTAACTTCCAACTTCAATTACTAACTCTTTTCCAAGATTTTAATTTGAAACCTCTTATTTTCAATCTCTCATAACTTGATAATCTTTGAGTTTTAATCCATCTTAAGATTTCCTTAATCTTTTCTATCACTCTAAGAATCAAAACCAACTTTAAAACGAAAGAATTAATCAACTTGAAACCAATTTACCTTTGCCATGAAGCTTACGAGAAGAGAAGAGGAAGAAGATAAAACAAGATCCAGAATTTTCTTTCCTTCCTCTCTATTACCACGTGTTGCTCTCCTATATAAAGGGAGAAATAAAATCCTTCATTGGAAAAGACCATTTTGCCCTTATTACTTTCAAACTTTGTTATTAAATCCAACATCAATATTTTTCATTTAAGTCCCTAAACTTTTAATCTTTTCTGAGATTGGTTACTAAATTTTAGAATCTTTCAATTTAGTCATTAACCTTGATTTTGGGATATTACAAATCTCCCCTCCTTTAAAGAAAATTCGTCCTCGAATTTTCATTGCACATACCAATAAGAACATACCTTCTAATGTTGTCATGTTGCCTCCTTTATTTAACCTTTCCTTCCTTTAGTTCTTTAACTTCCTTTTTCCTTTATACATTCATCTACTATCACTTATCATATACACAGTAACCAGTAACCTCAATCCTTTCATGTCTTTTCTCTCATTTAATTATGTATTTCCTTTGACATTTCTAAAATCCATATAATGTCACTCATTATATAGACAATAACATCCATTCTCATTACTCAACATCATTAATCAATCTATTTTCTTCTTAATATTTAATTACCTCATAACAATACCAAACTTTTATTCCATCTTCAATTGACTAAGAACACAACTTGAAACCTTCTTCAAATGTAATTAAACATATACTTTACAAAATCAAACAATCTTTTCACATCACCTTACACACTTTTTTTACTTCTATATCGAACTTATTATCTACACTTACATATAACCTTTGTCATACTTAATCCTTTAATTCATTCTCAAATCAAAATCTCCTTATAACATAAATCACATCTTTCTTCCGGCTCTCATACTCTTTCCTATTGCTTATACTTATCCCTGATTATCGATCTTTATCCTATCTTTATAAATCTGATAATCAACTTTACCTATACAAAATATCATTCTTTATCATCTCTTGTACTTATGTTTTCCTTCCTTTAAGCCCCTTTTTAAAACATACAAATACTTATTTCCTTGCCTACATCATATCTATGTGATCAGAACCACATCCAGATCCACATCATACTTTATTAACTTAACTTTATCTTTTCTTCATATCTTATAACTCTATTATTCATACTATTACAATTAATCACTAACAATTTTTTAATTTAGGGCATAAGCCCTAATCAGACTAATTATATACATCTTCTCAGTTGAAATCCAAACAGTGTAATTTACTCACTTATCAAACTCACACTCTTATTCATATACATTACTATTCCCTTGTCTCTTCCATTACCTTACATTTCCATGATCAAGATACATAATCATGTCTCAATTCACACCATACTTAGTTAATTTACCCTGAAATCATCTTATAATTCTTTAACTTTAATACACTTACCATCTCATAATTCTGTTAGTCAGCACCAGTTCTTCCAATCTAAAGCATAAACATTCATCGAACCATTATATGCATTCTTTCCAGTCGAAATTATCTCAATAATAGTTTATTTAACTTATCAAATTTCACATTCATTCTCATACACCATGAAATTTTCGTTATTCCAACCCAACATTCTAACTTCCTTTATCTTATAAACTGATCACTGATGTACCCATCCTTAAACTCTTCTTATCAATCCTTAGCTTTACTCAAACATATGAATCCTCTCATTCTTCACTATGTCACATTATTATGATCAAATATACAACTGTATCCAGATCCACCTCATCTTTGGTTATTTTATCCTGAAAATATCTCAAAATCTTATAATTCCAATACATTTTCCATCACATAATCTGGATAGCCAACGTTAACTCTTTCCATCTAGAATGCAAACCCTTATTATATCCACACTTTTGCTTATACACGATACTATCTCTTTGTTTTAAATTCATCACTCTGTTTCATTTATCTTATAAATTGGTCACCGATTCACTTATTCTTGAACTCTTCTACAAATTCTAATCACATCATTAAATCTTTTAACTTCCTTATGGTGACACTTGTTCATCTTATCAGCGTAATAACAAACTACTCCATATCACTTGTCTGATTCAAAACAGTGAATACCTTCTATCACTATTCGGATATGATTTCAACTTTTTGAAATCAACCTTTGATCTTACGAGGCACTTCCTGAGGTGACCGCTCTTCATCCTACCTGGCCAGGGCAGGTGAATAACTATCACAATCAGGAATATCGCCTTTCACTTTACTTCAAAATTATCATAATCATACTTCTATTATAACTTAGCAATCTAATTCTATTAGCAAGATAACACACTCTTTACACTATCAGATTAGAAATTTTCACTTTATGTTGGCATGTACACATTTTTAAAACACTCTTACCTTTGGTTTAAGCCTAGAATCGGCTAAACCTTGGCTTCGATACCATTAAATGTAACACCCTCAACCCGTATCTGACCCGGATCCGAGTCCAATGTGTCACATTAACTTTTCAAAACTCTTTTCTTTACAAATTCCCCAAAATCTTAAATTTATTATTTGAGAAAGTGAGTACTTTTTAGAAATAAATATAATCAAATTGTTTTACAACCCAATCAGAGCATATTCAATCCAAATCTTGTAACTACATGCCAACTAAATTCTATAATATAAAATACATATACTCCATATGTTTCTGATCTGATATTCGTAAGAAAGATGCTGACCTGTCTTGCTCCTCTTAGTTTCTCTTCTCGTTTCTGTAACCTACGTGTGAAACAATCACACGCTAAGTCTATAACTTAGTGAGACAATAAAATTATAAAATAACTCTAACTATTTACACATGCATGCCCACATCATCTTATAATGCCATATCAAAACAATATAACATTATATATAACGTACTATACACATATACATATCACACATTATTTCCATCTCTAACCTTATTCCACTATCAATATTCTTATCATTTATATCTTATAATTATATCATCTAATATCTATTCTTTTAATTAACATATGATTCAATTAACCAAGCAATACAAACATCATCATATAAATCATATCAAATTATGTAATAAGAAATACACACATACATATAAATCATCCTTAGTCACTTATCATTTAATCACATAGCACATATACTTAACCTATGTCATTTCTATAGCATTTATCATATCATAACATATATTTGTTATTATCTCTTGATTAGCTCATGTACATATGTGAGAACTATAGATATGTGAGTCATTAGAGGTTGTGCACTAATGCTTTCACCACAGCTCGTATAAATGCACCAAAGTGCCACGTAGAATTGCACTAAAGTGCCACGTAGAATTGCACCGAAGTGCCGCGTAGAATTGCACCGAAGTGCCATATAAAATGTCCCTAAGGACCACGTAGAAAATTCCTTAAGAATCATATACATATGCCAAAGACCAAATATGTGTCTCAAAAGACCTCATAAATGTTCCACGGAATACATATATGTCCCGAAGGACCGCGTAGACCCTCGACTCTTGGCATGCCAACTATACCTCTAGCTCTCTTGACACATAACATGGGCATTAATATTTAGATTATCTCACATTCACATATACATATAGTCTCATAATTCTTCCACATAACTCATTATCAGATTTCCATAAAATCACACATAGTCACGTAGTTCATTTCCATATAATTCACATGTACATATACTCATATAGCTATTATCATTTCTCCTGTAATCACATAGATCACGTCTCATAACATACATCATGTACATATAATAACTTATCGCATATCATATAACTTATGGTTTGTACTTTTATACTCACATAATTTATATACTAATTTCATATATTCCTTAGTTCAGTTTCACATAGTTTATCACATATATATGTATTCTCATAAATTATCATCAAATAGCTCCTATAACATCTTCCTATGGCTTCATTTAAGCCTATAAATCTTTCTCATATAATTTATCTCTTATTCTCATATGTTTATATTTAACATATAACACCTAACTTTTATTGCATATTTATATCACATTCTTACATCACTAATTCATAATATAATTTATATTGTATCATCTATCTTATTCTTTATTTCTTGGTATGCACTTATATTACATAACATATGTCATATTTATAAACATATATCTTATATTATATGTTTATATCATCACTTATATACAAGTCTACTAAGTGATATTATTCCCAGTTCATTTTATAATTCAATCTTGTCTAGTTTTCTTAAATTCTCATAAATCATATAATATCTAATATACTAATTATTATAATTGATCATATAACTCATATTTGTTCTCTTACAACTCTTCATATCCATATATTTTCATTTCCATAAATTACATAAATCTTATCATATGACTTATCCTTATACTCATATAATTTCATATCTATTCTTATATCATTATATAATTTATGTAAACATATATATTATTTATACCGGTTCTCATATCTTATCACACTAACATAAATTCATACAAATCATGTCACACATACAATAACATATTACTCATACACCCATAACAAACACATACTCAAGTTCATGAATTCATGCATAATAATATCGGAATTAGACTTGTGACAAGTCTTATTTCCATTAAACATCATATAATATCTAATATGCACTCACCTGGCCTCACTAGTCAATTCGATCTCTTATTATTCCCTTGATCGATCTTACTTGCCAAATATTCCGGAATTGCTTTAAGCTCAGAATCTACATAAATATACATTTTAAGACAATTTTTAGATACCTACACCTTGTAATTTGATACTAGCAACTTAAACAAACTTAATAAACCAATATTCACATTTTTCCTTTAGGGGGTATCGGTACCCTCATGATATTCTGTAATTTTTCGTTCAAGGAGGTATCGGTACCCCTAGCCCATAAATCATGTTTTGAGCTCGAAAATCATTTCATTTTCAGCTCCATACTTCACTTTGTTTAATATACCTAACTTTCATACACATACTTAAACTCATTTATACTCCATAATCACTTCTTTAAACTCAAAGTTTTATCATTTACGTGGCATTCAAGATTCACACTAAGTTTCCAACATGTTCTAAATTTAATTATAACACCTCATACTTCCTAATTAGCTTGATGACAAGTCAAATTTAACTTCCAACTTCAATTACTAACTCTTTTCCAAGATTTCAATTTGAAACCTCTTATTGCCAATCTCTCATAACTTGATAATCTTTGAGTTTTAATCCATCTTAAGCTTTCCTTAATCTTTTCTATCACTCTAAGAATCAAAACCAACTTTAAAACGAAAGAATTAATCAACTTGAAACCAATTTACCTTTGCCATGAAGCTTACGAGAAGAGAAGAGGAAGAAGATAAAACAAGCTCCAGAATTTTCTTTCCTTTCTCTCTATTACCACATGTTGCTCTCCTATATAAATGGAGAAATAAAATCCTTCCTTAGAAAAGACCATTTTACCTTTATTACTTTCAAACTTTGTTATTAAATCCAACATCAACACTTTTCATTTATGTCCCTAAACTTTTAATCTTTTATGAGATTGGTCGCTAAATTTTAGAATCTTTCAATTTAGTCACTATCCTTGATTTTGGGATATTATAAAATTAATTTCACATATTTGGAATTAATGGTCTCAAATCCCAACCTATTATAAGCATCTTGTAACTCATCAAAAGTAAATGAATTAAATTCATTTAAGTTAGAAGATACCTCGGGCTCTTCACGAGCCAATAGAGACACCACTTTTATTGGTTCTTCTTTATTGTTTCCATGGATTTCCTTGAGTTTATTCCAAAGCTCTTTGGGACTTGAACATGAAGAAACTCCTTCATATATTTCAGGACTATATGCACAAAACATCATGTGCATAGCCTTGGCATTTTGTTGAGCTTTCTTCCGTTCTTGGTCACTCCACTTCTTCTCATTCTTCGTTGGAGAAGAGTATCCGCTCTCGATCATGTCCCATGCATCAAGATCATTATCTTGGATAAATAACTTCATTAATTTCTTTCAATGACGATAGTTGGCTTCATTGAAGTATGGATGCTTGTCGGTTGGTAGAGAGTCTTCCATGTGGAACGAGCCGGAGGTGGAAGCCATCTTCTCGGTTGTGTCAGGAATTGGTAGAGCGTATTTTAGGATCATCTCAAGGTAGTTAAACCTTCTAATGAGTTAGGCTATGATACCAATTGTTAGGATTTGCGGAAGCTTGAATCGACAACTGAAACAGTTTGTAAAGAGGGGTCAGAATAGTTTTTTGTGTTTAGGGAGTAAGGAGATTGAAAGATAAAAAATTGCACATCGATTTATAGTGGTTCGACTTCTCAACCAATTCTACATTCACTACCTTAGCTCCTCACCAAAGATTTTCCAACAAATTCACTAATTTGTTCTTTCTTTTTAAGGACAAAGAGATAACCTTTACAACTCCCTAGTTTTTCATGGGATAAACTAAAACTTTTCCCTAGCTTTTACACAGGCTTAGCTAGAACCTTTCCTCTTTACAAAAAGATAAAATAAGTAAACAAATAAACCTCTCAAAGGTAGGTGTTTACAAGAATTAAGCTCACAAGAATAAATATTTACAAGAGAAAGCAAAATAAGAATGATAAACTCTTCTCTTGTGTTTGATTGCTTGGATAGTTGTTATCTTACTTCTTCAAGCGTCCTCAGCTTGTATTTATAGCTTGAAATGAGTTTAAAGTCGTATATAGCCGTTGGGGATGTTTTGGAGTCGTTTGGGGATTATTTTTCTACAAAAATAAGCTGCCCATAACAGGGTGTATCGGTACACTATCAAGGTGTTCGGTACCTCTTCATTAAATTCAAATTTTTATGATCGTTGGGCTGTAATTACTGTAACAGTGTATCAATACACTATAGCAGTGTTGATACTATTTATACAATATCATTACTATTCATACAGTACAATACTATTCATAAAAACATTTTTGAACTCAATTCCAAATTAAATGAACTTTAAATTATTTTTATAATCTTTGAAAACTTTGAATAAATTCAATTCAAGTCCTAAAAATATTTTTCCATAAATTGTTATATCAAAACATAGTTCAACAGACTATGTTGGAGAGGAAGAAACGTAATACAATTAGATTATTGAAGGATGAGGCAGGGAATTAATAAGAATCATTTGAGAAGATGTTTGGAGAAATGGTTAACTTTTTACTAGTCTCCTAGGCACTTTTGATCCTGCTGTTAACTGCCCGTTGGTGGAGCAACTTGAGGATTTACTGTAATATGCTCTTCCTGTTGGGGCTGTTGAGGATCTTGTAAAGGGTTTGACCGATGAGGAGATTAGGGTGGCTTTGTTCAGGCAGGGTAATGATAAGAGCCCAGGTTCTCATGGGTACACTGTTTTGTTTTTTAAATATGCTTGGGAGACTGTTAACACTAACTTCATTGCAGCTGTGAGGTATTTCTTTCACTCATCTTCTATGTTATATGCTTTCAATACAACTGTCATTGTACTTGACCCTATGTCTTCTAGTGCGTGTATGACAAAAGACTTTAGGCCTATTTCCTGTTGTTCAATTGTTTAAAAAATTATTACTAGGATCTTGGTTTCTGGATTAGCAGTGCACTTTCTTGGGATGATATTGCCTAATCAGTCAACATTTATTAAAGGGAGAATTATTGTAGATAATACTCTGCTGGCTTAGGAGATAGTCAAAGGTTATTCTAAAAGATCTCTTTTTCCTAGGTATACTATTAAAGTTGACTTGCAGAAGGCCTTCGATTATGTGAACTGAAATTTTATGATAAGTATTCTTGAAGCCATGGGCTTGCCTCAAAGCTTGTTTTTCTAGCCCTAGATATCATGTTTCGTCTTATGACATATTGGTAGTTTTTTTTCAGGGGTGCAAGGGGAGTGAGATAAGGGGACCCCTTGTCCTCTTATCTTTTGGTTTTAGTAATAAATGTTCTCTTTAAGTTGTTAGATGTGTCTGCGTAGGGGGTGTTTTCAGGTTTCATCCTAAGTGTAGAAGAATCATTTTTACTCATTTATACTTTGCAGATGACTTGCTCATCTTCTGTTATGGCTCCTCACATTCTGTTGTTGGTGTTTTGAGTGTGTTGAAGCATTTTTATGTGATGTTTGGGTTGAGACTTAATGTGAGCAAGACTGGATTCTTTTCTAGTGGCCTAAGGAGAAGTGAGGTTACTGATATCTGGAGGTTGACTGGAAACATGGGGATTTTCAAGTGAGATATATGGGAATTCCTTTATTGACCAGGAAGTTCACTGAAAAGGATTGTTTTTCTTTGTTGAGTAAGATCAGGGACAAACTTGGGGCTTGGTCTGGCAAGGCTTTTACTTATGGGGCAGACTGTAACTATTTAAAGTAGTTTTATTTAGTGTCTCAAGCTATTGGTGCAGACATATTTTGCTTCTTAAGGTTGTGATTAGAAAGATTGAATATACGTGTATGAGTTTTTTTTTTGGAAATGCAGTGACATTCCTACTCAAGGGGATCGTGTTAGTTGGTAGCATATATGTTCTCTCAAATCTAAAGATGGGTTGGGGGTTAGAAATTTGCATTGTTGGAATAGAACTTGCATTTTTATATTGATTAAAATTATTCTAGCAGACGGGGGCCTTGTGGGTTGCTTGACTAAATGAATATGTGTTTAAAGGTATGTATTTTTGGTAGGTGGAGAATAAGCCTCACTATAGATGGACCTTGAAGAAGTTGTTAGGTTTGAGAGATGAGGCTAGAATATTATTTCGTGTTGATGTTAATAGGACTGTGATTAATGGTAGGTGGATTTGGGATTATATATGAGAGCAGAGAGATCGGGTAAGATGACATAAGATAGTGTGATTTCTTTATCACATACCTAAGCATTCCATCATTGCTTGGATGGTTTTTCAGAAAGATTGCCAGCAAAAAAAGATAGATTGTCGCGCATGGGGGTTGATACAGATGGAAGGTGTGTGTTATGCGATGGTGAAGAATGTGAGTCGAAGGATCATTTATTTATGGGATGCTCTTTTGCAAACAGAGTTTGGGGCAATGAGTTGCAACTGTGCTGTTTGCAGCAAGACATTGTGATTGGGAAGTTGTAGTAAGTTGGGTTATTGATAAATTGAAGGGTAAAACTCTTATTGTTTGTATTTTGATGCTTGCTTGGGTGGGTTTCTATACTTGTGGGAAGAACGTAATCATAGATAGTTTAGGGGGATGTTCGTTCAGTTGAGGAGATTGATAATTGTATTAAGGATGTGATAAGCATTCGGTTGCAACCTTGCTACATTAATAGATCTGATGGAGTTAACTATAGTTTGTGTGTTGCTTAGGGGATCTAACGGATCCCCCATCTTAGTCGTTTTGTTACAGTTTGATTGTATTCTTTGAATTAATGAAAGCTTGAATCATCCAAAAAATATATTATAAAGATTAATTGTAGAGATAAATTCATCAAATTACTATTTTTTATTTCACAACATTACGATTTTAACATATTTCTTTACTTAGAATTAATGTTTCGTTTCACTAAATTAATTAATATTATTTTTAAAAAATATTCAAATAAAAATCAATTATGAATTCGTTCCCAACAGTCCTTTATCCTTTTATTAGAAAAATTATATCCAAATAAACATTTTAGTTGTTAATAATTAACCATTAATTATTTTTGATAAATTTTAGATCTAATCTTAATCTTATCTACTATCTAGGGGCGAGGGAGAATAGGAGACTGTAAGGGAATGAATTAGAGTAAATGCAATTACTTAATTAACTATTAATTATTTGATTTACTAATGACATTATAAAAGTATAATAATTAAGTTATGCTAAGATAAAGAACAAGGACTAAATTGTAAACTTGAACATAGTAAAGGAATCAAAATAGTAATATGTTCCTTAATTGTTAATGGGGATGAAGTTTACTTTGAGCTGCGCGCGAGCCGATTGCGGGTTTAACTTTTGTTTTTCTTTAAACATGGACAGTTAAGTGCCGTTGATTAATGTAGGATTAACTCTCATATGATGGACCAATAAGGAATAACTTTGAACACAATTTTCAATATATTAAATTTAGTCCAACTTATAATAAATCAAAGCGGCATTAATGATAAAAAGAAAATTATTTCTGTAAAGGTCTTTAAGTTCAAACAATAATATCTCCATAATGTACATGCATTGTCAATACGTTAAAAAAAATCTGAATAGATATCACTTTATAAGTATCATAAACTACTAAAAATTTGATTTGATTCAATTTTTACGTATAATTTGTTGACTGATGAAATAGGAAATAATAGTGGAAGGTAGTCGGACGACGGCGCAGGCAATGAGTTGTCTCTGATTGGAGATGTTGGTCTTAGTATATTTCAACTTCCATGATTATCATCCTACTATCTTAATCAACGAACACCTTTTACGAATTATAGGCTAACGCATAATGGGACACTATACTTCAGCTTCCAATTCACCTCGGATCACCAGTTTTACTTATAAAAAAATGGCCAACATGGAATTCTTGACTTCTCCGAAGCAGTCCTATCATTCTACCTAATTAAAATTTGAGAATAAATAGAAAGTGCTATATATCCGATGCCTCTAATAAGCGGCTTACTCTGAAATATTATTCTGAAATGTTCATGTAAAGGTTTTTAGGCTGCTCAATGCTCATGCCGTGGAGGTATAATACACCTTCATATGGCTCTGATCTGAATCTAAAGTGAAACCACAAGGTACTGATTCTTTCGGACCATATCATCAAGCAGTGCCCGATCTCAACCTTTTATAGGCATTCAAGCTACTGGAAACCGAGACTTGTCCAGGCCAGCAGCATCAAATGCCTAACTCGAGCAACTTGGTGAGTTTAGCAGAGTCTTCATTAACAATACATGAAGCATATAAAAGAGAATATGGGAACAATAGGAAGAATCATTCCTACCATTTCAACGCTATAGTGGTAACAGCGACTAGCATGATGCAACTAAAGGATGTACAATTATGCACCGATAATCTAACTTACAATATATACACTATAGGGTTTACCCTGGATTTCGGTCGCCTTATTTTGCTATTTATGACTTGAGAACCCTCTCCATGGCAGCTATGTACAACTCCTTTGGCATGGTACCGAGTTACCGATGACAGACTCGCGCTTCTCTCCATTTTGGGAGAGTAACACAACTGGTACAACCTTAATCCTCTGCAATTTGTAAGTTGTCATCGGTGGTGTTGAGCATAAACCAGGTCACTCTACCGGCATACTAATAATTATCAAAGATTCCATCAAATGTGAAACAAAAGTTCACCATTCCACTTTTCCAAACTTTACCTTGTAATATCAAAGGAACATTGACAAAAGTGATCTTCAACGCTCAAACTACTAAATCAATCCTTTACTGAAAGACCAAAGTTCATTTCCAAAATGTTTTAACACTAGCTCCAAACCATCACTCCTTCAAAATCAAACTGTTTCCTACTAGTTGCCAGCTCACGATCTCAATCGTGGAACACTATTGATCCAATACCATATAGTTCATCATAAATTTAGTGAGTAAAAAAATTATATACCCAAAAATTAAAATATATATAAGTTATAATAAATAAATAGTATTTGATTCCAACGAAACGAACCAAAGAATAACAGTTTGCCTTTCGTTCCTCGTACTGAACAGATTCCAGTTCCTAGCTACAACTGCAATCGAATAAGCATCCCCAAGAAAGAAAAAACCCTGATTAACATGGTAAGGTAGAATCAGGCTCAATTGAAAACCCAGAAATTTCAACAGAATTATGAAGTACTAAAAACAAAGAGAAAGACAATTTGGCTGAGACAGAAAGAAGAAATAGCTCATGGGTGACCTAGTATCCAAGTAGATGAAGCCAAAGAAGAAAAAAAAAAGTGAGTTGTTCACTGTTTAGTTGAGATGATTCGAATGCCTTCGTATATGAAAAACAAATTTTGGCCTTTTTTTTTTTAACATATTTCTGACTCATTTAAATCGCCAGCCACACAGTGAGTCAGTGGAAGGGATGGGCCTAATTGACCCATTTAATTGATGATAACTACTTACATTTTTATGTACTAAAATGATAAAATAATTTCTTTAAATATAAAGTGTGAAAAGTTTTTTGGTATTTAATTTAAAATTTTAAAATTTATAGATTGATTTTAGTGAGTTATTCTCTCCCTAGTGGTTAACCCTACGGCTATTCTCGTCCCTCCGAATGGTTTGGAGCTAGAGATAGATATAAGACCCAAACATGACGGGTTCGACCCAACTTGATTGAGTCGGGTATTTTTAAAAAAAGTTTAGGTTTAGATTGGGTCGGGTCACACTTTTGAAAGGTGATGTTCGCGTCAGGTCGAATTCGGGTTTATGGTGAAAAATATTTTATCTGACCAGACTCAAAAAAATAATTTTACCTTATATATTTAGGAATAATTATAATAATATCCCTCTATATATTATTTTTTTAATTAAATCATTTTTTATTTAATAAAAATAATAATTTTTTATTATTTCGGGTCGGATCGGGTTCGAATAGTATGAATGATATATATTTTCAAGTCGGGTCGGATGAATGATGTAAAGTTTTCAGGTAGGGTCGGGTTGGCCGAAACTCGACCCGACTCATGTCCATCCCTATTTGGACCCGTCTGAAAATCGGGGAGGCCGCCCACCAAACGATGTGATCTGTTTGACAACACCGATGGCCCTGGAACGACCAGGTTCCCCTATTGCAGATGGAAATCAGAGATGTGTAAAGAAAGTTCGAAACTTTGATAACCGATCTGAGGACGTAAACTCTCAACGAGAGCAATCAGATGAAAGCTATGATATTATCATGGAGGAATCTTTGATGGACGAACCTGATCATCCTGATCTGGAGATTGGAGGTGTTCGAGATGATTCCACTAGCCGGAACCAGCCTGATAATGAAAATCTGGTGATGGAGGCAACACAAAATACGCACAAAGGGAAATTTGATTCTCATCAAACAAAAAATCTTAATATTGGGATGGACACGAATAACAAACCATCTTTCATTGATATGATCAAAGGAACAACGGTTGAGAACAAGAAGAGCAATTTTATTAACGAACTTGATGTTGATATTCAACCTGACGATATGTTCTTGGGTACTGATGGCCCTATTCCTAAGATTAAATTCTCAAACAAAGTTCACGACGCGATAGATTCCAAGTTGGCTAATTCGATTATCGTTCGTCTGTTGGGAAAGACAATCGGCTATAAAGTTCTCTTAAACAGAATCAATTCTCTTTGGAGCCCCCTAGGTGAGATTAATTTGATTGATCTCGACAATGAGTATTAATTGGGTCCGCTTTGCTCTCGAAGAAGATTTTTTCCATGTGCTCTCAAGAGGTCCTCGGGTGACATACGGGAGTTACCTTACCGTCGAACTATGGAGTAGAAACTTTTTCACTGCAGTTGATCACCCAACGAAGGTAATGGTACGAGTACAACTTCCAGGCCTACCATAACGATACTATACAAAAAACCTTTTTCGTTGTTGAAGACATTAAATTTCGACCATGGATATTATTCATATAATATATAATGTACATATTCATTTATTTATTTATGATACAAGTCCAACAATAGCCCAAGACAGCCCCAAGCCCAGACCCACGTGCAGATTAGCTCCCTAGGGTTTCCAGGAACCCTAGCGCCGCATGCTCATCCCTCGTGTCAGCGTCGTTTCCAGAACCGAGCCAGCAAGTCCCCACGACTCACGAGTCTTCACCATTCACGCCTCTCCTCCGTGCTTCTCGGCCACACACCAACAACGTGTACATTTGGAAAACAACGACCCAACATTAGAATTCCATTAGGACTCAAATATGTAATCTAAGAATAGGTTTTTTTTCCAGTATAAATAAGGATAATCAAACTCGTTGTAGGGAGGATTTTACAGAGGATTCACGTAGGAGTACATAAGAAAACACAGGAAAAACTAGCAAATCTCTTGTAAATTTCGAAACAGAAATAAATAAAAGGTATCACTTTTACCTTTGTTTTTTTGATTCGGCTCCTTTGCACTGCTTGCATGTCGTTACTGTTGAGTTTTTGAACCACCAAGAAAATCATTCGGTCGAGGAACGAAAGGGAGGCCATTCGTTTTTTCAAAACTTTTTTAGATCTACATTCTAATCGATTTTTGAAAAACAATCTTTGTTTTTAGAAAGGGATTTCAAAAAGCTTTCGAGATTTCAAAAAAAATATATAAAAATACGAGTTTTGCCACCGATGAATGACGGCCGGCGCCATTCAACGGCGATGGCGAGGCGGCGTAGGGTGGCGTTTTCTGGGTTCATGAAGAACCACGGCCTTGTTCTTCATTTCTGAAGAATAGGCGAGAGCATTTAGGGATAAAGGGGAGGAGGCTTTTGTTTATGAATGAGGGTTTAACAATTTTTTGCTTAATTCTTAAGATATATAGCTGACCCGTTTTAGACCGTGGCCCGACTCGCTCATCCCTCAGATCCGCGTGTTTTCACGCGAAATAGGGGAAATCCTACTTTTAGTCCTTTGTAGTTACAAAAGGTCCTATTTCAATCCTGAATTCATTTCAATTTGACCCGTAATCTATATTCTCTTTTAATTTGGGAAGCGAACTTTGTCTGCAATTCAATTTGACCCTTATGACATTAGTTCTATCAGTTTATTATTTATTTTTCATATATATATACGTATATTTTATTAGTTTATATATGGTTATTTTATTTGATGATTTCTTTATTTAAATACCATACTTTATATTTATGTATATATATGTATTTCTTTCTATATTTTGTTCTTACTGTTTTTCTACGTTACTATCATTATTATATTTCATTTTCATTATTTTATTCCTATACTTTTATTAATATTTGTTTCCCCCCCAATATTTAATCATTTAGTATTAATATTGTTAAATATGCATATAGTTTTATTTATCTTATTTATTTATTTTATTTAATGTAAGCTATTGCTTTATATTTTTTTTCCTATTCTAACACTTATATATGTATGTATATATTTTTGTTATTTTCATTCCTATTTTCTTTCCATCCTTATTTTTCCTTTATATTTGTTTAATTAAATCTAACATTTTTTTGAGAGTACATTTTCAACCGATCAATAGTAAGTTTTGAATCGTTATTTTACCTTTTAATTTAAAATTACAATTTTCTTAATTAAAGACAACTGGAAATTATATAGTACCGAAAGGGCAGTTCAAGGGTGCTAACCCTTCCTTGACTGTAACCGACTCCCGAATCCGACATATCTCTGGCACGATGCAGATCAAGTAAGAAATTAGGTATCCGATCTACCTATTTATTTTTAAATAAATGATCGGTGGCGACTCCAATCCACATTTTTCAAGTTGAAGCCCAATTTCGGGCCCAACCGAAAGACGGTTCCGACAGCTTGGCGACTCTGCTAAGTTTAAATTTTTAGGTAATATTTCGATCCTTTTTACTTACTTTTGATTATGTTTTCGGGTAAATAGTTGTACTAATTGTTTTCTCATGATTTCAGCCTTCAAAGTTTTTCTTAAGGCTCTAAACCCGAGCTCTAAACCTTGTTGTAAGTGGGGGTGAAAGCGACGTCTTCGTGTGAATTTATTCACTGTGCGGGCATAAGAGCATATGTCCCCTCGAGTTTAACTTAGTCCGCACAGGCCTGTGATGGGTTTAGGACTAAGGGTCTGGCAAGCCCAAGGAGGCACCGGCAAGGGGAACTTGGGTACCGTTTTTTAGAACCTAAACCGGGAGACCATGGAGAATTAGAACCTACCCCGAAACCGCATTCCAAAACCTAGGGCATTTTTACCCTAACCATTTTTTTTTGTGTTTTTTCTTTCGTCATTTTTTTATTTGATTTATTTTTATTTTACTAACCTTTTTTCTTTTGTGTTTGTTTTCTAGCATTTGCATAATCACAAGAGGCTATTGATCCCTAAAAAACGTTTATTAAACACAAAATAATCCGAATTAATCGACAAAGGTGTTGTAATACAAGAGATTGAAAACGCTGAGGCACGACTATGGTCCGAAAAGACTCAGAAAGAGAAAGAAGACAGTCTTCAGGCGAATTATGTGTCAGAGCTGGTTAGTTACGCCTCTGTCAGCCTAAAACAGAACGATGTCCAAGAACTGCGGAATATTTGGGACAATTGGAAGAATGACAGAAAGCAGAAGTTCAACCAACGATATGGTGATATTGCCCTCTTACTTCATGTTAAAATTGACGAGCCCTTAATCAGAGCCTTGGTTCAATTCTGGAACCCGGGATACAGTTGCTTCACCGTTAACCCAAGAGGACATGGTGCCTACTATCGAAGAGTATACTACCCTGTTGCACTGCGAAAGCATCAGACTAGAGAGGGCATATATCAAACACATCAAGAGTCAGTCTTTCAAGAACGGACTGGCTAAGATTCCAGGGGTTGATGAAAAATGGGTGACTGATCGACTCCGACACAAAGGCAACGGGGAAGGAATCGAGTGGATTCACATAAGGCAACTAATGAAGAACCACCCTGATGAATGGAAAACTATAGACCTTTTTGCTCTAGGTCTGTACGGTTTGGTTATATTTTCGAAGACTTTGGGGTGCATCGACGCAGCCGTGGTGGAACTATTTGAACAACTTCTAAGACGAGTCAACCCAGCGCCGGCCATCTTAGCCGAGACCTTTCGGTCCCTTAACCATTGCCGAAGAACTGGCGGAAGAAGATTCATTGGGTGTATTCAGCTCCTTCAGGTCTGGATTCACAGCCACTTCTAGAAGACTAACGGGGTTGCCTACCGCCGTTTCAGCACCACCTATTCACCTCTAGGTGAATTCATCACCTTGAAATGGCATGAAGGCGCCTCAAAGAAAAAATGGATGAAGGTCTTTACGCATCTTCAGGACCGGGATATTGTCTGGAGAGCCCCCTGGTTATTCCTCAGTGACGTTCTTTTCCGATGTGGTGACTCTGACACTGTGACCTTACTTGGGCTTTGGGGAGCAGTCGGATATGCTCTGTTATTAGCACTTAGACAATATGGGGCACGTCAGTTTGTCCCAGCAACATGCGGATTAGCTAGTCAGAGTTTGAGTATCACGGTGACAACTATAAGAAGATGATCAAAGAAGCAGCCGATTCATGGAGAAAAGTATTCCGGATGGATGTTGTAGCTGCCAGAAGCATGCTTACTCCTGATTATGTGGAGTGGCGAAGGTTGAGGAAAAATGACAATATTCCGGTGCCAGACTGTGAGGACACCCGTACCATGGAAGAACACCTCAGGCCTGTCCCTTCTGAGCTTGAGATAGCCAAGACCGAGTTTGAAGCTGTGAATAATGAGCTAAAGCAGAGGATAAGGGAACTTGAAGCTGAGTGCTATCAGTGGAAGCTAGATGCTGACTCTCAGAAAGATCGAGCAGATAAACTGGAAAGAGAACAGAAAAGAGTGTTTTGAGCTCGAAGACTTGAGAAAGGGGTATCAAGATAAGGTCAAGGATAACTCCAAGTTGAAGGTAACCTCTGAATACTGGAAAGATGAAGCTCATAACCTGAAAAGGAAGTTCGAGGGGCCTGATGAGAGAGTTTGAAAGAACAGATGAAGACTGCCCAAGACGCTTGGCATATAGTCAATATCAAAACCAGCGCTTGAGAGTTCGGGTGGCTGACTTAGAGAAACCATGAGAAAAATGGTAAGACAATAGTTGAGTTAGAAGCTGTTGTAGATGGGTTCAAAAGGTAAGCGAACGAGTTTCAGATAGTGCCCTTTGATGGAGGTTTACAGTGGCGTTTTCGTTGGGAGCAAGCACAAAGAATGGTAAGGGCCAGAGACGTAATCATCCGAGATTTCTTGGAACAAGTACAGAAGGGGGCTCGTCATCTTCATGGCCTGGCAAGGGAAGCAGGAGGTTCGACAAGGCATTCAACCAGTGACAGATGAAGGCAGAAGACTTTCAACTACTGGAAGCTGTTAGGGGTCTAGAGATTTAGTCCGAATGTACCTTAATTTGTTTTTATATCTCTTAAAAGATAAACATTTTTGTCTGAATAAGGATTATTATAATATAGACACTTTTCTGGATCAATGCCTCCAAATTGCATACATCATGCATTGCATTTCTTGTATTTTCTATTTCATGTTTGTTTTTATTTTATATATTTTTCATGTTTTTACATTCATATTAACTAACAGAACATGTCTCAGACACCGAGCGTGCCACCGCAAGCATTAGATACGCATCACCCTCACAACACTCGTGCAAAAAAGAAACATATAGATGCCAGAATCGACAAGATTGAGGAGAACATGACAAGACTGCAGAAAGAATTGGAGGACAAAATGGCTCAGAACAGTCAACGTACCATAGAGTCCATTAAGAAAATCCAGGAGTCCTTAGTTGACCAGATCGTGGCTAAGTTGTTTGGTTTACAGCCACAAGCAATTGCACCCAGAGCAGGTGCTTCCGAGGGGGTAACCATTTCTCCGACCCCACAAATGGTTGTCTCATCCGGGATCTTACCCGGAATGCAAGGCGACTCATCTACCACCAAAGGGAAAGTTGTATCGGTGGCAAATCTTGACAATCATCCGGACGATTGCCCTATCCCGGATTTTGACGAGGAAGATAAAGCCAAAAAGATGGAAAAAAAGATAAAAATGTTAGAAGATCAAGTGAAGATGGTCTAGGGGGACCATGATTATTATGGAGTGGACGCAATGAAGCTGAGCCTAGTTCCAGACTTGGTACTTCCACCAAAGTTTAAAGTTCCTGAGTTTGAGAAGTTCGACGGGAACAGCTGCCCTTCAGCCCATATCACTTTGTTCTGTCGAAAGATGACAGGATATGGGGGAAATGACCAACTCCTGATCCATTGCTTTCAAGAGAGCTTGTCCGGTTCAGCTATTCGGTGGTACAACCAGCTTAGCCGAACTCATATCAAGACATGGAAGACTTAGCCAGTCTTTCTTGGAGCAGTACAAGCATATCAACGATATGAGACCAGACCGGGTTTTACAAAGCCTGGAGAAGAAACACAATGAGAGTTTTCGACAGTACGCATAGAGATAGAGGGATTTATCTGTGCAAGTTCGTCCACCCTTGGATGAAAAGGAAACTAGAAAGCTGTTTGTACAGACCCTGAAGGCACCTTACTTCGGGCACTTTGTAGCAATCACGTTGGGAAGTTTCTCAGATTTAGTCATGGTCGGTGAAATGATCGAGTTGGCCATTAATCAAGGAAAGATTGAGGGAGGAGACTCTAGTAAAAAACCTCCCATGAAAAACAAAGAGCGAGAGATCAACAATGAAAACACCTACAACGTCAACAAGGGGGTTACGATCTCAAGTTCAAATTCCACAGCAACTGTACCATCCGGTACTTCTAGGCAAGACCAGAGGGAACCAAGAAGAGAAAAGGAAAGGGAGCAGTTCGACCCCATTCCCATGACGTATAAAGAATTATACCAATAGCTCTTCGACACTCATGCAGTGTCACCTTATCCGATGGATCCAATAAAGCCCCTTACCCAAAATGGTATGACGAGAACACTCATTGCGAATACCATGGCGGTGTGCAGGGGCATTAGATTGAAAGTTATCTCGCATTCAAGAGACTTGTGCAACGAATGTGGAACAAGAATTGGATCACTTTCAACTCCGGAGCACCAAACGTTGCCCAGAATCCCTTACCCAATCATCAGGAGACAAGAATCAATGCCGTTACTACCGAAGGGGGCAGGAGAATTCAATCGAGTGTTTCAGAGATCAAATCTCCTTTGGCTTGGGTATGGAGCCAAATGGTAAAGGCGGGGCTTCTTGCACCATATCCAGATATGACACGAAATGAAGATGATAACCATTGTTGTTACCACAACAAACGTACTTCAATGCTAGCACTATTTTTAAACTCGGAAGTACACCGAGAAGCACTGTTGAATGTCCTTAATCAAACGTTCATGCCACAAGACATACCAGTCAGCAAGATGGATCGACTGGTGAATAATATTCAAGCTGATAATCTCATCTCATTTTCAGATGATGAGATTCCATCCGGAGGAAGAGGTCGAACAAAGGCGTTACACATTACCACCTACTGTAAGGGGCACGCTTTACCAAGCATCTTGATCGATAACGGATCGGCCCTGAACGTGATACATTTAGTTACATTGAAGAGGCTACCAATAGATACCTCTTATATGAGAGCTTGTCAGAATGTGGTCTGAGCATTTGACGGGACCAAAAGAGAGGTAATCGAAAAGATCGAGGTACCGTTGACCATCGGACCAGCCACCTATGATGTTGAAGTCCTTGTGATGGATATCATGCCGTCCTATAGCTGTCTTTTGGGAAGACCATGGATTCATCAAGCAAGTGCAGTACCCTCCACGTTGCACCAAAAAGTTAAATTTGTTATTGACGAGGCCTTATTAATTATCAATACTGAGGAAAATATCGTGGCAAGCGTGACCACGGAGGCCCCATACATCGAAGTAGATGAGGAAGTGGTAGAATGTATTCTGCTCCTTGGAATTTGTGAATGCCACATTCGTGGCAGAAGGAAAAAAGATTCCAAGACCCCGACTCTCCAAATGTACAAAGATGGAGATCAAGCAAACCCTGGGCCGAGGTGCCGGACCGAGAGAGGTTTCGGGAAATATTTGCAAGGAAGGATTAATCATGTCCTTCATGTTTCAAAATTAGACCAATTGGGCTCGGTTTTCATCCCAGTTATCATGAAAAGAGAAAGGAGATCCAAAAGAATCGGGAGAGAAGATAAGCCAGGTTGACTGTAAATGAACTCCAATGGAAGCCTATGACATTCCCGCCTCTTTTCAGAACATTCAAGTCAGGTGGTTATGTGTTTGAAACCACCATATCCGATTTAGAAGTGGCTCTGGAAGATCTGAACATCAATGCCGTGACCACAGAAAATGTTGACAACGGATAGATCCGAGATATGCCCTCTGCCACCTGGGTTCGTGCCTAGCAGTTGGTCGGTTGAAGAACTACCTGTGGTTTCAAAAATCTTTCAGAGTAATATTCGAACTATCCCTATTTGCCTATACCCAGGGCAATAGGTGATCTTTTGTAAGGGTGAATAAACATTTTGTTTATGTTTAATAAAAGATGCATTTTTCTTTTTCTATGGCAAACAAATTTTTCTTTTATTTTTGAATTCATTGTCTATCTCTTTCATTCCAGTACTTCATTTCCAGCTACTCTCGAAGTTAATTCTTGACTGTTCCATGTGGGATATTATCCTCTCACGCATGCACATTTGTTTCCTTTTAGGTTCCCAGATAACGATAATGTAGGTACTGATGATCTTGATCCGGAGGTGGATTTTGAATCAACCATTTGTCTTGGGGAATTTGATGAATGCGATAATGAAGAGGAGTGCAACTTGCCTACCGAATTATTGAGAATGATAAAAAGAAAAGAAAAGCAAATACTGCCACATGAGGAAGCGGTCGAAATCTTAAATTTGGGCACTAAGGAAGATCGAAAGGAGGTTAAAATCGTCACAACTCTTTCGATGAATTAAGACAAAACCTGATAGTCTTACTTCAGGAGTACAAAGATGTTTTCGCTTGGTCGTATCAGGACATGCCGGGGCTAGACACAGATATGGTAGTTCACAAACTACCAATCAAACCAGAATTCAAACCTGTGCAACAAAAACTAAGAAGAATGCGACCAGAAATGCTCCTTAAGATCAAGGAAGAAGTCAAGAAGCAATTTGATGCCGGTTTTCTTCAAGTGGCCAAATACCCGGAGTGAGTGGCCAATATAGTGCCTGTGCCGAAGAAGGACGGGAAAGTATGCATGTTTGTTGATTACCGGGACCTTAACAAGGCAAGTCCCAAAGATAACTTTCCTCTGCCACACATAGACACTCTGGTGGACAATACAGCCGGGAACACCTACTTTTCATTCATGGATGGATTTTTGGGGTATAATCAGATCAAGATGCATCCTGAAGACATGGAGAAGACCACTTTTATCACAATGTGGGGAACTTTCTGTTACAACGTAATGCCTTTCGGATTAAAGAATCCTGGGGTAACATATCAGAGAGCTATGGTGACCCTGTTCTATGATATGATGCATAAAGAGATCGAGGTTTATGTCGACGACATGATTATCAAGGCACATACCGAGAATGAACATGTCGAGAATTTGAGAAAGCTCTTCCAAAGATTGAGGAAATTCCAGTTACGACTGAACCCTAGCAAGTGTACCTTCGGGGTGACATCCGGGGAAGCTATTAGGCTTTGTAGTCAGTAGAAAAGGCATCGAGGTTGATCCTGATAAGGTTAAGGCTATCCAGAATCTACCTCCACCACGAACACAAAAGGAGGTCCGAGGTTTTTTAGGAAGATTGAATACATAGCTCGGTTATATCTCAGTTAACCGACAAGTGTGATCCAATCTTTCGCCTTCTCCGAAAAAATAGCCCTGGAGCATGGGATGAAAACTGTCAGATTGCATTCGAGAAGGTGAAAAAGTACTTGTCTCACAAGCCTATCCTGATGTCCCCTATCCCAGGCAAACCTCTATTCCTGTATCTCTCTATATTCGAGAACTCCATGAGGCGTGTCCTGGACCAATATGACGAGTCTGGGAAAAAGGAAAGAGTCATATACTATTTAAGCAAGAAGTTCACCGATTGCGAGGTCCGATATCCTCCTATTGAGAAGTTTTATTGTGCTATGGTCTGGGCTACAAAAAGACTCCAACAATACATGATGTATCACACTACTTGGTTGATTTCCAAGTTAGATCCATTAAAATACATGATGGGTGTACCTGCTCTATCCGGAAGGTTAGCCCGATGGCATATGCTTTTATCTGAATTCGACATCGAATATGTGAGCCAAAAAGCGGTAAAAGGCAGTGCCATATCTGATTTTTTAACAAGCAGAACCGATGAGAGCTATGAGCCGCTGGACTTTGATTTCCCAGACGAGGACTTAATGGCCAATATCTTTAGAAGCAAGCATTTCAGCGGACAGTTCCTGGAGAATGCACTTCGATGTGCATCAAATGCATTAGGACATGGCATCGGGGCAATCTGATCTCCCCATAAGGGAGTCACTACCCATTACAACAGACTAAAATTCGATTGCACTAATAACATGGCAGAATATGAAGCATGTGTCTTGGGAATTCGAGCTGCACTGGGGCAAAATATAAAGACTTTGCGGGTGTATGGAGACTCATCTTGGTAATCTATCAGCTCCAAGGAGAATGGGAAACCACAGATATAAAGTTGTTAGAGTACCGAAAACTAGTGCTGGATCTGCTCGAAGAATTCGACGAAGTCACCTTCCACTACGTGCCTAGAGAAGAAAATCAAATGGCTGACGCTTTAGCTACCTTGGCAGCCGCATTCAAGGCTGGTGGGAGTCGAAATGATGTAAAATTAACATGCAGTCGTATGAGTACTCAGTCATTGTTACCAAATTGAAGAAGTGAAAGACACTAAGCCTTGGTACTAAGACATTCTGCAGTATATCAAGCATCAGAGTTATCCAGAAAAAACCACCGAAACTGAGAAGAGAACCCTTAGAAGGTTAGCAGCTGGATACATCCTTGACGGAGAGGTCTTATACAAGAAGAGCCATAATCAAGTCTTGTTAAGGTGCGTCGATGCTGAAGAGGCAAAAATGATAGTGGAAGAAGTACATGATGGAGTTTGTGGAGAATATGCAAATGGACATATGATGTCAAGATAAATAATGAGATGCGGATAGTTTTGGTCCACACTGGAAGCGATTGCATCAACTATGCTAGAGATGTCATAAATGTCAGATTTATGGAGATAAAATCAATGTTCCACCTCATCCACTTCATGTAATGACGTCACCATGGCATTTCTCTGTGTGGGGCATGGACGTTATCGGGCAAATTCATCCGAAGGCTTCAAATGGTCACCATTTCATCCTTGTAGCCATCGATTACTTCACAAAATGGGTAGAAGCTGCATTGTATGCCAGTGTCACTCAGTCCACTATTTGTAAGTTTCTGAAGAAAGAGATCATATGTCGGTATGGTCTATCTGAAGGGATCATCACCGATAATGCTACCAACTTAAACAACAAGATGATGAATGCTGCTTGTGAACAGTTCAACATAAAGCATCACAATTCTACTGCGTACAGACCAAAGATGAACGGAGCAGTAGAAGCAGCAAACAAAAACATTAAGAATATAGTGGAAAAAAACAACTGAAACTTATAAATACTGGCATGAGAAGTTGCCTTTCGCTTTGTTCGCCTATCGAACCTCGGTACGAACCTCGATTGGGGCAACTCCATTTTCACTAGCTAGGAATGGAAGCAGTATACCCATTGAAGTAGATTCTTCACTTCGAGTCTTGACAGAAGTCAAACGGATGATGCAGATGGGTACAATCTAGATATGTCAACTTAATCTGATAGATGAAAAGAGACTGAAAGCCATTCATCATGGTCAAATCTATCAGAAACGAATGGTCCAAGCACATGACAAAAAGGTGCACCCGAGAATATTCCGCGAAGGAGATCTGGTGCTAAAATGGACGGACCTGAACTGCCACATCCCATCAACTCGGATGCAGTCAAGAAATACTTCGCTTAGGATGAAAACCCGAGAGGACGTCCTAAGTTGAAAAAAAAAAGAAAAATAAAAAAACAAAAAAGAGAAAAACGTTTAGGGTGAAAACCCGAAAGGGTGCCCTAAATTGAAAAAAGAAAAAGAAAAAGAGAAAAAAGAACGAAAGAAAAAGAAAAGAAAATAAGGTGGGTTCAAGATGAAAACCCGCAAAGGGCGTCTTGCAACAAGGATGGGTCCAAGTTGAAAACCGTCCAAGTTGAAAACCCGGAAAGGGCGATTTGGATATTAACAGTGGAAACATCCCGGCACATGAATCTTCTACAAACTAAACAAATCGGAGAAATGTTGCACTCTCCTGAACGTTGTCGCATTTTCAAAGATCCTTTGGCAAAGGCTGCATTCAAGGTCACCAAACAACTTTTCAGCTCAGAAGTGCCTACATTATCGAGATCTAAGACATTCATTTACACCTCGCCATGTATTCATTTTCTAGAATGTTTATCATGTATTATTTGTTCTTCTTCTCCCTTATGAATAAAGACAATCTTTCCTCAAAATCAATTCCTTCTGAGCATCTTGAATTGGATTTAAACCTAATGATTTATTACTTTTGCAAAAGATCGCATATTGTACAAAGATTCATTGAAAAGTACAGGTACCCAAAAGCCGATCAAGGCTCATGCACATACTGGAGATGGTTGAGGAGCATCTCCCAAATCAAGAAAAAATAGAATGTGCACATCAATTTAAACATTTGAAGAATTTAAGATCAGGGATCAGAACTTCAATATTTCAAAATCAAGAGTCAACAACGACAGGCCACCGGAGATCAAGATTTCTCTCCATAGCCCACAATAACATAGGGTGCATATGCATTTTAGGCATACCTAAGAGCATGACATCCATAACATCATATATGCACATCTTTTCAGGTTTTACCTAGAGCCAATTTCAACTCAAGAACGACACAATTTACTCGAGGGTAGATTTTAACTTCAAGGCGAATGATATCTGACTCGAGGCTAAACTTTACAATAAATGGGTCATCCATGGCTTCAACTTCACGGCGAAGGGAATCGTGTCCACCCGCATCATACAATACTTGGATTTCAACTTCACGACGAAGGATATTCAAGTCAAACGATTTCAACTCCACGACGGAGGATATTTTACCCACACCTCCACGATTTTAACTCTACGATGGAGGATATCGTGCCATTTGAGGTTCAACTCCACGACGGAGGATATCACTCAAGACAACACAAGTTCAACTTCACAACGAAGGGACGGCTGGTTGTCAACAACAATTTCGGAGCCAATTTCAACTTCACAGTGAAGGATATTGGACTCCAGACAACGCAAGTTCAACTTCACGACGAAGGGACCGCTGGTTGTCAACAACAACTTCCCAATTTCAGAGCCAATTTCAACTTCACAGCGAAGGATATTGGACTCCAGACAACGCAAGTTCAACTTCACGATGAAGGGACCGCTGGTTGGCAACAACAACTTCCCAATTTTGGAGCCAATTTCAACTTCACAGTGAAGGATATTGGACTCCAGACAATGCAAGTTCAACTTCACGACGAAGGGACCGCTGGTTGTCAACAACAACTTCCCAATTTCAGAGCCAATTTTAACTTCACAGCGAAGGATATTGGACTCCAGACAATGCAAGTTCAACTTCACGACGAAGGGACCGCTGGTTGTCAACAAACAATTTCCCAATTTCAGAGCCAATTTCAACTTCACAGCAAAGGATATTGGACTCGAGACAACACAAGTTCAACTTCACAACGAAGGGACGGCTGGTTGTCAATAAATAACTTTTCAGTTTCACCCGCGATTTCAACTCCACGACGGAGGATATCGTATCACTCGAGACAACACAAGTTCAACTTTACAATGAAGGGACGGCTGGTTGTCAACAAACAATTTCCCAATTTCAGAGCTAATTTCAACTTCACAGCGAATGATATTGGAATCAAGGCAGCACAAGTTCAACTTCACAATGAAGGGACGGCTGTCTGTCAACAAACTTTTGGTTTTAGAGTCAATTTCAACTTCACGGTGAAAGATTTTGGCCCCGGAACAACGCAACTTACATTGAACCCAACTTCATGACGAAGGAGTCATCTGTAACACCACAGTCTTCAGGTCAAGTGTCACCTTCACGATGAAGTACCTTGAACCAGAAGATGATTCAGAGGGCACTTGCCAAAAGCTCAGAGTCCAATTTTAACTTTACAATGAAGGATTTTGTGCTCAGTTTGAACTCAACCTCACGACGAGGGAGTCATTTCGTGATTCATATTTACAAACCAATTTCAACATCGGATCTTAACCGCAAATGATATTCAATATGGTCGAAATTCATGTCTTTTAATCTTTGCTCTATTTTCGTTACACGACAATGAGCAAAGAGGGGCAGCTGAAGACATTAAATTTTGACCATGGATATTATTCATATAATATATAATGTACATATTCATTCATTTATTTATGATATAGGCCCGATATTACAAGTCCAACAATAGCCCAAGATAGCCCCAAGCCCAAACCCACGTGCAGATTAGCTCCCTAGGATTTTCAGGAACCCTAGCGCCGCATGCTCATCCCTCATGTCAGCGCCATTTCCAGAACCAAGCCAGCAAGTCCCCACGACTCACGAGTCTTCACCATTCACGCCTCTCCTCCGTGCTTCTCGACCACACACCAACAACGTGTACATTTGGAAAACAACGACCCAACATTAGAATTCCATTAGAACTCAAATATGTAATCTAAGAATAGGTTTTTTTTCCAGTATAAATAAGGATAATCAAACTCGTTGTATGGAGGATTCCATAGAGGATTCACGTAGGAGTACAGAAGAAAACACAGGAAAAACTAGCAAATCTCTTGTAAATTTCGAAACAGAAATAAATAAAAGGTATCACTTTTACCTTTGTTTTTTTGATTCGGCTCCTTTACACTGCTTGCATGTCGTTACTGTTGAGTTTTTGAACCACCAAGAAAACCATTCGACCGAGGAACGAAAGGGAGGCCTTTCGTTTTTTCAAAACTTTTTTAGATCTACGCTTTTTCTAATCGATTTTTGAAAAACAATCTTTGTTTTTAGAAAGGGATTTCAAAAAGCTTTCGAGATTTCAAAAAAAAAAAAAATGAGTTTTGCCATCGATGAACGACGGCCGACGCCATTCAACGGCGATGACGAGGCGGCGTAGGGTGGCGTTTTCTGGGTTCATGAAAACCACAGCCCTGTTCTTCATTTCTGAAGAACAGGTGAGAGTATTTAGGGATAAAGGGGAGGAGGCTTTTGTTTATGAATGAGGGTTTAGCAAATTTTTGCTTAATTCTTAAGATATATAGCTGACCCGTTTTAGACTGTGGCTCGACTCGCTCATCCCTCATATCTGCGTGTTTTCACGCGAAATAGGGGAAATCCTACTTTTAGTCCTTTACAGTTACAAAAGGTCCTATTTCAATCCTGAATTCATTTCAATTCGACCCGTAATCTATATTCTCTTTTAATTTGGGAACCTAACTTTGTCTGCAATTCAATTTGACCCTTATGACATTAGTTCTATCAGTTTATTATTTATTTTCATATATATATACGTATATTTTATTAGTTTATATATGGTTATTTTATTTGATGATTTCTTTATTTAAATACCATACTTTATATTTATGTATATATATGTATTTCTTTCTATATTTTGTTCTTACTATTTTTCTACGTTACTATCATTATTATATTTCATTTTCATTATTTTATTCCTATACTTTTATTAATATTTGTTTCCCCCCAATATTTAATCATTTAGTATTAATATTGTTAAATATGCATATACTTTTATTTATCTTATTTATTTATTTTATTTAATGTAAGCTATTGCTTTATATATTTTTTTTCCTATTCTAACACTTATATATGTATGTATATATTTTTGTTATTTTCGTTCCTATTTGCTTTCCATCCTTATTTTTCCTTTATATTTGTTTAATTAAATCTAACATTTTTTTAGAGTACATTTTCAACCGATCAATGGTAAGTTTTGAATCGTTATTTACCTTTTAATTTAAAATTACAATTTTCTTAATTAAAGACAACTGGAAATTATATAGTACCGAAAGGGCAGTTCAAGGGTGCTAACCCTTCCTTGACTGTAACCGACTCCCGAATCCGACACATCTCTGGCACGATGCAGATCAGGTAAGAAATTAGGTATCCGATCTACCTATTTATTTTTAAATAAATTATCGGTGGCGACTCAATCCACATATTTCAAGTCGAACCCCAATTCTGGGGCCCAACCGAAAGACGGTTCCGACAGTTGTATTGCAGGTGCGATTGGTAGAGTTGCAAGGATAGATACAAAAGATGGGAAATGTGGTAGGCTTGCGAGATTAGCGATTATTGTTGATCTGGATAAGCCTCTGATTTCAGGGATCGTGATTGATGGACGGAAACAACACATTGAGTCTGTGGGGTTTTTTGACAATCTGCTATGCCTGTGGAAAGTATGGTCATGTAATTGTGTGGGAAGAAACGGACCATTAATACTAGTGTGTCGAAACCGTCTTTCGGTTGGGCCACAGAATTGGGCTTCGACTTGAAAAATGTGGATTGGAGTCGCCACCGATCATTTATTTAAAACAAATGGGTTGATCGGATACCCTATTTCTTACCTGATCTGCGTCTTTCCAAAGATGTGTCGGGTTCGAGAGTCGGTTACGGTAAAGGAAGGATTAGCACCCTTGAACCGCCCCTTCGGTACTACGTAATTTCCAGTTGTCTTTGATTAAGAAAATTGCAAGTTAAATTAAAAGGTAAAATTTGATCCAAATTACTTACCCTTAATGAGTTTACGAAAATACCCTTAAAAAATAAGATGTTTAAAAGAAAATAATAATAATAAAAGAAAATAACAAAACTAAAAAGTAAACCAAGGAAATAAATGAAACCAATAATAACAAACATAAAATAATTGGATGAAACAAAAACAAATAAAATGAAATTGAATAAAATAAAATAAATGAAGATAAAATATATATACAAAAAGAATAAAAAAGGTAAAGTGTTTTTTAAAAAAGAAAAAATAATAAAGCAAAGAAACTAAAATAATGAAAATAAATAAATAGTATAAATAAATATAAAATATATATATATATATATAAATATAAAAATGTATGTATAATATAATAAATACTAACTAGTAATAATAACAATAAACAAATAAAAATAAATATACATATAATTTAACTAAAAAATAGTAATCATAGAATATAAATAAAATGAAATAGAATATATATATATAACGTTGGAAAATATAGTAAAAAATAGTAAATAAGTAAACATAAATAAATAATATATATATATATATAAAATAATATAATATAACGCAAAAAAATGAAAAAAGAGAACTATAATAATAAATAAAATATAATAATATATATATGTACATATAATATAAGGGTTAAATTAAAACAAAACTGAATTAGGGGTATAAATTAAAAGCCAATTGAAGAAAAAACGAATCTGCGTGTATTTAAAATCAGGGGGACCGAAATGGGCATTAACCCACTGTAGAGGAAAAACACACGGATCCACACGACCCGTTTATAAAAATCCAAATAGTTTTTCAAAAAAACACAAGCCTCGGGGGCTAGATCTACAAAAATAGATCTCGAAAACGCCCCCGTTCATTGGCCAAAAACACTTCTCTCGGTTTTCTTTCGAATCAAAACACAACAAGGGTAAGGAAAAATAACATGTGAAAGTATGAACTTTACCTTTCAAAATATAAATGCTTCGAAAAATGGCTACGAGTTGCTTGTAATTTTTGCTTGGTATTTCGTATATCTCTTATGTTATAATAGTGAGTTACAATGGCTATTTATAATGCTTGTGGATCCTATCTTTGGAATTTTGAATCATAGTAGAACTCTATCCAATTTTTAGGAGTTTGAATCCTAGTAGGACGAAAATGTGTGTTTACAGCTGTCCCTCTTTGCCCATAGTCGTGTAACAGGGATAGGGCAAAGATTAAAAGACACACTTTTTGTTCGGTGGAGTTGAAAATTGACTCTGATGTTTCAATAACTCCCTGTCGAATTGAGTTACGGATGACTCCTCCGTCGTGAAGTCGAGTTCATCTTAAAATGATATGAAATTGAAGCCGTAGTTTGGAATTTGAATCAGCACACGGCTTCTCGTTGCCCTTCGGTATTCTTCTCGGTTTAAAGACCTTGGATTGGAATCGAACTCAGAAATCTTCCTTGAAATATAGCTTTTTCTTGACTTAAGCTATGCTGCTTGAAAATGGTTGCTTGTTATTAAGGCACGGCTAACCCAGGTCCTCTTCTCGACTTGAAAACCTCGACTGCAACCAGAAAGTAGTGCGATTGATGTGTCATCGAGCTGAATGGAATCGAACTCGACAATTTTGATGGCAGATAACCCTTCTCGTCTTGAGTTATACTGTAAATTTGATTTGCCTCTGAGTTGAATGTAATCGAACTCGAAGGTCTTTGATGACAGATCACCCTTCTAGCCTTGAGTTATGCTGCAAATGATATGCCTTGGAGTTAAGCGTAGTCGAACTTGAAGGTCTTTTGTTGGCAAATAGCCCTTCTTGCCTTGAGTTATTTTGCAAATGATGTGCCTTGGAGCTGAGTGTAGTCAAACTCGAAGGTCTTTGCTGACAGATAGTCCTTCTAGCCTTGAGCTATGCTGTAAATGATGCGCCTTGGAGTTGAATGTAATCGAACTCGAAGGTCTTTGTTGACAGATACTCCTTCTTTGAGTTGGATATCCTTCGTCGTGAAGTTGAAATCCAATCTAAAGATGGATGCTGCTTGTGTGCACGATTCCCTTCGCCGTGAAGTTAAAACTGTGGGTGGCCCATTCGTTGTGAAGTTGAGCATTGAATTGGATATCCTTCGTTGTGAAGTTGAAATCCAAGTAAATTGTACTGTTCCGAGTCAATCCCTCCGCGTGAAGTTGAAATTGGTTCTGGAACTGGGATTTGTTTGTTGACAACCAGTGTCCCTTCGTTGTGAAGTTGAACTTGTGTTGTCTCGAGTCCAATATCCTTCGCTGTGAAGATGAAATTGGCTCTGAAATTGAGAAGTTGTTTGTTGACAACCAGCCGTCCCTTCGTTGTGAAGTTGAACTTGTGTTGTCCCGAGTCCAATATCCTTCGCTGTGAAGTTAAAATTAGCTCTGAAATTGGGAAATTGTTTATTGACAACCAGCGGTCCCTTCGTCGTGAAGTTGAACTTGCGTTGTCTGGAGTCCAATATCCTTCGATGTAAGTGAAATTGGCTCTGAAATTGGGAAATTGTTTGTTGACAACCATCGTCCCTTCGTTGTGAAGTTGAACTTGTGTTGTCTCGAGTCCAATATCATTTCGCTGTGAAGTTGAAATTGGCTCTGAAATGGGAAGTTTTTGTTGACAACCAGCGGTCCCTTCGTCGTGAAGTTGAACTTACGTTGTCTGGAGTCCAATATCCTCGTGAAGTTGAAATTGGCTCTGAATTGGGAAATTGTTTGTTGACAACCAGCATCCTTCATTGTGAAGTTGAACTTGTGTTGTCTCGAGTCCATATCCTTCGCTGTGAAGTTGAAATTGGCTCTAGAAATTGGGAAATTGTTATAAGTTGAAATTGGTTCTGGAACTGGGAATTTGTTTGTTGACAACCAGCCGTCCCTTCGTTGTGAAGTTGAACTTGTGTTGTCTCGAGTCCAATATCCTTCGCTGTGAAGATGAAATTGGCTCTGAAATTGAGAAGTTGTTTGTTGACAACCAGCCGTCCCTTCGTTGTGAAGTTGAACTTGTGTTGTCCTGAGTCCAATATCCTTCGCTGTGAAGTTAAAATTGGCTCTGAAATTGGGAAATTATTTATTGACAACCAGCGGTCCCTTCGTCGTGAAGTTGAACTTGCGTTGTCTGGAGTCCAATATCCTTCGATGTGAAGTTGAAATTGGCTCTGAAATTGGGAAATTATTTGTTGACAACCAGTCGTCCCTTCGTTGTGAAGTTGAACTTGTGTTGTCTCGAGTCCAATATCATTCGCTGTGAAGTTGAAATTGGCTCTGAAATTGGGAAATTGTTTGTTGACAACCAGTCATCCCTTCGTTGTGAAGTTGAACTTGTGTTGTCTCGAGTCCAATATCTTTCGCTGTGAAGTTGAAATTGGCTCTTGAAATTGGGAAATTGTTTATTGACAACCAGCGGTCCCTTCGTCGTGAAGTTGAACTTGCGTTGTCTGGATTCCAATATCCTTCGATGTGAAGTTGAAATTGGCTCTGAAATTGGGAAATTGTTTGTTAACAACAAGCCGTCCCTTCGTTGTGAAGTTGAACTTGTGTTGTCTCGAGTCCAATATCCTTCGCTGTGAAGTTAAAATTGGCTCTGAAATTGGGGAGTTATTTGTTGACAACCAGCCGTCCCTTCGTTGTGAAGTTGAACTTGTGTTGTCTCGAGTGGCACGATATCCTCCGTCATGGAGTTGAAATCGTGGATGGCCCCTTCGTTGTGAAGTTGAGCCTTAACTTGAATATCCTTCATCGTGAAGTTGAAATCCAAGTATTGTATGTTGCGGGTGGACACAATTCCCTTCACCGTGAAGTTGAAACCGTAGAGACCCCTTTATTGTAAAGTTTGGCTTCGAGCTAGATATCCTTCGTCGTGAAGTTGAAATCCACTTTCGAGCAAATTGTGTTGTTTCGAGAGAAACTTTCAATCTGTCGAGTTGGTCAAAGTGTAGCTTCTTGCTGCTGAGTTAAGCAACCAACATGAATCTTTAAAGGTGCTTTTGAATCGAGTATCATTCATCTTGAAGTCGAAACTTGACTCTAAAAGCTGCAAAAAATTATGTATATGGAAAATGATAAATATGATGCTCTAAAATGTATTCATAAGATGCATGTAACATGAATTGATTATATTTTATCTCCTGAAAAAGGTTTGATAATTTGCATTAGGATGTTGAATCCCCAAATGATGCCCTAATATCCAAAAATGCCCCAATATTTGATGTTGAATCTTCAAAGATTCCCCAGATGTTCCTCATTTCTTGCTTCAGCATTGATTCTGAGCATGAGTTTTGTGTCTAAGAGTCACATGTCATTTACCAAGATCCACTCTAGAGAGACTGTCTTGTTTGAAAAAATGTTTTTCTTTCTCTTTTAATATCATTAAAAGAGTTTAAAAATGTTGATCCAAAGGTTTTGAAAATATTGTCACTTCACGGTTTTACAATTGAGATGAATCATAAAACTAGAGTTCATTGAATATCAAAGAATTAATTATACTGTTAATCCTTCAATGAATATAGCTATTGACAAGTGCCAAGATCAAAGCTATTTTTGGGAAGTGGTTAAGTAAGGAAACGATAAAAAAAAATCTCAGGTTATTGTGTTTGGTCAAAGGTTTGGCATTTGATGTCCAAAGGTTTGGCATTTGATGCTCAAAGATTTGATGGGGTAGCTTGCATGTTTCTCTGTTGGAAGTGTTCTCTGACTCCCAACCTTCGTTGTCACACTCGGATTGTGCGATGCCTTATCAAGGAATTTGTGTGATCGCCTCAGTTGCACAATTTTTATTCGAGCCGCCTTTTCAGGTTTTCAACTCGATCCTCCTTTGGTTTCAAGACGTCATTCAGAATTATGTCTTGAACCCCCCTTGTTTTTTCTCTATCATGCATTAATTACACTAGTTTTTTTGTAAATAACGATTAGTCCTGATGGGCGGGATGAAATCTGAAGATAGTCTCTTCTGTTTAGAAATCCATGTATAATTAGAAGGGACTTTTAAGGCATGTAATGTAGGCCAGGGTTTGTGGTTATAAAAGAAAAGGATAAATAGGCCCAAACAAGTGTTTCAGTGTGTTGAACCAAGGATCAATTCATTCTGATGTCTTCAATCTTGTCTTGCTTAATTTGGATATGCTCATATATGTTTCTATGGATTTTCTCTGGATGTTTCATGATCTTCGAGTGAAGTGATTCAGAGATTCGAGAATGATTTGCTTGATCAACTCATAGTTTGAAGCTTGATGTCATTTATCTTTAGGGAATTTTGATTGTGCTTTTTGTCATTTTTTTTCGATTTTTTTTCTTCTTTTGTTCTTTTGCTTTCCCATTTTGCTTCTTTTCTTTTTTTCCCTTTTTGTTCTGATTGAATCTTCTCAATTGGCATTTGGTTTACCTTTCGGTATCTCATCTGAATCAATGTCTTCACTCATGTGAGCAGATTTTCTCCACCTTGCCCCCCAGTGTGGAGGGTGATCCTTGGTTAGGGTTGAATCAGAAGAAAAATACTACAGGTTCAAAAGGGGACACAAGGGATATATTTTTTCTCTTGTTGTGAAGGGATAAAGAAAGAAAGTCGTTCATCATTTCATTCATGGAAGTCCTCACAGAAAAGGTATTCCCAGGGGGATAGATTTTCAGGATTAATTTTATTCACATAAAAACATTGTAATTAATGCATGATATAATTATTTCGAATGAATTGTTTTTCTGCTTCTTGCTCCCAACAGTCTCAATGTTCAGGCTCCCGGCACAAATTCAATCGTTTAACAGATTAAGCAACATGAAAGATCATAGACGTGTTCAAACAAAACAATTCTCTAAGTGCAAATGGTATATGCATGCCCCCTTCTTCGGCTGTCCATGCCCCTGAATCCATCAGGTTTTGGATCTTGCGCATCAGCGCCTTATAGTTCTCAGAGGAATGTTTGGATCATCCTATGTGGCAACTGCAAATAACTTCAACATCGTAGCCATTAAGATATGTGGACTCTTTTCTTAGATCAACCTGGCAGGCTTAGTCATACAACCAGCTGATCAAGCTCATACTGTATTGATTTCAAATTTTCTTTTAATTGTTAAAATCTTGCTTCCACGTGGTGTCATGTGGTTAAAACCACTTCATCGAATCCTCCATGAAGAAATTTCATGTTTATGAAAATGCTTAAAATGAAATGTAGATGCAAAATGCAAAAAAAATGCATGAGATGTTCGAGGCATTGATCCGAAAACATGTCTGTTATTATGAATAATCCTTATTGGGGACAAAAGTGTTTTATCTTTTAAGACACAAAAATATCCTGACAGCTTCTGACATGTTGACTAGTCTTCTGCCTTCGTCTGTCATCGGTTGAATACCCTGTCGAACCGTTCAGGCTCCTTTGGCCAAAATGTGCAAGTGACAAGTTGTTTGCCCCAAAAAAGGTATCGAATGATTGCATCTCCGACTTTCACTCTCTGTCGAGCTTGTTTCTAACGAAAGTGTCATTGAAGCCCTCAATCCGAAGCTTATCGACTTGTTTCTGGAATTCATCTTATTCTCGTAGTTTTCGAAAGGAATCTCCGGGTCAGTAACTTTTTCCTCGTCTTGCCTCTGCAACATTTGCCTCTCAAAAATTTGACTTTAGTGTGCTCGGTGTAAATTCCGGTCCATTCGGAGTCCTTTACAATGTAGCAAAGTGACATATTCTTCGATTGCGGGTACCACGTCTTCTGGATTGAATGTGAAACATAGTCGCCCTGTAGACTGTCATCTGTATTTTCATATCTTGTATTACAACCCCTTTGTCCATTAATGCAGATTATTCATGTTTAACAAACACGTTTTTGGTAGATCAACACCTCTTTTAAATGATGCATATGATGTAAATAAAATAAAAGAGAAGAAATGAAAAGAGTTAGTAAGGTAAATCAAAATAATAAAATGAAAAATCCTACCCCACATGATATCTACCCCACATGCTTTAATTCCTACTCGTACATGATCTCTATCCCACATGCTAATTCCACACAAATCATAGCCGCATATTTGTCTAGTTCGCATGCTTTGAACATAAAGTAAAGCATGAAACAAAACAGCCTAGGGTTTGGAATGAGGTTTTGGGGTGGGCTCTAATTCTCCATAGCCTCACGATTTAGGTTCTAAAAAACGGTACCCAAGTTCTCTTTGCCGGTGCCCCCTTGGGCTTACCAGACCCTTAGTCCTAAACCCATCACAGGCTTGTGTGGACTAAGTTAAACTCGAGAGGACACATTCTCTTATGCCCGCACGGTGAATAAATTCACACGAAGACATAAGGTATATGAATCCCGAAGGCTACTTGCTAGGCCCGCACGGTGAATAAATTCACACGAAGGCGTCGCTTTCACCCCTACTTAAATAGGGTTCGGAGCTCAGGTATAGAGCCTTAGACAGAAAAAAGTTGAAAATCTGAAATCATTAAAAACGTCAGTACAACTATTTATTTGAAAAATAATCAAAGATAAATAATTAGAATCGAATAAATAAATTAAAATTTAAACTTGTAATTTTTGCTAAAAAAGAAAACCAGAAATTAATTTCGGCCTGACTCACTTACCTGTCCCCAACGGAGTCGCCAAGCTGTCGCAACCGTCTTTCAGTTGGGCCCCAGAATTGGGCTTCGACTTGAAAAATGTGGATTGGAGTCGCCACCGATCATTTATTTAAAATAAATGGGTTGATCGGATATCATATTTCTTACCTGATCTACGTCTTTCCAAAGATGTATCGGGTTCGGGAGTCGGTTACGGTCAAGGAAGGATTAGCACCCTTGAACCGCCCTTTCGGTACTACGTAATTTCCAATTGTCTTTGATTAAGAAAATTGCAAGTTAAATTAAAAGGTAAAATTTGATCCGAATTACTTACCCTTAATGAGTTTACGGAAATACCCTTAAAAAATAAGATGTTAAAGAAATAATAATAATAAAAGAAAGTATCAAAACTAAAGAGTAAACCAAGGAAATAAATGAAACCAATAATAATAAACATAAAATAATTGGATGAAACAAAAAAATAAAACGAAATTGAATAAAATAAAATAAATGAAGATAAAATATATACAAAAAGAATAAAAAGGTAAAGTGTTTTTTTAAAAAGAAAAATAATAATAAGAGCAAAGAACTAAAAATATAATGAAAAATAAATAAATAGTATAAATAAATAATAATATATATATATATATAAATATAAAAATGTATGTATAATATAATAAAATACTAAATAATAATAATAATAATAAATAAATGAAAATAATATACTATAATACTAAAAAATAGTAATCATAGAAATATAAAATAAAATGAAGCAAGAATATATATATATATATATATATATATATATATATATAATGTTAGGAAAATATAGTAAAAAATAGTAAATAAGTAAACATAGATAAAATAAATATATATATATATATATATATATATATATATAATAGGAAAAAATATAATATAACGCAAAAAAAATGAAAAAAAAAAGAGAACTATAATAATAAATAAAATATAATTAAATATATATATATATATATATATAAATAATAAGGGTTAAATTAAAACAAAAAATGAATTAGGGGTCGAAATTAAAAGCCAATTGAAGAAAAAACGAATCTGCGTGTATTTAAAATCAGGGGGACTGAAATGGGCATTAACCCACTGTAGAGGCAAAACACACGGATCCACACGATCCGTTTATAAAAATCCAAATAGTTTTTCAAAAAAACACAAGCCTCGGGGGCTAGATCTACAAAAAAAGATCTCGAAAACGCCCCCGTTCATTGGCCAAAAACACTGCTCTCGATTTTCTTTCGAATCAAAACACAGCAAGGGTAAGGAAAAATAACATGTGAAAGTATGAACTTTACCTTTCAAAATATAAATGCTTCGAAAAATGGCTACGAGTTGCTTGTAATTTTTTGCTTGGTATTTCGTATATCTCTTCTGTTATAATAGTGAGTTACAATGGCTATTTATAATGCTTGCGGATCCTATCTTTGGGAGTTTGAATTATCGTAGAACTCTATCCTATTTTTAGGAGTTTTAATCCTAAAATTCTATCCTATTTTTAGGAGTTTGAATCCTAGTAGGACGAAAAGGTGTGTTGACATAGTGAAACTGGTACAGATATAATCAATGATAAATCTGAAGATCTTTATGAACCTTGGACGCAAGTGGTTAACCGAAAGAAAAAGGTGAATGCAAATAAAAAGAATGAGAATTTGAAGGTAAAGAAACCCTCTAAAAATAAAAAAACTGGCTCATGATTTGGAGTCCTAGATACAATCCAGGAAGCCGAAAATGCTGACAGTAAAGTGGAGTTGGAGGAAACAAATGGGCGATTTGACTAAACTGACACCTTTTAGCCGAAATTTTTCCTTTCTAACACCCTTTGACCAATATTTCCCGAAGTAGCACCCTTTTGTCTGAGGTGACACAAAGACGCATTCTCAGGGACGCACTTTACCTGGTTTTTGTTGATTGGGATGCCACGCGTGTAAGGCGCATCCTCGGGGATGCGCTTTAAATGGGATCTACTGAGGTGGATGCCACGCTGGTATTTTTTTAAAAAAATAAAAAATTTATTTTTATTGTTATTATAAATTATTAATATATTATGTAAAGTGTTTCGGTTATAATTTAAGAATTATCGAATGTATTTTTTAAATGTGTGTTAAAGGTGGAGTGAATTTAGGTTTTAGTGTTATATGTATCAGGGACTTTGGCATTCACCCATTCCATGCGACATTAATCGGATGGAACAATAGATCAAAACCAACTTTGATCTTATTGTAGTTATAGGAAAAATGTATGAAATTATAATATTACACGTATGGTTATATATCTATTATTTTTTTTATTTTGATTATAGATCTATTAATTTTATCACTTAATTATTTAAATATTCCCAATCTAGTCATATGTTATCAATATTTAACGAAAATATTGATGCATAAGTTAATAAAATTAGTATAATTGCATATTTAATCTTAAATACTTACATATTTTTATCAATTTACTCTTACTTTTAATTTAATTTAATAAATTTAATCCTCCAATCAGAACATGAAATGTGTTATCATATACAGAAATTTTTTTATAACTTTTAATTTGTTTAATTTAATATTTTTTTCTCTACGTAGAAGGTGAAATTATTATAATATTTGAAAATTAATAATTATTTTTTTATAATAAATAATATTAATTATTATATTAAATAAATATAATAAAATAATTTTTTAAAAAAATATTTAGGTGTACATACATTGAGAAATTATAGAAAATGCAATTACATTTAAATATTAGAAACAAAAACATTCATTTAAATAGAATATTAATTACATAAGGGTCAACGGTTATGTGATGATAACAGAGCTGAACATTTTTTTTCTATTGTGCCCGATGTTTCTACAATGCCCACATCGTTTTTGTTCTATTGACTTCTCCTGAATATCCATATCACAATGTATTCTAGTAGATTTTGGACGACCTGAGTCCCTCAATAGCAATGGATCTGGTACAATTGTAAGCCAAGTTTGAATCTCATCTGGGTCTCTTTGGTTTCCTATGGGCGGAAACTCAAATTCATATACCTTGAATACTTGTGAAAGTTGGTATACGGGATCAACATAATTTTTGTAGTCTAAATGCGAATGTGAGCAAGCTGCAATGACATGAGAGCATGGATATTTGAGTGCTTGAAAGAAACCACAATCGTACCACCTCTCTTGTAGATTAACTCTGAAAGAGTTAGCTTCAATCCCTTGCACCAGACGTGGCATTTTCGGTAACACGAAACAATTCACGGGTGCGAGAAAAATTTGTAACCAACATCCCATTTGATGCAGCCATTTTTTTTGTAAATCAGCTACTAGTCTTGGGTGGTAAATATGGTCGTTTTACAACCAAGTAAGAGCTTTCCCACCGAGCTTTACAAAGAGTTGACCCAAACGAAAATAAGTCATTTTGACCAACGCCGTGACTGGTAAATGACGCGTCCCCTTTAAGGTTGAATTTATTGCTTCAGCCAAGTTGGTTGTCATATGACCATAACGATACCCCCCGTCATATGCATTTGTCCACATTTCTTTGCTGATGTCCATAATGTACTTGCATCCCTTCTTATTTTTTCCAAACAGCTCTTGTAGCATAGACTCAAACCTTTGAGGTAAAAGTTTGTAACCTAAGCCATTAGGAATATGTAATAGTTAATATGAAGTATAAATAAGTAATACGAAAATGATAGAAAAATTGGGAAAAAGTAACATACCCATCCGCACGACTAAATGACGTTCATCGTTCTTCTTGTATTTTTCGTAATAGTTTGCAGTAATATGACGGACACAATAATAATGTTGAACATGTGGAGGTCTATACATTATACCCAAAGACTCCATTGCTGCTTTTATCCCGGATCCTCGGTATGAAATAATGCATACTCGTTCCCTGGTGACAACATGTAAATGTAAATTTTTAAGGAAAAGAGCCCAAAACTCAGTGTCTTCTCCTTGAACGAGGGCAAACACAACAAAAAAAATATTGTGGTTTTCATCTTGGACCACAACCAATAATAAAACTTGCTTGTATTTCCCATACAAGAAAGTACCATCAATTTGGACAACTGGTTTACAGTAGTTGACTGCATTAATACACTGAGGGTAAGTCCAAAAGACACGGTAGAATTGGCAGCGATCGTGAACCATTCAATCATTCACGTAATGATGTTGAGTTTCGAACTCAACAATTGTCCCGGGATTGAGTCTTTGCACAACATGAAAACAATTGGGCAGCTCGTTGTAAGAGGAATCTCATTCGCCATGGAGTTTACAAATGTCATTATGTTTTGACAACCAAGCTTTTTTATAGGAGACTGTGTACCCATATTGTGATTGTATAGCAGAAATCAACACTACAACAGCTATATGAGAACATTGCTTCACAATGAGAATGATTGCTTGGCAAATAATGTTGGAGTCCAAGTTGGGATTATACTGGTTTATACCTCTTGCACAATACCTATGAGGACTGTTGTATCTGGTTAGTTCTCATAAGTTGTTCTTCCTCTTCCTCTTTGATACACGGGTCATCCATTGACATCCGTTGTCACGTTGGACGCAGTAGCAGACATAGTGTCTATAACCGGGGTACTATTCACGTGAAGGTGCGTTATCATTACCCTATTATATCACTCATGTCCCTCGGGGGCTATGTTATCATTACCCTATTATGTCACTCATATCCCTCGGGGGCATTATTCATGTCAGTGCCCAAAGTGGTGAAAGCGCGTTCCCGATAACGCGCCTTCCATTATTTTATCATAGAATATGTTATCATTGCCCTATTATGTCACTCATGTCCCTCAGGGGCTATGTTATCATTACCCTATTATGTCACTCATGTCCCTCAGGGGTACTATTCATGTCAGTACCCAAAGTGGTGAAAGAGCATTCTCGGGGGTGCGCCTTCCATTATTTTGTCAGAGAATATGTTATCATTGCCCTATTATGTCACTCATGTCCCCCGGAGAACTATTCATGTCAGTACCTATTATTTCTGGCATAGTGGTGAAAGCGCGTCCCCAGGGGATGCGTCTTACCCACCATCCAACACAGCAGATCCCATATAAACTGCATCCTAGGGGATGCACCTTACACAAGTGGCATCCCAGTCAGAAAAAACCAGGTAAAGCGCGTCCCCGAGGATGCGCCTTTGTGCCACCTCAGTCAAAAGGGTGCTACTTCAGGAAATATTGGTCAAAAGGTGTTAGAAAGGGAAAATTACGGCTAAAAGGTGTCAGTTTAGTCAAATCGCCAAACAAATGTGGGTGAATGAGTTATTACCACATAAGTTAACGTTAGTAATCAGACTATTGCTGAATCAAGTAAGGTGGGGGGAGTTCGACACAAGAATAATACTGTAACTACTCTCACTAGGAGCATCTTAATCATACTGCAACAATTAGTAAACCCAATTAGTGTAGCATCGATAGGGACAATTACCCAATTGAACATTTCCTTGAATTGGGATAAGCAGGTAGCGATTCAGGTGATGGAAACGATGAAAACCAAATTTTACCATACCATAATGGCTGCCTCCTAAAAAATCTGACTCGCAATAATAATTCTAATGGCAATAACAAGGGACCTTCTACAGTCGAAGGACTTGCAAGAAAAGACAAAAACCAAGAAAAAATTGATCGATCGTGTACCGAGCAAACCAATGTTGGCAAAATATGTTCTAGCTATGACATCTGAACTATCCAGAGAAAATGCTAAGGGTGAAAATCTGGTCTTAGATCTTCATCGAGTCCAGGATAAAATTGATGAAGCAGTTCAATGGAGTACGGATACCATTTTCACCAATTCGAATATGCTAACATGCATGTTTAATCTTGTCATATTTTTTTCTTTAATCTCTATTATGATTAGAGTTTTATTTTGGAATATCCGGGGTGCTTTTAACCTTACTTTCAATCAGTATTTTAAGTTGGTGGTGAAGATTAAAAAGCCGAACATCTAAGAAGCACGAGTATGGAAAAGGGAGGCCGTTTCAAGTACCCGAAACGTCCCCGGCATGGGGATGGATGGGGGACGTCTCGGGGACACGTCACAGTAGTGGGGTATAACATTACAAGGTCGGGGATGTTTTGATCGAGACCTGGGATGTTTCGGAGACGGCATGTGACTATCACATGCATCTCCAGGGGTAATTTTGGTATTTTGCGTTAAAAAAAACCTAATCACTATCGGGAATGAGATCAAATTCAAAATCTCCTGTAAGCTTCCTTCTCCCGTACCCTCTCCTTTCTCTCCAACTCTCCAGCCAGACAGTTGCTCGTAAGTCATTCTTCTCTTTTCTATTTCAATTATGCAAAGTTTTATTGTGGTATTTCAAAGTTTCGTTATGCAAGGTTTCGTATCAGTAGATCCATGCCATAGAGAATTCTTTTTAGGAAAAAAAAAGCTTCGATGGTTCTTGCCAATCAAAAGATGTCGTTTCAATTCTAGCTTTAAAGATTTACTACACATGCATGCCAATTAAAACAATTTTTAGTCGTTGGTCTTTTTATATAAATTTAGTTTACATAATTTTATATAAAATATATGTTAAACATGAAAAAAATAAATGCAGAGGAAAAAATTAAAAAAATAGATGCTTAATTATTTTATATAAAATAATTTTAGTTTACAAAATGGTGGGGTTGAGTGGACTGTCACATTGACCATTTTAATTTACAAAAGTTGTTGTTTCGTTAGTAAGTGTAAATGGTATTGAATTCCAGAGTAAGAATATAAAAATAGAGGTTTTATTGTTAACAATGTTTGGTTTTTGTTGTTTAATATTGTTGTAGACTTAATATTGTGGTTTGAGTGTTGAGATTTGACACTTTAATATTATGGTTTGTTTATAGATTTTATTGTTTTAGACTTGTACCCTATCTTTTTAGAAATTGTCATTTTCTATCCCTGTCCCTATCCCCATACCTGTATCAGTACAACATAGCCGAACATGGTGACCTTTGAACCACGAATCAATGGTATTACTGCTAATGGTTTCATTCAAAAATCTGGTTTTGACTGTTCCTACCGGATTGAAGCGAGAGGGTTCTCTGTGTTGGATCATAAACTTGATCCATTATGGGAACCTAAACCCACACCCAAACTAAATTGATGTCATTGCTTACATCAATTAGGTGAAGATGTCATTGCTTACATCAATTTAGTTAGGTGACAATTAGTTATTTGTCTATTTTTAATGGTTTAAATTAGTTATTTGTGTGGTGTAGAATTGTTCTTAAGGAGTATAAATACCCCTCCCCATTTTAGTTTAAGCATCAAGAAAAGTTAAGAGCTTCTAAGTGAGTGAAGAAGAAAAGTCTTATAAGAGTGAGTTGTAGTATCATGTTATTAAGTGAGGGTGCTCTTGTAATATTTGTTTGAGTTTTAATAAAAGTTGTTTGTGTGGTGTTTAATTTCTAAAAAGTGGTATCAGAGCGAGCTGGAAAGATTGAAGGCTCGACGAGAGGAATCCAACGCCGCCAAAATCTTCCCAATCTAAGTTCTGACGCGCCGCCACGCACCGCTGGAAGACTGCTGTCAGAAAATCGAGTTGACTCACCGAGTTGAGCCGAGTCAGCCAAGTTGGAGCCCCTTGACCGAGTTCTCCAAGTCTCTTCCAAGGTTTTTCGGCATTCCGGATTCATCTGTGCAATCATATTTTGTAAATTCTCATTATATTGAGAGATATGGCAAATGGTATGTCACAATTCCAAGTTCCGACACTCAACAACAATAACTACGATCATTGGAGTATCGAAATGAAGGCACTTCTTGGATCATAAGATATCATAGAGAAAGACTATAATGAGTTGCGGATGATGATGCTTTTGCTACTCTTACACTAGATCAAAAGGCAACTTTGAAGAATTCAAGAAAGAGAGACAAAAAAGCTCTCTACCTCATCTATCAAGCATTAGATGATGATGGTTTTGAAAAGATTTCAAGTGCAAGCTCTATCAAGGAAGCATGGGAGAAGCTGTAAACCTCTTACAAAAGATCCGAGCAAGTGAAAAAGGTTTGTCTCCAAACATTAAGAGGTGAATTCGAATCCTTACACATGAAAGCATCTGAGTCTATTTTAGATTATTTCTCAAGAGTAGTAGTTGTTTCTAATCAATTAAAAAAATGGTGAAAAGTTAAAAGATGTGAGGATAATAGAGAAGATACTTCATTCGTTGGATCCCAAATTTGAGCACATCGTCGTGACGATTGAAGAAACTAAAGACTTGGAAGAAATGATGATCGAGCAACTCCAAGGATCATTGCAATCATACGAAGAGAAGAATAAGAAGAAGCATGGGTTTACTGAGCAACTCTTCAAGCTGTAACTCAAGGATATGCATGAAAGCCAACGCAATGATAGAAACCAACATGGCCTAGGCAGAGGTAGAGGCCATGGACGAGGTGGAAGTCGCAGTCGTGGATGAGGACGAGGTTGGAATTACAACAACTATGAGAAATGAGAAAACTCAACACGAGGCCGTGGAAGAATCAATCCGAACTCAAGATATGATAAATCTCAAGTTTGATGTTATAATTTTCAAAAGTTTGGGCATTATGCTTTAGAATGTAGAGCTCCCAACAACAAAATTGAGGAGAAAGCTAACTATGTGGAGAAAAAATAGATGGCAAAGAAACTCTTCTTCGAGCACGAAAGGAAACAGATGGTGGTCAAGCAAATTCCTGATATCTTGACAGTGGTGCAAACAATCACATGTGTGGAAGAAAGACATGTTCGTGGAGCTAGATGAGTCAGTAAGTGGAAATGTTTCATTTGGAGATGATTCCACAATAGCAGTGAAAGGGAGAGGTAACATACTTATCCGTTCGAAAGATGAGAGACATTAATTTATTTTAAATGTCTACTATATGCCCAATATGAAAAGTAACATCTTAAGTTTAGGACAACTGGTAAAGAAAGGTTATGATATTCATAGAAAGAATTATAATCTTTCTATAAAAGGTGATAAGAAAACTTCATTGCTAAAGTGTCGACGTCAAAGAATAGAATGTTCTTGATCAACATACAAAATGATGTTGCAAAGTGCCTGAAAGCTTGCTACAAAGATGCATCATGGCTTTAGCATCTTCAATTTGGGCATCTCAATTTTGGAGGTCTAAAGCTGTTATCTAAGAAGAAGATGACGAAGGGACTACCTCGCATCAACCATCCTGACCAGCTTTGTGAAGGGTGTCTAATCGGGAAACAATTCAGGAAAAGTTTTCCAAAGGACTCAGAGACTAGAGCCAAGAAACCACTTGAGCTCATCCATACCGATGTGTGTGGACCGATCAAGCCAAGCTCTCTCGGTAACAATAACTATTTTCTTCTCTTCATTGATGATTTTTCAAGAAAAACCTGGGTATGTTTCTTGAAACAGAAGTCGGAAGTTTTCGAAGTCTTCAAGAAGTTCAAAGTAGCAGTGGAAAGAGAAAGCGATAAAATGATCAAAGCCATGAGATCCGACCGAGGTGGAGAATTTACTTCCAGGGAGTTTCAAGAGTTCTGTGAAGCAAATGGAATTCATCGGCCAATGAAAGTTCCTAGATCCCCCAGCAAAATGGTGTGGCAGAAAGAAAGAACAAAACAATCCTCGACATAACACGAAGCATGCTCAAAAGCAAGAAACTACCCAAGGAATTTTGGGCGGAAGCAGTAGTATGTGCAATCTACTTGTCAAATCGATCCCCAACAATAAGTGTATGAGGAAATACACCGCAAGAGGCATGGAGTGGAAGAAAGCCTCATTTCCCACTTGAGAATCTTTGGAAGTATAGCCCATATTCACGTACTTGACGAGAGAAGGACGAAGCTTGATGATAAAATCGAGAGTTTTATCTTCATTGACTATGATGCTAATTCGAAAGGCTACAAGCTGTACAATCCAGACAATAAGAAGATTGTGATTAGTCGAGATGTGGTCTTCAACGAAGAATGAGAATGAGATTTTAACTCTCATGTAGATGACTTAAATTTCTTTTCTCAGTTTGAATAAGATGAGCAGACAATGAGGGAACAACTAGGTGAACCTCAACAAGAGCTTGAAACTCCACCCACTTCATCAACATCAACTACTCAATGAGACTCATCACCTTCGTCGTCGTCAAGTAGGAGTCAAAGTGAAAGAGTTGTGTAATGTACAAGAAGCCTTAAGAGATCTCTATGAGGTAACTGAACGAAAAGATAATATTACATTAATTTGTTTGTTTGTCAATTGTGAACCAGTGATATTTCAAGAAGTAGTACAAGAAAAGAAATGTAGAGAGGCAGTGGACGAAGAAATCAAGGCCATCGAGAAGAATGACACATGGGAACTTACCTCACTTCCCAAGGGATATAAGCCGATATGTGTCAAATAGGTGTACAAAACAAAGCAAAACGCCAAAGGAGTGATTTAAAGGCACAAGCCGAGGCTAGTTGCTAAAGGCTATATTCAAAAGGCTGGAATTGACTATAATGAGGTATTTGCTCCTGTTGCTCGATTGGAGACTATCAGACTAATCATTTCTTTGGCAGCTCAAAACAAGTGGAAGATACAAAAGATGAATATAAAGTCTGCCTTCCTAAATGGAGTTCTTGAAGAGGAAGTTTTGCATTCAGCGACCATCAGGCTACGAAGTCAAATGACACGATGACAAGGTGTTGAAGTTGAAGAAGGCTCTTTACGGGCTAAAACAAGCACCAAGGGCATGGAATAGTCGAATCAACAAGTATTTACAAAAGAATGGCTTCAACAAATGTCCCTACGAGCACACTCTATATATCAAGATCAAAGATGGAGATATTTTGATCGTGTGCCTCTACGTGGACGATTTGATCTTCACCGAAAGCAATCCAAGCATGTTTAATGAATTCAAGGCTGTGATGATGAAAGAATTTGAGATGACAGACATGGGGCTCATGGCGTACTACCTTGGCATTGAAGTTAAGCAATAAAAGGATGGAATTTTCATTTCACATGAAAGCTATGCAAAGGAGATCCTGAAGAAGTTCAAGATGGAGAACTGTAAGCTAATAAGCACACCGACAGAATACGGGATCAAGATATCCAAACATGAAGAAGGCGAAAGTGTAGATCCAACATTCTTCAAAAGTTTGGTGGGAAGTCTATGCTATCTAACTTCCGTGAGACTCGATATTCTTCACGCAATTGGATTGGTTAGTCGCTACATAGAATCTCCAACAACCACCCATTTTAAAGCCGCAAAGAGAATTCTTCGCTATCTGAAAGGTACAATTGACTTTGGATTGTTTTATTCAGTTTCTAATGATTACAAGCTTGTTGGATATAACGACAGTGATTGGGGTGGAGACATAGATAATCGAATGAGCACTACTGGATTCGTATTTTTCATGGGAGATACTGCTTTCACATGGATGTCAAAGAAACAACTTATAGTCACATTATCCACTTGTGAAGCAGAATATGTTGTTGCTACCTCATGCGTTTGTCATGCAATTTGGCTTAGAAATCTATTGAAAGAGATAGGTTTGATACAAGAAGAGCCTACCAAGGTTTGTGTCGACAACAAGTCAGCCATTTCCTTAGCAAAGAATCCAGTATTCCAAGATCGAAGCAAGCACATCGATATTTTCTACCACTATATAAGGGATGTGTTGCAAGAAACGATGTGGAAGTTGAATACGTGAAGTCATGAGATCAAGTTGTCGATATTTTTACCAAGCCACTGACAAGCGAAGACTTTATAAGATTAAGGAACTTAATAGGTGTCACAAGATCAAGTTTAAGGGGGATGTTGGATCATAAACTTGATCCTTATAGGAGCCTAAACCCACACCAATCTAATTGATGTCATTGCTTACATCATTTAGTTAGTGAGAGTTAGGTATTTGTCTATTTTTTAATGGTTTAGATTAGTTTATTTGTGTGGTGTAGGATTGTTCTTAAGTAGAATAATTCTAAGTGAGTAAAGAAGCAAAGTCTTATAAGAGTGAGTTGTAGTATCTTGTTTTTGAGTGATGGTGCTCTTGTAATATTTTTTTGAGTTTCAATAAAAAATTGTTTTGTGTGAGTGTTTAATTTTCAACACTCTGGTGAAATCTAGTTGCTCTGGAGAAATTCGGTTACATTCCACACCCTTGCTATCTCTCGCCAATACATTCATGGTTACTATTTCAGTGCTTATGGAGACCGTGGCTTTTTTATTATTTTGGTTTATGCCAGTCCGAATGGTAGGGTTCGAAGCGGTCTGTGGACTCAATTGAAAGCCTTAGAACCTAATTCTGGACGGCCTTGGATTTTAGGAGGTGACTTCAATGATATTAGCATTCATTTGGAGCAATAAGAGGGTTTCTCAACGGCGTACTGGTGTTTGTCCAAAATTCTGTGATTTCATATTTGACTCGAGGTTGATTGATATGGGATTTAATGGTCCTAAATTCACATGGAAATAAGGGACTCCTTCGTAACGGCTTGATAGATGTTTGTGTAATGCTAGTTGGTATGGAAAATTTGTTCGTTCTGAAGTGTTTCATCTTCAAAGATTGTGCTCTGAACATCGTCCAATTTTGGTGGACATGGGTATCGAACAGAATGTCATCTGTTCCCGGCCTTTTTGTTATATCGACGCTTTGGAGAGAACACCCAGATTTCCCGAACCTGATAAGATGCACATGGAGCCATGATAGAGGGTTATAGGAGGATATCAATGTTTTCCAAACCGAAAGCCGTAAGTGGAGTTTTGATGTGTTTGGTCATACTGGAAGACGAAATTCTTTGCTCATTTCTAGAATTCGAGGCATCAAAAGAACCCTTGAACGATCTTACAACCCTCACCTTCTGAATTTGGAGGTAGAGTGGCACCAAAAATCTCGGAATAATTGGATTTCAAAGGGGGAGAGGAATACTAAGTTCTTTCACTTATCCATTATCCCTCGCCAGAAACATACATGGTGAGCATGCTTAAATTATCGGATGGATCATGAAACTGTGACCAAGTTCAACTAAGGAAACATGCGGTAAACTTTTTCTAAAATTTGTTTACCAGTGAGAGATAAGCCAATGATTACTATGCTAGAAATTGTAATTTTTTTCAATTTAATGATGAAAATTTACGCCCTCTGATGGCTGAGATTACAATGGATGAAGTGTGGGAAATCGTGCGTAGTATGGCACCATTGAAGACTCCGGGTGTGGATGGATTTCAAGTGGTATTATTTTCAAAAAATTAAAACACAGTGGGCAAGTCCATTCACCACTTTGTCGAACGATTCTTTGATATAGGAGTTCTCGAGGAATGGGTTAACCAAACCTTACTTGTCCTTATTCCGAGGTCAGCAATCCAACTTTGATTCGTTAATTCAAACCTATTAACTTGTGTAATATTCTTTATAAGATTATTACCAAGCTTCTTGTCTGTCGACTGAAACCTTTCTTGCCAAAGTGGGTGAGAAAAGTAAGTTGCAAGGGTCGAGTCTTGTAGATTATAACCGACATGTATTTCAAAGTAAAATCTCTTTCGATGATTAATTAGAATTGAGGAAAAAAGACACTTGAAGCAATTTTAATCTTATTGATTTCTTTTAAAAATTTTGCTTTTTAAATTTTATCATTTTTAGACTTTTTTCAAACCCTCTTTTTTACTTCAATAGTTGAAACAGGATCAAAACAATTCGGCATTGGAAACTCCTAGCCCCTACGGATCGACCGTATTTCTCTGTACTTCTTTTACATTATTTATTTTGAGAAATAAAATTATTTTATTTGACAGTTATGACGCTTGTCATTAAGGATGTTTTGAATTGTTTCTATCAAGAATCGGGACATCGTATTAGTACTGCAAAGACAAAAATTTACTTCTCCAAAAACTAAACCAATAGTATGCGAGAAAACATTACAACGGGTTTCGAGTTTGAAGAACTCAGACTTAGGGACTTATTTTGGTGTACCAATCTTGCATGGTCGGATCACCAAAGCCGCTTATCTTTATCTAATTGACAGAATGAATCAACGCCTCGCTCTCCCGTGCTGGTCGTATTACACTAGCAAAGGCAGTTCTTCATGCAATTCTAGCCTATTTAATGCAATCTATATGGCTTCCCAAATGTATTTGTGATGAGATGAAAAAAATAATCAAAAGATCCGTGTGGGGGAAGAACAATGGGAATTCAGGTATTTCTCTTGTCAAATGGAAAACGGTGCAAAAACCTATTAAAAACGGTCGCTTAGGGTAGCACAATTTACATCAATAAAACAGAGCCTTTATGATGAAGATTGGAATTCAATTATGTCTAAACTGGAGCAGCTTTGGGTTCAAAAAATCCGAGCTAAATATAAATGGGAAGGTACATTACCTCTTGCTCTTCACCACAATAATGATTCAAAATTATGGAAAGGCTTATAATGTGTTTAGTATGATTTGAGAATATTACCTGGAATATCTGTGATGGTCGTGAAACTGATTTCTGGTATGACCATTGACTGGATGGAGAAAATCGGCTTGTCTTTTCATACAAGGGACCCAACTCTCCAAATTCGACTCCTGTCTGTGATATGGCGCTCCCCTCAGGATCCTGGGATTGGGAGAAACTTTCAGAATTGTTCCTAGACAAAATCCCGCAACGTATTGTTGTTGTTCATCCCCCACAGGCGTGTTTAGGTCTTGATGTTCCAGGTTAGAGATGGGAATCTGACAGGAATTTCACCACTAAATCAGCTTACTGTTCGTTAATGCACCACGAAGAAGTTAACCACCAAGTTCAGTAGAGTAAGCTTTGAAAATTGGAGATTCCTCAAAGGATTAGGATGTTCTCATGGACAACCATTCATGATCGTCTCCTTACAAATGTCGAATGTTATAGACGTCATTTGTCGACCTCGGAGGAAGGTACAATATGTCATGGAGGAACCGAGGACATGAATTACGTCATGCGTAAATGCAAAATAGCAAACCATGTTTGGTTGAGATTGAAACATGTTAATAAACCAAATGAATTCCTATTGAAGCCCTTCAAGCAGTGGATGGAGCAGAAACTTTGGAACCGCACTACAGCAAAATTGTTTTTTAGCGGCGTTTTTTAGTTCTATAACGGCGTTTTTCAGCGCCGCTAAAAGTACTTGCGACGATAGGAAAAACGCTGCAAGAAGCGCCGGCAATACCAGTGTTGCTAAAGGTAGCGGCGTTTTAGAACCAAAAACGCCGCAATAGGTCAAGATCTATAGCGACGTTTTTGGAACAAAGGTCGCAAAAGGTCGATATTTATAGCGGCGTTTTTGGTACAAACGCCACAAAAGGTTGATATAAAAACGCAGCAAAAGGTCATATCTATAGCAGCGGTTTTTGGAAAAACGTCGCAAAAGGTCAGATATATAGCGGCATATTTGGATACAAACGTCGCTAATTTCCTTTTTTAGCTTAAATTAATTGATTTTGCATATTTCATTTATGCAATACATCACCTAAATTTAATATCATGTAGTTTTATCTAATTAACAACAACCATAAAATTTAATTAAGACACACATTATGCAGAAAAATACTTAACAACAAAATAAATTAAAATTTATAAACATTACAATTAAATGTAATGTAGTTTGACATTATTCTCTAGAATTTAGTCTAGGTTCTTTCACTTTCAATTAAAAAAATATTGTTCACCCATGTAGGCCAACATTCAACAATAACCCGACACCACTTGCTGCATTTTTCTGCTCAACATTCAGAACCGAGTTGTGACGCTGCTCCACATACAACGTCGTAGTTGACTCACAAATAGCTCCTGATTTGAATTTTGGTTTTGGCTTTGCATGGATTCCGATATAAAGCCTGTGTTAAGAACATAAGATTGTGAGACCTGCATAGTTGTGCATCACTCATACCATCTTTGGTCCTTCCTATTTAAATCGGTTCACAAAACAATAGATGCTCTTATATGATGTTAAACTATAATATTATCTATCTGCAAGGCATAATAGAATAAGATTGAAAGCTGATCGTCCGTTTGTAGAAAAAGTAGAACAACTAAAGTAATATACAGAATGTGAAGTCATTCCAACTAGACGAGTTTGTGACCTTCCAACTGAAGGTCCTATATTCTCACATCGCAAAATATTAAAATAATTGTTGGAAATCCTTAAATTAAGGAGATTCTCTACCTTAGTACTAGGAATTTCCTTGTAAATATTAGTCATGATCTAATTACTAATTTTTAGGGATAGGCTTATTATTAGAGATTATTTTCATTTGATCCTACTCATTTGTCTCTCTCTCTTCCCTAAACATTTTTTTTATTTTTTTATTCTCTCATGGGTGATATCAATGAAACCCTCTCTAATTTCGGTTCAAATAGGCCATGGTGTAGCCACTGTAACCGGGTTGGACATACCAAGGAGAAATGCTTTAAACTCCATGGTTATCCTGGAAAAAATCAGAAAGAAAACAAGGCAGCAATGATATCTACTACTGAAGAAGATGCCCAGGATGTTCGGCTCACCAAAACTCAACTTGAGGCTCTTCATAAACTCATCGGGACTCCTACAACCATTGGATCACTAGCTATTCAATGTACTGCCTTAAATACTACACATGAACCAATCTGGATACTAGATTCAGGTGCATCCAACCACATGACAGGTAATATAAGGTTGTTTCACACATATTTACCTTGTCATGATCACTCCCGGATTCGCATAGCTAATGGATCTTACTCCTCGGTGGCTGGAATTGGAACGATCAGACTCACTGAAAATTTTTACATTGATAAAGTTTTATATGTTCTAAATCTTTCTTGTAATTTACTCTCAATTAGCAAGCTTACCAAGGATGAGAAAGTACTTGTTGAATTTTTTGTTTTCGGTTGTGTGGTTCAGGAACAGGAATCGAGGAAGATGATTGACACTACTAAAGTTGATGATGGCTTATATATTTGGAATAAAAATAGTTCACGAGAAGGGATGTCCTTATCTACATCGAAAGAAGAATCTATCATGCTATGGCACCGTAAACTAGGGCACCCTAATTTTACGTACTTGAAAAAACTGTTTCCTCTATTATTTCTAAATAAGAAAATAAGTTCCTTGAATTGTGAAGTTTGCCAACTGTCTAAACATACTCGTGTCCCTTATCCTTTGAAACCTTATGTTCAATCTCAACCTTTCTCTTTAATCCACAGTGATCTATGGGGAGCCAGTCGAGTAAAAAATGTCACAGGGGCTAGGTGGTTCATAACATTCATTGATGACCACACTAGAGTTTGTTGGATCTATCTTCTCAAAGAAAAACCGAAGTCTCTAGAGTCTTCCAAAGTTTTCATTCAATGATTCAAACTCAGTTCAATTCTAAAATTCATACCCTTAGAACTGATAATGGGAGAGAGTACTTCAATTCTATCCTAAGCTCTTATCTTTCTGAGCAAGGAATCATACATCAGAGTTCTTGTTCTGACACCCCTCAATAAAATGGGGTTTTCGAGAGGAAAAACATACACCTTTTAGCCGTGGCTCGTGCTCTTATGTTTACTATGGGTGTACCGAAGTATTTATGGGGAGAAGCTGTTCTCACTGCTTGTTATCTTATAAACCGACTCCCATCAAAGGTATTAAACTTTCAAACACCTTTACATACCTCTTCAAAATATTTCCCTTGTTTCGTGTTCCTAATCTCCCAACCAAAACTTTCGGTTGCAAAGCATTTGTCCACAATCATCAACCTAACCGATCTAAACTTGATCCTAGAGCTCACACTTGTGTCTTTCTTGGATACTCACATACACAAAAGGGGTACAAGTGTTATTCTCCAACCCTACACCGGATGTTTGTGTCCCTTGATGTTACTTTCTTCGAAAACGAGACATATTTTTTAGCCTCTCATCTTCAGGGGGAGATATTTAGTGAAGATGAGACATTGAACAACCTTCTCATTATACCTCAAGACTCTATCAATCCTACCACCACTACTGAAAATCCTACAGCCACTGCTGAAAGTCCTACAACCATTTTAATTCCTGATTTGGACCCCGTTTTACTCGACTCCACTGTGCAACAACAAGAAACAAGGGCGATTAATCATACAAATGAAGAAAAATAACCCTCTCTTTCTGAAAAACAACAAGAAAAAACTCAGCAGCTTCGTGTATATTCTCGGAAACATCAGCTGCCAGAAACTGAAACAACAGTGCCAATGCCATCTTTACCCGAGGACTGTCCTGAGGAAGAAGTCTCACCTCCTTCGCTTCCATCTATCTTCCAATTGTAATCAGAAAGGGCACGAGAAGCTGCACTCAACATCCCATTTCTCAGTTTGTATCATATGGGAACTTGTTTAAATCCTACAATGCCTTTATTTCTAATATTGACTCTGTAGAAACTCCAAAGAACATAGAAGAGGCTCTTAAGTCAACCAAATAGAAGCAAGCCGTGTTGGAAGAAATAAAGGCTCTTGAAGATAATAAAACGTGGGAAATATCTAAACTACCTACTGGAAAGAAGACCGTGGGTTGTAAGTGGATTTTCACTACGAAAGTTAAACCAGATGGGAGCATTGATCGATACAAGGCTAGACTTGTGGCCAGGGGTTTCATTCAAACATATGGGTTGGACTACGAGGAAACATTTGCACCAGTGGCCAAACTAAATACTATTCGAGTGCTGTTCTCAATTGCTGTCAATTTAGATTGACCTTTGATCCAATTGGATGTAAAGAATGTTTTTCTCAATGGAGAATTAAACGAAGAAGTCTACATAGATTTTCCGCCCGGATTCGAATGAAGCAAGGGCCAAGTATGCAAGTTGAAGAAGTCTTTGTATGGACTAAAGCAATCCCCCAGGGCTTGGTTTAATCATTTTGCCAAAGCCATGACGAGTAGACAGTATATTCAAGGTCAAGCTGATCACACCTTATTCTACAAACACTCGGCTAATGGGAAGTGTTGTCTTCTCATTGTATGCGTTGATGACATAATATTGACAGGAGATGACTCTATTGAAATTGAAAGACTAAAAGAATTCTTAAGTCTTGAGTTTCAACTTAAAGACTTGGGGAATCTTAGATATTTTCTTGGAATGGAGATAGCAATGTCAAAGGCAGGTATTTCAATCTCTCAAAGAAAGTTTGTTCTTGATCTACTTTCTGAAGTTGGACTGTTGGGTTGCAAACCTGCTGAGACTCTCATGGAACCCAACCTTAAATTAGGAACTGATAAGGATGGAGAAGAGGTAGACAGGGGGAGATATCAAAGGTTAGTGGGAAAACTTATCTATCTTTCTCATACTCGTCCAGACATAGCGTTTGGAGTAAGTGTTATTAGTCAATTTATGCATGCTCCTAGGGAGAAACATTTGGAAGCTGCCTACAGGATATTGAGATATTTAAAAGGGACTCCGGGTAAGGGGTTGCATTTCAAGAAAAATGTAAATCGAAGCATAGAAGTCTACATTGATGCAGACTGGGCAGGTGCTATTAATGACAGGCGCTCCACAAGTGGTTATTGTAGCTATGTTTGGGGTAATCTCATGACATGGAGGAGTAAAAAGCAGTCGGTTGTGGCACGCAGCAGTGCTGAAGCTGAGTATCGAGCTCTGTCCCAAGGTATATGTGAAGGAATGTGGCTACAACGGCTAATGGGAGATCTAAAACTATCCTATACAACACCTATAATACTGAATTGTGACAACCAGACAGCAGTTAATATAGCTCACAACCCTGTACACCATGACCGCACCAAGCATGTGGAAATCGATCGCCACTTCATTACAGAGAAAATTAACAAAGGAGAAGTTTGTGTTTCATATCTACCTACTCGACAACAAGTAGCAGATGTGTTAACCAAGAGCTTGAGCAGAAAAAGGTTCGAAGAAAATTATGGGCAAGCTAGGTTCGATTGACATCTACACTCCAGCTTGAGGGGGAGTGTTGGAAATCCTTAAATTAAGGAGACTCTCTACCTTAGTTCTAGGAATTTCCTTGTAAATATTAGTCATGATCTAATTACTGATTTTTAGGGATAGGCTTATTATTAGAGATCATTTCCTTGTAAATATTAGAGATTATTTCCTTTTTTATTTTTTTCTGCTATGTTAAAAAGGGTGTACTCCTATTCGAAGAAATAAGAGACTTTTCTTCTTCCTAAATTTGTTCAATAACGAATAAATTTGTTAGGTATAGATGGGTTAGGCAAGCCACACCTGGCATGCCGGGCATACTCATCATAATTTTCAAGCAGCATCTTGCCAGCCTGTTCATTTAGAGTTGATTCTGGAAATGGTTCAATCAATAAACACCTAACTACCTGCTGTGGCAAGGAAGATAAAAGACATGAATCTAAAGTTCTACAGCAGAATTACCGAAAGAAATTTGCAGTCCTTTGCGGTTCTTATCAAACAAACTGATAAAAAATACAAGAATCAAGTATGGGTCCGATGGAACTTACAATGAGGACATGTCGTAATCCAAGACTTGGATTCCAATCCTTTTTTAGAGTGTTTACGCAAATTTCACCATTGGTCGCAATATTTGGATGAAAAATCTTTGTCAGGAAGTAGCCTGCAGTACCCAAGGACTTCATAATATTCACTATTGCTTGGTAACTAAAAAATCCAAGATGATTCACATGACCCAGTTTTGAATTTTTCTAGCTCATAGCAGCGTTGAAATCTAACTATGCTTGGATTACTATAATAACTTATAAAACACGCCTATTAAACGCAACTGCAAGCAATGAAGTTGCGTTATTATACTTCAGAAGTCCGAATGGCATGATCCAGTTTTGAAATTTTCTAGCTCATAGCAGTGTTGAAATCTAATTATGTCTGGATTACTATAATAACCTATAAAACATACCTTTTGGAGGAGAATGAGGGAAATCACGAGACAATAATAACTTCATACGGAAAACACCATTTTCATATGGAGTCCCAGATGCAAAGCCGAAATTATTCTCAGTAAATGGAAGAGTAACAAGCATGCTGCAAAGGAAGTAAATTTGTCTGGAGAGAATTACTTGCCTGGCCCTTCAATGTCGGCATAAATGATTGAAAAGTCATCATCATTTACACCCGCTCCAGAAATATAACTGTCTGGAATGCCTTCCATTTTGGTTCTAAAGCAGCATCCTAAAGCACAGAAAAAGATACAAACAAGAAAGCCATAAAAGGTTGCAACTATGATGGAAACATTTGAGCTCTAAATAAAAAAAATCGTTAGAATATGTTAAGGTTCAAGAAGATAATAATATATAACAAGCAAAACATATCATACCTTATACTTATCCTTGACATCGGAGACAGAAAAGGCTATGTCAAACTGAGATTTCTCATTAGGTGTTGACAACTAGTTGAGAGCATAAAAATTTAAAGCTGATCAGTTGATGGGATCCTCAACTTCACAAATACCATGAACTCAAAAATTATATATAAGAATTAACTACACAAACTGACTCATTCTTTTTTGGTGAATCCATGCATGGTATAGTTAGTCCACAAGCAATTAGGCAGGCTTCGAATTTGGAACTAATAATAACTGATTACAATGTTATTTCCTTTATTTATTCTTTGAGCTTCTCAACATACAATAAATGCGATAAAAGGTAACCCACACTTAACTTCCCTCCACTTCAATATCTTATTTGTATTTATATGTTCTCTGTATAGTGAGCATGATATGACATAAAATATTATAGATAAATGATAATAAGCAGGGTTTTAAAAAACAGTCTGCGACCGCGATTTCGGCCGCGATATAGCGGTTTTGCCGCCATCCGAATTACCCGCGACGACCGCAATAGCGTCCGCGACAGCCGCAATAGCGCCCACGACGGCCGCAATCACGGTAAATCCGAAATAACCAAAAACGCGACCGCGATTTGAAACCCTGATAATAAGTGCAATGCAAAGAACACACCAGGAAAAGTGGTTCTACTTTTGTTCTTTTCCTTTTTAAAGGTCTCTATATCACACAAGAAAGTGGAAAGTGATACTCTCGTACCTTAATTTTCTTTGAAATGCTTCTCTTATTCAATTTCTTCTTCTTGTTGTTTTCTTTCCCTTTCATCTTCTTTTCCCTGCAACTGTTAATGAAATCAATACACTAACAAAATTGAAAGTGGAAAACCATAAGTTTATTTTTTTGGGGGGGAGAGGTTCCCCACCTTAAAAAATACACCTAAAGCATCTATTCTTCATCTCAACGAAAAAGGAAAGAAGGAAAACAAAAAATCATATTCACATTACCAAGTGAGGACAACGTAGCAACATTTTATCAGCAACCCAATCTATGTGAAAACCATGGAAAGGCAAAACACAGGAACTGTGTATGACTACAATTACATTCCATACAAATCTAGTAAAGGTTCCAGAATGTTCAATTCCGGGGGGATTCCAACAAAAAGTTCCATTTTCAAACTTTTTCTTAGCTCTAGATGGATTATGTTCATTTCTAACAATAGTCTCCCCATCCGCATACAAAGCAATCTCCTCGCCTAGACGAATTTCCCTCTGACTACATCCATAAAAGCAATCAAAGCCTTCATTGAACAATTAAATAAACAAAATACTCAAAGCAAGTAAAAAAATAATAACAATATACCTAAGAGGACGGAACCGAACTATAAAGGTGACATTTTCCTTGGATCGGTCAGTATCCACATGCAAATTCTCAGAGTAACTATATTGTGGCTTGCTTCGAGCCGATGAAGATGCTGGTGAGCTCTGGCAATCGATAGAAGTTTCTAGAAATTGTTTGGATGATGAAGTTGTTGAAGATGAAGGTGAATTTATAGCCTTTCAGTTGCTTGAACCTAATTTCTTCGTTTTTGATCCTCTTCTCGACGACATTTTCACCTCACTAAGGAATTCTCGCTTCTACACACAAGAAACACAAAAACGAAAGGGGGAAAAAGCAACTCAAAATTAGAAAAATAAAATAAAAAAGTGAAGCTAAAAAGATAGAAATTAATTACGGAAATAGCTACATTGTCATAAAATTGATTAACATAAGATGAAATTTAAAGCAATTTCCATTTCCTAAAAAGAAAATTTTTAGTATTTCTTTTCACTTAAATTTTTAAATAAAGCTTACCCATATCTTGATTCCTTCCACCATTAAAAATAAAACAAAGAATTAATGGAGAATGAAGCTTACCCATATATACTGTGTATAAAAGAACAAGGGCTGAGCTTGAAATTAGCGGTGCTCCAAAGCCAAGAAAGAGAGAGAGAGAATGGAAAACTTAGAAAGATACTATGAGATATTACCAGAGGGATATGCCAAATGTGAAGGGAGAAGAACACACCAGGAATGGTGTTGGAAGCGACAACGTTGGAGGCGAAGAAGGTTGGGCGCAGTGAAGGAGATGCCTACTGTAGTTTTGTGGGTAAGTTGTAAACGGCGGAAAGTAGACAAAAAAAGGAAGATGAAAAATGACTAGGGCTAGAGGAGATTTAAAACTGACTTTGCGGCGTTTAACAATACAAACGCCACTACAGTGTAACCAATTGTGGCATTTTTAATTAAAAACACCACTAATGTTAAAAACATTTGCGACGTTTACTGAAAAAAGGCACTATATATAATTTTATTGCGGCATTTTTTTGTAAAACACCATTAAAGTACGATTCATTTGCGGCGTTTGTTACCAAAATGCCGCTAAAGTTATAATTTGTTGCGGCGTTTATTAAAAACGCCACTATAGGTTAACCCTATTACGACGCCGCTAAAGTCCTAATCTGTTGCGGCGTTTATTGAAAAAAATGCCACTATAGATAGACCTGTTGCGGTGTTTATTGAAAAAAATGCCACTATATATGAACCCTAAAGCGACATTTTCTAAAGTTATCATTTTATGACGTTTAGAATGTAAATGCCGCTATATGTTGAAACTTAGTGGCGTTTACTCTCAAAACGCCGCTAAAGAACAATTTTGCTTGCAATAATGAAATTGGTCTCTGAAATTTGCTGTCATTTGTTGGTAATTGTAGAAGCATAGGTGTAGTTTATTATTTGACCCTAACTACATGCTGAAACTTAGTGGCGTTTAATCTCAAAATGCCGCTAAAGAACAGTTTTGTTGTAATGTAGGTCAGTTTGCTTGCAATAATGAAAATTGGTCTCTGAAATTGCTGTCATTTGTGGGATCGAGTCCCACGGAGGGCATTTCATAATTCGGAGGTCTCTTATGGAAGCTGTTCTCAACCTGGTGTTGGGGGTAGCCTACTATCTTACCTCCCCTTACCCCATACATATGGGAAAAAGGGACAGCCATTTTTTTGTAGAAGCATAGGTGTAGTTTATTATTTGACCCTAACTACATGCAAAAGGAGGACCTCATCACTCGAAACGAAAGAATGCTTGAGTAAATTGTAGCAGCCAACGTGATGACAATGGGTACTACTCCTATAGCGTTTATCACTCCTTTATTCTGGAAACGTCCACCGATTGGTTGGGTTAAGGCGAATGTAGATGGGGAGATGAGACCTAAAGATAATATGGCAGCTGGTGGTGGTTTGTTACGTAACTCCAAGGGTGATTGGATCTATGGTTTCACACGTGCTTTGGGAAGATGTTCTGCTCTTGTTGCCGAGCTATGGGTTGTCCATGACATTACTTTGCATGCTTGGAGGTTAGGATTCCCAGAAATTGAAGTGGAAACGAATAATCTTGAAGTTACAAAAATATGGAACCATTCTTCAGAAGCTCTCAGGGGAAGAGCTTTGATCGACGCCATTTATAAACTTAGAGATCAGGATTGGAATACGGTATTCCGACATGTACGCCGTGAACAGAATACTGCTGATGTTCTAGCAACCTTGAGCCGCGGTTCTGATTTGGAAGTTACACGTTTCACACATCCGCCTGATAATATGCATGTTATCTTGTAGAAAGACTACGTTCAATCTAGTTAAATTTCAATTTCTTTGTATTATGAATTTTTTAATATATATTATTTTGTAATCATCTAGTACTATTAAAAAGATCAAAAATTTTGGATTCACTTACAAATATAAAATTTAAAAACTTTTTTATCAATATGGGTTGATTATAAGGGATAATACATGTTCGAAAGAGTCTCAATCATTTAATACTGAACGTTCAAATATGTTGCAGACGATATGCTTGAACTCGATACATATAAGAATAACAATAATCTCTTTAATTACTAAGATCGTTTGATTCATACAATTTAAATGTTTTAGAAATATCTTCATTTTCTGTTATTAATATGAATTATTAGTTTTCATTAATCTATTTAGAATATAGAGATTAAGAATTCCAAATTTTGACCATGGGAAAATATTTTGTAAAAAATTTAAAAATAAAAAATATTCGGTTCACCATTAGCAAACTTTGTTTATTCCATTGAAGATCATGTGTACCCTGACATGAACCGGATATTCTTTTTCTTCTAGAATAGGAATAAAGCATAATATTCTGATGGAAGAAGACGATGAGAATAAAATAAAAACCGGATATTCTTCATTTTTATAATCATGTCCGGTTCGGTTCCGTTCCGTTCAACAAGATAAACGAGTTAGTTATAAAGATTATAATAATTTGGAAGCTAACTGCACTGCACTGCACCATAGGATTACCTGGGTTTCACTTTCACCAAACATCAAATTTCTTTTCTTTTGCCAGTCATTGTCCTCCAAAGGCTTTTTCGTCCCTTTATGAAAAGAAGCAAAAAGGTCCAGTAGTTTTATGCTTTTTAGGTACCAAATCGAATAAAAATAATGGACAGAATAAGGATGGATCGAAAGAGCCTCAGAGTGGTCGTATTCATAAATATTAAGTATTTTTTTATATTTTTATTAATAATATAATTTTGCATCTCTAAAATTTTACAATTTAGAGCAACAAAACGGGAGTCCTTTGTTCTTTTGGACTTTTTACAATGCGAAGTGTGTGCATCTTCGTTCTTTCATCGAGGTTGTTTGTAGAGTAGCTCCGACTCTAACTAGCAAAATGTTCGATGCACCTTAAGTTCGAGTTCTGAGCTTATTCTCCGAAATGGGATTCGGTTCAATTACACTCAAATCCAAAACTCAAAGACATGCATGCACACATGGAAACAAAAAATTTGGCTTAGTAGATGAAGGTCGCGTTCAAGGTTACATACCCTGATAGGCAAACTGAAGATCAAGCCAATAAGAGAAATCTAATATACAGAGTGAAACTAATAGTATGGAGTTTCATAATTTACATCTCAAAAACCCTTTGCTTCTTTTACACATAAGGATTATTGGTGCACATCGTAATCCTCGTATCGTACCACCGAGCAAGGTTTTTACCGTCCGCAGTTCGAGGTTCTACCAAGGGTTGGTTATTGTTCTTCTCAAGCATTGTCTTTTACTTCCCCAAGGTCTATTCACGTTCTCTAGCATCTGTTTGAATTAGGCAACGGAAGAGTGGAACAACATCAGGGTTACAATACTACCAACCAACTTCAATGAATATGCATATGCCATCATGCTAATGTTTTCGAGAAGTTTCACTTTCTTCAGGCTTTTCGACACTTCAAAGATCGAGTCTGTTGTTTGCCAATGCTAATGTAAATGCAAAGTGGGAATGGAAGAAAGCAACATTACCTGATTGTTCTGCATTTCCATCATCTCTTCCTGTACCAGCCAAAGAGAGTTAAGGTATGTCATCGACATCGACTTGACATTTTTGATACAAGGAATGTTATTCGGTTCGATAAGACAAACCTGTTTGTTCTGCAATTCTCGATTCATTTCTTTTAGTTTAGCAACCTCGGCCTCGAGTTCCAATGTATAGGCCTGCAAGAGACTCGGTATGGTTAATATGCAATCTAGTCTTGTACAATTGAACGGTACATGGCACTTGACACAACTCACCTGCTTTCGAGCTCGTGACCTGGCAGCTGACTCTCGGTTCTTAATCATTCTCCTTTGCCTTCTCTCAACTACTTTCTCCACAGCCGGGCTGCATTTACTTCCCTGGCCGAATGCGTAAGGAATTGGTGATTGCGGAGCCGATTGCAGCCCGGTTGATTGAGCCATATTACCATTCATACAAGGAGCAATCCCAAGTGTTTGTTGCTTGGGGAAAAGTGGTTGTTTCTGTGATGATGATTTGAATCCATTCATGTTCAATGGTAACCTCGGACCATTGTCATTCGAATTTGCCGGTCGAAACCCGAGAACCGAAGCAGAGTTGTTACCAATGAATCCATCATTGTTCGTCATTCCAATCCGTGCCTTCAACAAGAATTCATCCAGTGTCATCGCCCCGAAAGTCGGTTCCCTCATCGGCGAATTCATTTCTCCATCTTTAGCACCATCGGTTTCTTTCATCAAGTATTTCCATACTTCATCAACCGTCTTCGAACCCAGAGTCCTAGACAACGTTAACGATCCTTGTTTCTGCAAATTCGAAGGAACCGAAGCCACCGCAGCGGCGGCCTGATTCTCATCAGCTGTCGAGATATTCCTCAGCAGTTCATCCATGCTCATTGATCCAAGGTCCTTCCCAAGTCCACCAAAGGTGTTCTGCAACTCGTCAAAGGTCAATGAGTATATAGATGACTGCCTAGCCAATGGGAAATCGCCACCTGGCTTCGATCCGTTTCCTTCCATGCTTGGACCACCATCACCAGAGTTGTTGAAATTCAGACGAGACCCCATTCTTTTCCACAAATTTACCCAGTAAATCCATCAACTGAAGTTATCAAACTAGCAAGAGCATCTGACTCTGACCCATCTATGGGAACCCATAAAGACTACAACTTTAACAAAATGGTAGAAAATATACAATCATACACAGAAACAAACGATTTCTCCTGCAAATCCATCCAATTTATGCAGATGATTTGCTGGACGAATACATTTTTGTGTCTTTTTTCTCGAGAAAGAAACACCCAGATCCAAGAAATTCAATCCTGGAGCTAGAAAACCAATCAACACTTAACAAATGTGAAACAGCTATTTCCTATAAAACAACCCAAAATTCAAAAGCTTTAACGGAATCTAAAACTAACCCCATTTTTCAACCTTAAAAGCTATCAAGTGACAACAATTCAACGAAAATAAAAGAGATGAAATTTAAATTTCTTTATAAAAATAAGAAGCTTCCACTTCAAAAATATCTATTTAACAAGTGACAACAATTCAACGAAAATAAAAGAGATGAAATTTAAATTTCTTTATAAAAAGAAGAAGCTTTCACTTCAAAAATATCTCTTTAACCCATTCAAATAGTTCCCTTAATTAAGCAAAATAAGCATAAGAAAAGGACAAGAGAGAGATGGAGACAGACAGTAAGCAATGATGATAGAGGAAAAAGAAAAAGTAGGCTGATTTTGTTTTTCCCTTTTGATTTTATTTTTGCTAAGAAAAATCGAGTTTAAAACAAAATTAAAAAAAACTTTGAAAATCGATAGAGAGCTTTTATGGGGAGAAAACAATTCTGGAGGGGAAATCGTTTAGCTTTGTGGAGAAGACAAGTGTCTACTGCCGCCTCTACACACGGTTGATATTTAAGGTGCTTTCCTCAGATTTTTGGTGGATTTTGCTGCCGGTCTAATTTCAATTTCATCCTTTACTCTATGGAAATTAAGAATATGGTCCTTCTATTTTGATTTGATTCTGGTATCTCGCAAAAGTTGAGAAATTAGTTCGATTGGATAACGCTGTATATTTGGATGAAAAAAATAACTAAAATTGACACATTCTAACTCAATCTTATACGATTAGATTTTATTTTGATATTTGGGCTCAAGGCAGACATAGGCGTGATTTGTAGACGAGGGGTTGAGATCAGTTAAAAGTTAAGTTTAAGATACAATAAATTTATCATTTGGCCATCCTTAACTATACTATTGTAGTTGGATTGCAAAGACTAAAATGAATAGTTTAGTCGTCATTTATATGTAAGGATGAATTAGTAAAAATCGATAATTGAAGAACTTACATGCAACAAATTAGCAAAGACGAGATTCTTAGTTTCTGTAAAGTTCAAGATCAGATTCTGATGAAGTTTGGTAGAGGGATTGATAGAGGGATGAGATTTAAATCATACATGTAATATAATATGGATGGATGAGATTGCTTTAGCATTGGAGATGGCGCAACGTGGACCAATGAAAGTCGGAATCTGATTTTTGACTTGAGGTCTACCGAATTCGTAAGAGAAACATGGGTACTTTCGAGCTGTCGAAATGATTTCCGACAAGGTGATCGGATTGCTGTGATTGCTTTGAGTTATAGGAATTTCCTTTCTTTTTTACAAAGACCTAAAAATGAGTAAAATTAAGAAAAACGATTAATATTACATAACCTTGATTCCTTTCTATTATAAAGTATGTAATTAATAAATCTTTAACATAAAATATTTAAATAATAATAAATATTTTTAACAAATACATATGGGAATAAATTAATTACCATTATTAAAAAGGTAAATATATATCTTGGTACTCAAAACTCTTTTCTATCTAATTATATACTTGAATTGTTTGAAATAACGTTAGTTGTTTTTATTATTACAAGATAATTACAAAATAATATATGTTTAGGATTTTTTTAAAATAAATTACAATGTATACATATACTGTAAATGTTGATGTGACCATTTTTTTTAATGAGTTTCTTTATTTAAAAGAAAATTCTAAATTTACGTTTACGACTTATTTTGGGAGAAATTGAATTTTTGATTAATTTGATTTGAAGTCGTAATCGACCTTTGTGTTAGGTAGATGAATATCTAACAATATCTTTTAAAATAATTTCAAGGAAAATATTTTAAAGGAAAAAATTGATCTATGTATTACAAAAAAAAATTTTTTAAAAATTCGGGAGTCGATTACGTGTGGGGAAGTGTCAACACCCTACAACGTCCAAAATTGGTACATTTATATTATGTATTGTCTAAGCAGTGAAATTTAAAATTTGAATTCGAAAATTAAATTATGATCTTTTTTATTTCTATGAATTTAAAAAAGGAGAGAATTTTTTATAAAACACTTGACTTGATAAACATAATTTAATTCACTCGGTTTTATTTAAGAAGGGTGTCCACTTACTATGTGAATTAATGAAAATTGAAACCGAATTATGCTGGATGCAATTCCATTAGCCTATGATGCAAGACAACAGTACCTTTAATTATTTTAAAAACGAGAAAACAAATGCATAATTTATTAATGCAACATAAATAAATGTCATGTGCAAAATGGATGAAATATCTAACAAATAAGTAAATAAAATAAAACTAAACGATGATGAATAAATAAAATAAAACTAAACAATGATAAATAAATAAATAAATGAACATATAACAAAATAAGGCCATTAGGACTAAAATGAACATATAACAAAATTAAAAGACCAAATCAAGAAGTCAAAGAACCTCAACTTGAGGATCATATTGCATTATATCAAAATAAGGCGGAGCTCTTACACTATTATCCCATAAAACCCAAACCCGGTTGCCCTAAATTCCTTAAACTACGTCGTTTTGGGTCAGATTTAAATATCTTTTTATAGAACTTGAGAGAACCCTAGCTCTCATTTTCCCCTCCTTGCACCGTTTCTCATCTCAAATCTGCTTTCTCTTTTTTTTATCTATTCACGGGTGGAGGAGAACCATCGCTCCATAGAACCGTTTATAGCCACGAACGGTGATCGGAGCTCACACAAGGCTCTCAAAATAACCATTCGGTACCCCCAAGTTCAAAACCAAGACCTAGTTTTCCTAGAACTAAACATAAAACCTTCAATTGAAGCACATCAATTCGGATCTTACTTGCTTTCTGGTAACCCTTAGGGTTTCAAATAGCGATCCGCTACTACGATAGTGCCTGAATTTCACGGTAGCACTGCCATCTGATATATCGGTACACCCACAATAACGTCCGTTACAATATCGCGCTATTGCCTCAATCGCGATAAAAATGAAATGACCAAAACTACGATTTGAAATCTTGCTTGTGACCAACCTAACTAATGAGTTCTCTCTCTCCTATTTATTTTTCATTTTTTTATTCTAAATGGTTCTTGATAAATTTATTTTTCTTTGCTTCTCTCTTTTCTTTTTCGATTTGTCATGTTTTCCTTTTTTTAAACTCCGCCTCCTAATCTACTCCTTGATTGCATGTTAAATGGAGGGTTTTCTGTTGAAGATGGGATGTTTGGTGAGAGTTGTTGACAGAGGTATGAGGGTTATGTTTGATTGGTTCGATTTGGGTAACACTTATGGAGTCAACGCCGGCTTGAGAGTCATCAGTGGCGAGAAGATGATTCCGACGTAGGTGGCTAACCATAATTTTGGGGTTAGCCAAAGTTTATTTAATGTTGGGTCAGTTGAGCTTGTATCTTGTAATCTATAAAAAAAAATATTAATAACATTAATATATTTAATTTTAAAACATTCAAACAAAAACGAGTGTTAACAAATGTAGTTGTTCGAACTTAAAACTGTAAGAGATATAAAAATCCTTTAACCATTAAGATCATTTTGTGAGTTTATTTAACATTGTTTTTTTTAATAAATCTGGAGTTTATACTATGTAGTATATGTTTAAAGACTATAAATCATCTGACAATAAACGTTTAAATTCTTGCATACAGGATGCACGAATTCGAGATTTTAAAGAATAACAATAATCTTTTAACCATTACAATTATTTGATTCGTGTTAATACTTAATTTTTAAATTAAAATAGGTAAAACAATAACTTTTGTCTTTATAGTAGACTTAATTTATCACTTTCACCGCTATAGTATTTTCACATCAATTTAACTCTCGAAGTTATTTAATTACTTCATTGTATACTTTACACCTAACTTTACGCCTAACTTAAAATACTAAACCATAACATCATAACATTTAAATAATAAATCATAAATCCTAAATTAGAAGTTTATAATTTAAGATTTTAAGTTAGTGATAATGTATAGAATGATACAATTAAACATTTTAAAAATTAAATTGATGTAAAAATACGATATGAGCGAATTAAAGTCGTTAAAATATTTTACTTCACAGTGTTATATGATCACATCACATCATATCATCACATGTGTGTGTATAAAATGCAAATCCTCATCTTGCTTTATGATGTCAGTGGAGTTGTAGAACATGGTATCAATAATAATGAGTAGAGGCAAATATTTAACCAACGATTAAATGTGGGGCTTTGACTCGTACAACGTGGGGGCCCATGATTCCTTCATTTGCACACCCACATCCTATCATGGAGGGCCCGTACGTATGTAATCTTAGTTTTGCACTTCATCGAGTAATTTGTATGTCCTCTTCCCTGTGTCCATCGTCCACCATATACTCATTGAGTTTAAGAAAATCTTGGAAGAGATAAAATTGTTGAATTTAAAAAGAATACAGACTTAAAAACTAAATTTATAAGTTAGTTAATAATAATAATAATAATACGATTATGATAGATGTGTATCTGTAAATATATTGAAAAAAAAATATTTGGCACTATATGAAAACTACTTGTTATTCTTATTAACATGTGTATTCTTGGAACCTATCGTTCTTCATTCTCCTCCTGAGGTTCGTTAATCTCTTACATGAAGACTGTCCAAATGTGGTCGATGATTAGTGAATCTTTGTTTAGTTTGTCTTGTTGGTAATATTAACTCTTTGTTATTCTTATTAATATATGTTTCTTTCCCTCCACCTAAGATTAGAGAGATTTTTAATGAGGCATGGATTAATAATAATAATCCTTGTATGATTTTGGCCTTAATGAAATCATACTTTTCGGGGGGAAATGACTTGCAGAAAGACAATACTATGATCAAATTTTTGGACTAACAATTTATCTAATTTCAACAAAATATAATCATATTAGACATTTAATCTAGAAAGGTGTAAGATTTTTTTAAATTTATTTAAATTTAAATTGATAAGATCTAGAATATTAGTATACCAAAATATTTAGAAAGATCTCTACTCTCCATTTATCTTCGTTCATGACCACATACAAATTATTATTGTTTATTGATGATCTATCATATAATAATCATTAAAAAGGACATATACCTACAAAATTATCGAACTTTAGAGCACATTGATAAGTTTTGAGTAAGCTTTTTGTAGATCGTGCTTACATGGTCATTTATCGCTGCAAAAACCCAAGGAATACGTGAGAAGATTTATGAGAAAGGAACGGGATAAAGCAACATTTGATCCTTGAATTTAGTATTCTTTTAAATTTGGTCCCCCTCTCTCTCTAGGGATGGCAATATGACCCGAACCCGACGGAGAAACCTGAAACCCGATCAAGTTCGGGTCGAGTCGGGTTGAATGATATCGGGTCGGGTATCGGGGATTTTTTTCGGGGATTTTTTCGGGTCGGGTTCGGGACAAGGTATCTCGCCCCGCCCCGATTATATATATATATATATATATTATTTTATATTAATTATATATATAATATTTTATATTTTTTATATTAATTATATATATAATATTTTATATTTTTTATATTAATTATATATAAAATATTTTCGGGTTCGGGTTCGGGTATAATATTTCGGGTCAGGTTCGGGACAAAAACAATCCCCGACGGGATGTCCCGATAAAAAAACCCGTCGGAGATCGGGTTGGGGGCGGGGATTCATTTCGGGTTTAGGGACGGGGCGAGCAAAACCCGCCCGAACCCGACCCGTTGCCATTCCTATCTCTCTCCCTTTTTGCACAATATCATAGTGCCGCTTCATCAAAAATGATCGAATATGGGAAAAGTTATCAAGTCCAGGAGCAAACGTGGACTAAAATGTTCAGGGTCTAATTTAAAAAAACTACTAAATTTAGGGACTAAATTTCACTTTATGCCAAAAGGAATTACAGGACCAGATCGCAATAATCGGACCCAGAAATGCACTTTCCAAAGAACAACTTTAAGTCACTCAGCCAATGTCCAGGCCCAATCCAAACCCTCCAAAATGTCTTCTTTTCCTAATAATTCTTAAACCCTAAGAGGCCTAACCTTCCTGCAACTCAGCTTTTCAGTCATCATTCGAAGTTACACTCATTTTGCTTAACATCTACATGTATGTTCAGGTACAATTATCTGAGTTTTTTTCTTTCTTTTTCTTTTCTTTGTTTATATTCAATTTAAAACTTTGGGTAGTCATGGGATTTTCATGAATGTTTTTGCATTTAGTTTAACGATACTTCGTTTTTTTGGAATACATGACTATCGAATCCAGAAAGCTATGGCTATTGAAATAGATTAGAGAAATGAGGGTGCATCTTTAAAACCGGAATTTTCTAATTAGATTTCATGGTGAATCATACAATCTATATTGGGTTATTGTTCCATGTTAATCATATATATATACATACACCTGGAATTAGGCGTTTTTTTGTTTCCTTATGCATTATCTATTTTACTCAGATTGGTGCCTACCTACAGAAGTAGGCATATATCCAGAAGTTTGCCATCGCTTCAAGCTCGTTGCACCTTGTTTTCAGCATCAGCATCAGCATCAGAGAACTTTTTGCAACATACATCAGATGGAGGCTCTGCACAGGGGATCGATTTCGACGGCCTATTCAAATCCTGCAACCGAGTGCACGGTGCTAAGCTCTTGCATGCCCTTGTTGTTGTTTCGGGGAAAGCTCAAAGTGTCTTTTTCTCTGGCAAGCTTGTTAATGTTTATGCTTACCTTGGTGATGTCTCATTCGCGCGTCGCACATTCGATCATATCCCCAACAAAGATGTTTATACCTGGAATTCAATGGTTTCAGCTTATGTTCGGACTGGTCATTTTCGGGAAGCTGTAGATTGCTTCTATCGGTTTTTCTTGACTTCTGGTCTTCAACCTGATTTCTACACTTTTGCTCCTGTGCTAAAAGCTTGTAAGAATCCACTTGATGGAATGAGGATACATTGCGTGGTACTAAAATTTGGATTTGAATGGGATGTATTTGTCACCGCTTCCTTGGTTCATATGTATACCAGGTTCGGAGCTTTCAGCTATGCTCGTAAATTGTTTGATGATATGCCGGTACGAGATATGGGTTGTTGGAATGCAATGATTTCCGGATACTGTCAAAATGGCAATGCTGCCGAGGCATTAGATGTTCTGAATGAGATGAGATTGGAAGGGGTAATAATGGATCCAGTTACTATTGTTAGCATTCTTCCAATTTGTGCACAATCAGATGATATTTTAAATGGAATGTTGATTCATGTATATGCTATAAAACGTGGGTTGGAGTTTGACTTGTTTGTGTCTAATGCTTTGATTAACATGTATGCCAAGTTCGTTAAGTTGGCAAATGCGCAGAAGGTTTTTGATAACATGGTAGTAAGGGATGTGGTCTCTTGGAACTCGATAATTGCTGCCTATGAGCAAAATGATTATCCGGACAGGGCACTAGCTTTATTCTACATGCAGCTTACTGGGATTAGTCCTGATCATCTTACGCTGGTGAGTCTATCTTCTATCGTTGCTCAATTAGGTGGTTCTCGGAGTGCTAAGTCCGTCCACGGATTTGTCATGAGGAGAGGTTGGATTCAGAAAGATGTCATCTCTGGAAATTCAGTGGTTGACATGTATGGTAAATTGGGTGACATCAACTCTGCACGTGCAGTTTTCGATGCCCAACCTGTTAAGGATGTGGTATCTTGGAACACTTTAATCACCGGTTATGCTCAAAATGGTTTGGCAAGTGAGGCTATCGAAGCATTCGACCTGATGCAAGAGTACAAGGAGGTGGCACCAAATCAAGCAACATGGGTCGGCATTTTACCTGCTTATTCTAGTGTAGGCGCCTTGCGACAAGGAATGAGAGTTCATGGGCTGTCAATTAAGACATCTCTATATTTTGATATCTTTGTGGGGACCTGCCTCATTGACATGTATGGGAAATGTGGAGAATTAGATGATGCTATGACCTTTTTCTACGAAGTACCCAAAATGAATTCTGTCCCCTGGAATGCCATAATATCTTGTCTCGGAATTCATGGGCATGCTGAGAAAGCTATTAAACTATTTAGAGTGATGCGAGAAGAGGGAGTGAAGCCGGACCACATAACTTTTGTATCTCTGCTCTCAGCTTGTAGCCATTCAGGTTTGGTCGAAGAGGGTCAGTGGTGCTTTAATGTGATGAAGGAAGAGTACGGGATTGAGCCTATTTTGAAGCATTATGGTTGCATGGTAGATATGTTTGGTCGTGCTGGGCTTCTCGAAATGGCATATAATTTTATAAAAAACATGCCAATAAAGCCAGATGCATCAGTTTGGGGTGCCCTTCTTGGTGCCTGTCGAATTCATGGAAATGTCGATTTGGGTGCCATTGCTTCCGAACGCTTGTTTGAAGTGGATTCAGAGAATGTCGGGTACTATGTTCTGTTGTCCAACATCTATGCAAATATCCAGAAATGGGAAGGAGTGGATAAAGTAAGAACACAAGCCAGAGATATGGGATTGAGGAAGACTCCTGGATGGAGCTCAATCGAGGCGAATAATAAGGTCGATATCTTTTACACCGGAAATCAAAGCCATCCAAAATGTGAGGAGATATACAAGGAGTTGAGGAGTTTGAATGCTAAAATGAAAAGCCTAGGCTATGTTCCGGACTACAGTTTTGTTTTGCAGGATGTTGAAGACGATGAGAAGGAGCATATCCTTATGAGCCATAGTGAGAGATTGGCGATTGCATTCGGAGTTCTTAACACCCCTCCTAAAACTCCAATCCGAATATTCAAGAACCTGAGAGTGTGTGGTGATTGCCACAATGCAACCAAATACATATCTAAAATAACTGAGCGAGAGATCGTCGTGCGGGATTCAAACCGTTTTCATCATTTCATAGACGGGGTTTGCTCTTGCGGTGACTACTGGTAACGTGAATCAACAATGAGGAATTACACTTTATATACGTGAGCAGTCGAGCCGGGGCTCGGGTTGATTATCAGTTAACCATGCATCCGGAACGAGTTGCACTTTCGAATTTGCTAACTGATCTGGCTTAGTCAAAGAGTTCATTCTTTGCCATTTCTGAAGTACAAATACTCCTTTGTGTTTTCTTTCTGGTCCATGCCGTTCATCTTTACGTGTCGTGTTCGTGTATAGATTGCGAAACATTTGTGTATTCGTGTCGTGTTTGTGTTAGAATTTCAAGTCGAGTCCGGTCGGAGTGATTCGGCCACTGGAATTGTGCCAGAATGGAAGGAATGTCAGGGGGTCCACGTTCTTATCTGGACTCAAGCCAACATGGAAACTGGAAAAAAGGGATCATACGTAGTTGAGTTGAATTTATTAGTCCCAAGTCTTCCTAATTGCCAGCTTCGTTCATTCATCATTATTGTTATGCGCATGAATAATTCAAATAATGAATTATTGACAATTAAAATTCACGTTGATTTTAAATTAACTGCATATTAATTATAACAATTATTATTTAAATCTATATTTAAAAATGTGAAAAATAATTAAAAATAGATTAATATATTATTTAGTATGGAATTTGATATATATGATGTTTCCACTTTAATATGCCCAGGGCCATTTTTTTGTAGTTTTATCTAAGGGCCATTTAAATGCGCTTAAATATGTAAATGAAATAAAATTTAAATAATTTAGCTATTATATTAAAAAACCTCAAATTTATAAATAATTATAAATTGATCATTAATTGACAGCTTTACCCATGCGGCCATAAATGATTAATTGGCCTTTTATAATCTAGAGTGGATCCACATTGCGTACCAACCCCAACAAATTTGATGATCTTGCAACATAACGCCCCCAAAGAAGTAAAATAGTATAAAAAGATCCCCTCCCCTCCCCTCTAACCCCCAGAACTGTTAGACCATATACGTGATTTAGTCCTCAACTTATATAATTTTCTACTTTGGTACGTAAAATTTTTACTCACTTTGTACTTAGGCTATCATTTCATTCCAATTTATTAAAAAACTAATGGTGCCCAATACGAATGCGCCACATTTCACGTTCGTCTTAGATTTTTCTTCTGCTAAAAACAGTTAAAATAGGGATTGAATTGAGAAAATAGATATAACTCAAAGGCTAAGTCGTTTATAAACCCAAAATGTTTACATCAACAATAAACAACATCCGGACATTATCCTATATAGATATGCGTACACTTTGAGACGCGAGGTAACTCTTCAAAAGAAACGTCCCAAAATCTCCTCCTTTGCTCCCACGACACCGAAAAATCTTAGCCGCCGTGAAAACACCGTCCGACGACGGCTCTGAACTCGATGCCGAGACGTTATCGGCCTCTGCCTCCGCCACCTCCTCTGCAACAATCACGGCCTTTGTACAAGCAACGTTCGTGGTCTCCTGACGTGGAGCGAGACGAAGCGTGGCTGAGGAGGAAGGAAAGCCACGGCAGCAGCCTCCGCCGATCTCAGAGCTTCTCGAACGACGATTTGGAGGAGCTTAAAGGCTGTATCGAGTTAGGTTTCGGTTTCGAAACGGACTCGCCTGAACTGGATCCGAAGCTATCGGATAATTTACCCGCTTTGCTGTTTTACTGTGCCGTCAATCGTCAGTATAGCTGTAGATTGCCGCCGACTTCGTTCGCAACTCCGATAGGTTCTTGCTGTGAATCTTGCAACACTAGCAACATAATTGATCAATGTAAGTTTTAAGATTAAACTGGTTTTTCTTATTAAATTTAATTAATTATATCAAAACCGGATTCCTAATTGTTTGATTTGATAATTTTTTGAAATAGGCGACGATCCTGAGACGGTTAAGACTAGGTTGCGACAATGGGCGCAGGGGGTGGCTTGTTCGGTGCAGCAATTTTCAGGGAGTCCGAATTTATAGTGGCGTTTTCTTTTTTCCTGTAAAAAAATGATAACGGAATTTGATGTAATTAATATCGTTTGGTTTAACTTTTAATTTCTCAAATTCAATTTTGCTTGTTGTAATGTTGCTTTTGGTTTCCGATCATTTTGCCTCGTCATTTCTGATATATTTAAACAAATGGTAAATTTCAAATTTTAATTTTTTTCTTATTTCACTTAACTTTAAAACGTTTTAATTTAATCATAAAATTTTTGAATTGTTCATATTTAAATGATACGAAAATATTGTTATTTTGAAAAAAAATTAATTTTATATCAAAATAATATAATTTGTAAATTTATATTTCATCTTCTTTTTGTATTTTTTTCTTTCAATCTTTCTAAAATTTAATCATCAATTTGTCACATCGGCAACCGTTGATCATCATTAAAAGTGATTAATGAAGCTTACTTTTTTTTATCAAACTCATTGTGTTTCTAATCACGAATTCGATATCCGTTTAAGAAAAAATCATCTAAACTTTATAAATCTATCATTAAATATGTTAGTTTTTTTTACCGTTCATTGTTGGATCGTACATATTTTAAAGTATGTATTTTTTGTTGTCTTCTTCGTCCTGTGACCGCTGAAATCGTCTAACAATCCAGAGAAACTTTATGAAAGCCAAACAATAGACTATCAAATTATAACCCTCCTTGCTTCATCCATAACTTTACCAAAATCAACACTTTTGGATCATCACCACCATCAACTACAAAGAGTGTTTCAACCAAAATATATTGATTTATTGCCCAGTTCTGAAAATCATATAAATCATTCTATAATTAGTAATTTTTGGTTTACCAAAAAAAATGGTATTAATATTTGTAGTAGTAAGTTACAAAACTTTAATTCTTACTTTCTCTACTGTTTTGCTTCTATTAAAATTCAATGGTCTGCAACATGATTATTTGTAATTCAAAATAGAAATCTTCATTGATTTTTGTTCTGAGAAAACAATGTCCTAAAAAATATCAGTGAATTTGATGTTAAACCATATTCGGTTAAGTAGTTAAGTGTAGAGGTTAATCGGTTGTAGTCAGTTGTAACTAACTATGCAGCAGCTCATTGGAGGCTTTAAATAGCTGCTTAGCCTGTGTAATTCGTATCGTGAAATGCATTCATAGCCAATTTAATCTTTTCTTGCCTTTCTCTCTAAGATACTTCTGTAGTTAGCATGGTATCATTCACCTTTTAGATCCTGAAACGGTTTTGTTGTGTTTTCTCTTCTTTTCTTCTTCTTGCCTTATGGATCTTGGATTCTTGTTTCTTCGAGAGAGGTCATGGTGCAAGGCATGTCGATAATAACTGAGGATGAGCAGTTGATAGAAGCTAGCTTACATACCTTTGCTAATAAAAGAATCAATGCGTGCTTAACTGATTGGAACTATCTCCTATGGAAGTAGCAAGTGATTCTCACAATCAGAGGGCTTGGACTTGAAGGTTTTCTTGATGAATCCATGGTGGTTCCGATGAAGTTGGTTCTTAACGATGCTGGTGAGCAAGTTATTAATCCAACCTATCTTCTTTATGTCAAGCAAGATAACTCTTTGGCTTCTTTCTACAGCCAGTGCCAATATTCTATCTTAGTTGGTTGGTGTTGAATCCACAACTGAAGTCTGGAATGCTATCACCAGGCTATATTCCAAGTTGTCTACCATAAAAATAATGGCCTTGCATTGTCGCCTTAGACCAATAAAGAAAGGCTCTCACTATATGGGAGACTACACCATGGCTATTAAAGAAATATGTGATCTTTTAGCCACGTGTGGTAACCTTATTTTAGATATTGATCACATCACCACAATTCTTAATGGTCTGCCAGTTGAATATGAACCAACGGTTGCTATGATCACTGCGAGCATAAAGCTATTTGCCCTCGATAATGTGGTATCGGTTCTTATTGATGCTGAGTCACGCCTTGATGACTCATCGAGGTTTCTAATAGGGGTAAATTTCACACGCTACAACACTAACCAGGTCTTGGATACTCAACACTACAAGAATTGTAGGACTTCTAAATCTAAGAATACCACCAGTAACAAGTACAATGGGAGACCTAAGTAGCAGTGTCAACTGTGTGGAAAGCTAGGTCATCTAGTTGACAAGTGCTGGCATAGATTTGATCAAAACTTCAAAGGTGTAACTGCTCAACAAAGCTCATCGACTAATGACATGTAAGCAAACACTTGTTCATGTTTTCCTCATACATCTGACTATCATTGCAATCCTCTTGTAAGTGCCAGTGCAGGAGATGAAGATTGCACTGTCATTGAGCCAAGTGATAATGTGCAAGTTAATGCATTAATGGCTGATGGTCCTTTGACCTATGGAAAATGGTTCCATGATTTAGGAGCCACGCATCATGTGACTAGCACCACCTCTACAATCTCGAGCAGACAAGCTTACACTGGCAGTGGTAAGGTTTATTTAGGAGATGGTTTCATTATTCCAATTACTTATATTGGTAGAAAAGTTTTAAAAACTACCTCTAGGGATCTTTTGCTTGATCAGATGCTATATGTTCCAAAACTTAATAAGAATCTCTTGTCAGTTTCAAAATATACTCAAGATAATTCAGTTTATTTTGAGTTTCATGGAAGTGTTTGTTATGTTAAGGATGAAAGCACATGAGTCGTGCTGGTAGAAGGAAAGCTCGATGGAGGGTTGTACAACTTTGACTGCCAAACTCTGCAAGAAACAACAATAGTAAACAACATTGTTGTTAAAGATGCCAATGAGTACTGGTTGTGGAATAAAAGGTTAGGTCATCCAGCAGCTGAGGTGGTGATGTCTACCCTTATTAAAATACATAATGTAGATAGAAGTGAAGTTTATGCAGCCTGTCAGAAGGGAAAAAACAAAGCTCGGCCCTTTTATGTGTCACAAACTGTGTACAAACAACCATTTGAGTTAATAGAAGTTGATGTAAGGGGCCATGCTCCTATTGTTTCTATTGGTTTTAGATACTTTGTGAGTTTTATAGATATGTACTCAAGGAACAGTTGGGTTTATCTGTTAAGAAATAAAAAGTGAGGTTTTTGTTTCTTTCGAAATATTTGTTGCCTTAGTTTCAAATCAATTTAAAACGTCTATCCTTGCATTACAAACAGACAATGGAGGAGAGTTTCGGTTCTTGGAGGCTGTCTCACATAGACTTGGTGTTAAGCTCAGGAAATCGTGTCCACATACCTCACAACAAAATGGGGTGGTGGAAAGGAAACATAGATACATACTAGAAACTGCCTTAGCCCTACTAGCACAAGCTTCAAAGCCTTTAACATTCTAGTCTCATGCGGTTCTCAGTGTAATGTATCTCATCAACAGGATGCCTTCCAAGATTCTTGGTAATATCTCTCCCTATCAAAAGTTATATGATAAGCCTTATGATTACAGTTTTTCAAAGTCTTTGGATGTCAGTGCTTTCCTAATCTTAGGGTGTTCAATACACATAAGTTGGATTTTCGATCCAAGATATGTGTCTTCCTAGGCTACTCTCCAATGCATCATGGTTATCAGTGCATGGATGACAATGGCAGGATCTATGTCTCAAGAAATGTGGTATTCAATGAGAATGTTTTTCCTTTTGCTCACAAAGCAGCATCCCACAATAAAGATTCTAATGAAGTAGTTCGATCAAGAGCCATACCAGTTGTTATCAATCAACACGAGCATACCAGGGATATGAAAGGTCAAGTGTCAATACTGATGTTAGTATTGATAAAAGACTAGAGTAAGTAGTGTTGATTAACCTGCAGCCACAGACAATGAACTGGATTTGCAATCTGAAGAACAACCAACAAATAATGAATCTGGTTCCTCTGATCTTGAATATGTTGCTAATGCCTCTTCTCATCATGAACAGTTTGCCTCTAGTGAGAAAATCAAAAATCAAGAAAATGTTCTAGATACTAGAATGAGCAACATTCATGCTATGATAACTCAAAGCGAGCATGGGATTTTTAACCAAAAGTCTACTCCATTCAATGCAAAGAAGTGCCTGGAGATATTCAAGTTGCACTCAAAGATGATGACTGGAGGATGGCTGTTATGGCTGAATACAATGCACTTATCAGTAATAACACATGGGATATTGTGGAATTACCAGCTGGTAGAAAAGCCATTGGCTGCAAATGGTTCTTCAAGGTGAAAAAGAATGTTGATGGTTCAGTAAAAAGGTTGAAAGTTAGACTGGTTGCCAAGGGGTATTCTCAGATATCAGGTTATGATTTTATGGATACATTTAGTCATGTGGCTCGGTTTTTTTTACAGTAAACATATTGATCTTATTGGTTGTTTCATGTATCTGGAAAATAAGGTAGTGGATGTGAATAATGCCTTTCTCAAAGGTGACCTAAGTGAGGATGTCTATATACAACAGATTTCTGGCTTTGAAGAACAATCCAGTGATAGAGCTTTCTTGGTGTGCAAGCTAAAAAGGGCATTGTAGGGTTAAGGTAAGCCCAAGAAACTGGTTTCTTAAGTGAAGAGAATTTTTTCTTAGCTTGAGGTTCAAGCCTTCAAGGGCAGACTTTTTATTGTTTATTCGCCAAAAGGATCATGAAGTGGTGTACATGGTTGTGTATGTGGATGACATTCTCATCACAGGGAGTTCCCAGCTGGAAATTGATCAAATAATTAATGCATTGCATGAGAAGTTTTCTTTAAAGGATCTTGGGCAGCTTAAGTACTTTCTTGGTATAGAGGTGCATCGGTCAGATGTGGATTGTTTCTCATTCAAAAGAAGTTTGTTACTGAGTTACTGCAAAAGAATCAAATGTTGAATGTGAACTTAGCCTCTACTCCCATGGAAAGAACAACCAAACTTAGTAAGAATGATGGGGAAGTGTTAAGTAAGCCACAACAATATAGAAGTGTAGTTGGGGCACTGTAGTATATTTTTCATACAAGGCCAGACATTTCATTTGCAATTAATAAAGCTGCACAATTCTTGCTAGAGCCCACTGAGGTACACTGGCTTGCTATCAAGCGTATTCCGAGGTACTTACGAGGAACACTAGAAACCGACTTTTGGTTTTCATCTCAAGCACAAAAACTTATGGTGCTTAATGCTTCTCGGACTCTGATTGGGGTGGAGATGATGATGACTGAAGATCAATTTCTGGATATTGTGTTTACAATAGAAACCATTGCTGCCATGGAGTTCGAAAAAACAACGTGCAGTATCCAGATCCTTTGTAGAAGCTGAGTACAGGAGTCTTGCAGATGCTACTTCTGAAGTTGTATGGATAAAGGTTGTGTTGCATGAGATGAAGATTGCACTGACTGAAGAGCCTAAGGTGTGGTGTGATAATACCAGTGCAGTAGCTATGGCTGCAAACCCTATATTATATGCAAAAAGCAAGCATATCGAGCTAGACTTGCATTTTGTGTGAGAAAAGGTGGCAGCACATGAAGTTCAAATCAACTATGTGCCAACTAATAGTCAAGTTGCAAATATCCTAACAAAACCTCTTCCTTTGGTCAAGTTTGATTTGCTCAAAAGCAAATTGTGTGTTTTTGAGTTGAAGGAAGTTTGTAAGAAACAGGGTATAATGTTAAACCATATTCGGTTAAGTAGTTAATGCAAAGGTAATCGGTTGTAGTCGGTTGTAACCAACTATGCAGCAGCTCATTGGAGGCTTTAAATAGTTGCTTAGCCTGTGTAATTCGTATAATGAAATACATTCATAACCAATTTACTCTTTTCTTGCATTTCTCTCTGAGATATTTCTGTAGTTAACACTTGAAACCCTCACTTTTATAATTTTTTTTTCCCATTAGTTTTACAAACTGAAAAAAGTTGGAACACCATTGCAGTACCTTAATCCTTATGGTGGTTTAACTGCATCACTTTTGTGATTCTATGATTTGGGGTGAGTTGTGCAAAATAAAGATAATGGTTGATAGATTAATTCCTTTTAAGATTCAAATTCATGTGATCAAAAGGTAATTGGAAAATTTTGGATATACTGCCTGTTGACGATGATAATTGACGTGATGTTTGATTGTAAAAATTAATTAAAATAATTAAATTATGTCAAGTCAATTAAAATAATAATAACAATGTCAAATCATCACATAGTTAAAAATGATGATTGAGTGACAAAAAATTGAAAGTTTAAAATTTAGTGATTAAATTAAAAAATTAAAATTAATGAGGAAATTTATAATTTATTCATAAATAAAATGTTTGACTAGTTTTATTGTTCAAAAATTTTCTTTTTCTTTTTTTTTTATTTATTGGATAACATGTTTAAAGGGTTTGTGTAGATTTTCAATTTCAAAAAAAGGATTGTGTAAATTAAAATATTTTTTTATATATTTTTTAGATAATTTATACTTTTTTAGGTGGCAAAGAGAAAATACGATTACGCAATCACGCTATACTATCATCTTTCTGTAGTTCAGCCACTGCCCTGGGATGCGGCTCCAAGTACCAATCAGCCTTATACTTTGTCCTATTCGCCAACTTTGCCATGCAATCAGCCACTCTATTTCCTCTCCTCTGCACGTGTTAGGGGCGGATGCATATGATCACAACCCATCTATTATTTTAGATTAGATATTCAATATAATTCAATATATTAAAAGAAGAAAAAAAATAAAGAATTTTGCATATCAATTATATTGAAAAGAAGAGTATTAAAATTTTTGAATCCGTCACTAACACACGTGTTGTATCTTAACATTCCAGTTTTACTGGAGAAGCACCATTATGTTTCCCAAGAGAGTTATTCAGCCATAACTTTCATCCTTTCGTTGTATAGCGTTTATAGCTTCCAGGATATCAACCTCTAAAATAACTCGGTGTTCCCCCATTTCCCATGCACCTAAAAAACCCAAGACATCCCCCATATCTCGGCCTCCACGACAGAGTAAATACCGATGAATTTTGTAAAACCCATTCTCCATTCTCCAAAGCTATTCCAAATGACACTGCCACACGCTGCTAGCTCGGATTGTTCCCGAACGCCATCGGAGTTCACCTTCACCCACCCTGCAGGTGGACGCTGCCACTGGATCTCTTTAGACCCCCTACTCTCCATAGGATTTCCACTCATTGGTACAAATTCATATGCACGTATCACACTCTCCACAAGATGTTTACTTCGTTTGAGCACCGAGCGATCATCCTTAAGCGGTGAATTGAAAGCAATCAAATTCCTTTGGAGCCATATATTACAGATTAAAGCCCCAAATAATAAATCCCAGTTCTCCGGTTGGCTCGCGAAACCCCGATCCTTACCAAGGTTTGTGCAATCCACTCGCGGATACTCACATTGAGAAACTCTGATAACTTAACACTCCTGACCACACTTGTCCAGATTGAGAGTGGACGGGCAGGATCGAAGCATATGTTCGAGATCTTCCACATAATCTAAGCAAATAGAGCACCTACTTTCAGTCGTAAAGTGTCTTCTCACTCGCTCTGCATTTGCCATCACTCGGCTACAACAAATTAACCACAAGAAGAGCTACACTTTGGGAATACTCTGATACTTATTGATAATCGACCAGACTCGATCAACTTGGCTGATATCGTATCCATCTGAAGACCATACGCCAATTTCACCAAGAACCTCCTATCATCCCTTAAACTCCAACCCAGGCGGTCAAGTCCCAGCTGCTGTATCGGGCCTTTCTTTGCAGCAATACGTAAAAGAATGTTAACCGGAAAACACTGTTCAAACAAAGACCATCTCCATTTTTTGGTTTCATCCACCATATCCGCTATTGTGACTATTCATGCCAATAGCACCTGCATGCTTAACGTGGCTAATTAATGCCCCGCATTCATCAACCCAACATCAAACCAAAAGTCGACTTCACGACCATGTCCCACACACCAGACTACATGCTTTCGAACATCTGCCCAAATACAAGCGAGCCCCTTCCATAGTTTCGAATAATATTATTTTAAAATTTGAATATGTATTTCTTTTATTAAGAGTATAATCTCTCATTGATAATTAAATTTTTTTGATTACTATTATTTCATTATTGTTAGCTTTTATGAACAATCGAAAATATGTCAAGAGGAGAGATGAATTAGTCTTTTAAAATTTTTATGGAAGCAACAAAAAATAGAACTTTTTTGCACAACGATTTAAAGTAATTTGACTTTAAAATCAAGTCTATATCCACATTAGGATTTTTCAAATCCACTAGATTTACTTACCTTTAAGGACAATGTGTATCTTACAAACACTTCAAGGTTTATACCCAAACCTTGAATACAGAGTAAATACAAATAAAGCAAACAATGAGAAAACCTCACAAGGTTATATGTTTGCACAATTAAGCACTCACCCATACCACTTAAGCAAAATAAACAATGTAGCTCACAAGTGTGTTTACAACAATAAATTTGACAATTAAGCACAAAAATACTTTGTCAAATAAGTTGAAAAAATTTAAAAACATATTTTCAAGTAAATTTGGACTTAGAATTATTTTTGATAATTTTTTACAATTACGATTAAGTCAAAAATCAATTTTACAAATTATTGTTATATAAAAATTCTTAATTCAATAGTTATATTTTATTTTGAAAATTAATAATAATCATTAATTTTATTAAATAAAAATATAAAAATACACTAAAATCATAGTAGATTAGACCACAATAACATAATTATTAGAAAATATAGAGTTAATTGTCTTATATGTCCCAAAATTATGACCCTCATTCTAAATTGGTCCCTAAACTTTTAAATAATTTAATTTCATCATCAAACTATATACTTCTCCTAAATTAGTCCTTAATTTTTTAACATTTCAATTTCACCTCAAGCCATTACTCTCATTCTAAATTGATTCCTAAAGTTTTAAATCTTCCAATTGTATACCCAAATTCATCCATATATGTACTTATTTAACCATAGTTTAACCTAAACTTTTTTTTTCAAACACATATAATAGCTTGGCCTAATGATTTTATTAACATGAAATGTGATTGTATACATATAATTTGGGATGAAATTGAAATGTTGAAACGTTTGGGGACTAATTTAGAATGAAGATATAGTTTGAGGATGAAACTAATATGTTCAAAATTTAAGAATTAATTTTAAAAATAATCATAATTTAAGGATAAAAGTATAACATTTAAAAATTTAATTATTAATTTAAAAAAAAATCATAATTAAGAACGTATAATACAATTGACATGAAAATATAAATACACCCGGTTTGGTTTTAATAATAACACGTGGATTTCTAGATGGTAAACATAAATCTAGATATCATTGACTTGTCAGACATCTAAAGTTTTTGCCATGTGTGCGTAGCCATTTGAAAGCCTTTTCGGCTGAACACCGCTTATCTCAATTACAAACAAAGTTGTCTCTAATATTTTTTTGAAAATGATTAAATATTATAGAAAAATATTTTTTTTGAAAATAGTTTTATTGTTTGTTAAGAAAATATCTTAATAAGAGAATAAAAATTGAATGTGAGTATGAATTATGATATGAATTTTGATTTTGAATATAATAATAAATTAAAAAAATAAAGACTAATATATTATGTTATCGTTAGATTGAGATTGGAGAAGACTAATAATTAAAGAATATTTGATAAATTAAAAAATACGATTTGTAAAAAAGAAAAAAATATGATTAGATTTAATTTCAAAATTAATGAATCAATGAGAGAGGTGAAGAAAGGGATAAAAAAATTGAGAATTTTATGAATTGGAAAAACTTAGGTGGTGTTTGTTTTTACTGTGTAAGGTCTGCAAGCTCTTATGTCTGCGCCGCGTAGACCACGCACGAGACATTGGTTTCGCAGACCGTTTGTTTTTTAGAAGACAGAAGCTCTTCTAACGTCTGCGCGTGGTCTGCGCTGCGCAGACGTGGTCTTATGTCTGCAGACGTCTTCTAACCTCTTCAAGAGGTTTTATATTTAATTTTATATTATATTATATTTGATTTTAATTTTAATTTTTTAAATAAATAAATATTAATTTTTTAATATTATATTATAGATATTTAATTTTATATCATATAATTATTTTATATTATTAAAATTTTATATTTATTTTAATTATTTTGATTAATTTTAAATATAATATTTTTTTTGGATTTATTATTTTTAAATTATATTTAAATTTTTTATACAAAATGTAAGTATTAAACCACATTGCTTAATAAAAAATGATTTCATTGTTTGATATTAAGATTTTAAAATATAAAAAATTATAAATTATGTTTTTAAAATTTTAAAATATAATCACAATTAAATAAAAAATAATCATAAATAATTTGATAAATTAAAAAATATTTTCTAAAAATATCATATAATTATAAAAATAAATTATGAATATATATTAAAAAAAATTAACAGTATTACATAATTTCATATTTAAAAAAAAATCATATAATTTAATGATCATTTATAAATTTATTCTATAAAACTTATAAAACTAATACATGTGATTATGTGAGACTTATAATAGAATTAATAAGGTGGTTTGTTTTTCTAAAAATTATTGTAGCTGTATGAATTATTTAAATTTCAGTATGTAAAATTAAAATTATTAAATCTCAGTATTGTAAAACTCTTTAAGTTTAAAAAATCAGTTTATTTATATTTCAGTTTATTTTAGAAGTCTGCAGACGTTAAAAATAAACAGTCTTCTTCTTGCAGACTGCAGACTTTTGGTCCACCTCTTCTGCTGCAGATGCCTGCAGATATGGTCCGCAGACTGCAGACCTTTTACCTCTGTAAAAACAAACACCACCATAGAGACCTTAATTATAGTAGAAATTGAGATTGAAAAAAAATTAGGGTATCAATTATATAGGTATAATCGAGATTGAAAAAAATTAGGGGCCTAAATTATAAAGGTAGAATTTGAGATTGAAAAAACTTAGAGGTCTCGTTATAAAGGTAGAAAGTGGGATTGAAAAACTTAAGGGCCTCAATTATAAAGTTAGAAAGTGAGATTAAAAAATTAGGGGCTTCAATTATAAAGGTAGAAATTGAGATTCAGAAAAATTAGGGGCCTCAATTGTAAAGATAGAAAAGGTAGAAAGTGAGATTGAAAAAACTTAAGGGCTTCAATTATAAAGTGGGATTAAAAATTAGGGGCCTCAATTGTAAAGGTAAAGAGGGATTGAAAAATTAGAGACTTCAATTATAAAGATGAAAAGTGAGATTAAATAAATTAGGAGCTCAATTATAAAGGTAAAAAAATAAGATTTAAAAAAGTTAGGGCCTAATTATAAAGATGAAAAAAATGGGGGTCTGTAATTGCTCAGAGGCACTCCCCCTAATAGTCAGCTCTGGTTACACATTGTCTCTCTCTCGATTTGAAAGCAAAACAATTAATCTCCAGTGGAATATTCCGGTGTCGGCTATCCATCTTCGGATCATCAGGCTTCTAGAAGCGAGTTGACTCAGACTCGCTAGAACTTCTCAAGCTCTGCGTCAGAGATTCTTACTACAATGCAAGATTGATAAATATATATATGTGATTATGAAGGTTCTATTTTCGGTTTGAAAACTAAAATGATCTGTTATATTTCTAGAGTACGACCTTCGAAAATTATCAGTTATTCGTTAAACCGAGAATTTTAGGTGGGTCACTGCTCATTGGAGCCTCTAGAGAATTCAATTTCTCATACATAATTTTTTAACTAGTTTATGCGCTTTGAATAAGATGTCTACCTAATTTACCAAAATAAAAATTTAAAGTTTGATAATTAAATCTATCTAATATGTTTATTAATAAATAATTATAATGATTCTACGATTGACGAAAGACTACTATAAATACTTCTAATTATGATTGGAGAGGGATTAGTTCCTTTTACAACGATTCTTTTATTGGTAAAGTATATTGCAAAATAGAATCATTAGCACTAACTAGATAATAATAATAATAACAAATAAATAAACGGTAAAGAATAAAGTGTGTCGTGGTATGAAATTACTGCCTTAGAAACGATTTTGTCTCGATAAGTGTAATTGTTATATTAGATGTACGTCCACCAAGGTTAATACGATAACTCCGAATAAACTTACACTTGAATATCAGAATGGATAATGGTGAAATTACTTTTCTCACCCAAAAAAGAAGAAACTTTTGAGAGGATTTGTAAAAGAGAGAAATACTTTTCAATTGTTGGATGAAAGAAAATGAGAGAAAATATATCTATTTATAGGTTGAATGAAGGGGTAAAATCGTCAAAAATGATCAGTCATAAACACTAATTTATTTTCTAAATTAATAACGTAATTAATTCTATAATTCCTCTGATAATAGCTGACCTAACCTGGTCACAAAATAGTCCGGAATCATGTTGAAAAATCGATGTTAAAACAACTATTATATCAATTAAAACGAAGGATACTTGATTGACTGATAAAATCATCAATTAATTTGCTATATGCACGAAATAAAGTTCGAACTGAGTCTCAAAATCGTCTAGGTTCAACCATGGAAATTTAACAGTCAAATTTCTAGAAAAGAACAATTGTTACAATTGTAAATTCACAGTAGATTACATTATGATTTAATATCAGTCAACCAACTAATTACTAATAAATACAACAAATTAATTTACCAATTTGAAAAATATCATTCTGCCTATAAATAAGTTTTAAAGAAACTTATTTCATTTTTTATACATTCGAAGGAATTGATATGTATTTTCTCTTAAAAGATAGAACACGCGCAGATATGTCAAAGACACGACATGACTACGACTACAACCACGATCGAACCGAACCAAGTCGAGCCAACCAAACGGAGGCGACGATGGTGCATACGTGCGAGGGAGTTATTTCACCACATTCACTGAGGGATGGAAAGAGTTCCCCTTTAAATACCTTTCCAAAGGTATTTTTCTTCCCAATGTGGAAAAATATTTATGCACAACAAACATTCCCCACAAAATATGAAAGAATTCTTTTGAAAAGAGAAAGGTTTCAAATTTTTAAAACAAGAGAAAAAATTGCAAGATTAATTTCTTAAGTACTAGTGAACATATCTAGAACTAGTACATAGTGATAATGAGTAATTCTTGTAACATCCCAAAAATTGGTCTAGTGATCAAAGTATAAGATTTTAAATTATTTTGGTCAATTTAGTTAAATTGAAAAGTTCATGGATTTATTTGGAATATTTTTGTGAATTTTTATTTAACAAAGATTAAAAGAAGAAGGTGCATTTGGTCATTTGACAATTAATGAATTTAAAATTGGTTAGTGGTGTATTAAATATACGTGGAAAGAAAGGAATATTTACAGAGAAATCTAGAATCCTTCTTATCATTTCTTTCTTCTTCCACCGTGAGTTCTTACCTACGGTGAGTATGTTTCTTCTTAATTATTCCTTTCATTTTTAAGTTGGTTTTGATTCTTGGAGTGTTAAGAAAACTTAAGAAAGCTTAAAGAGAAGTAGAAACTAAAAGATTTACAAGTTATGAGAGACTGAATATAAAAGGTTTTTAAGCGAATTGATAAGAAAGAGTTAATAAATGAATTTTGAAGTGAATTTTGACTTGTCATAAGTTGAAATAAGAAATCTAAAGTGTTAAATATGGATTTGAGATATGATGATTATTTGGTATGATTTTAGGTTCCAAGTGTTCTAGTGAGATATTTGTTGAAATATGTTTCGATATAACAAATTTAAATGCAAAATGTTTTTGGACTTGAATTGAATTTATTCAAAGTTTTCAAAAGGTTTCAAAAATAATTCAAAGTCCATTAAAATCGGATTTGAGCAAAAATTCTAGAATGCAAAGAGGGTACCGATACCCTCCAGGGGTATCCATACCCCCTGGAAGGCAAAAATTCCAGAATACAAATAGGGTACCGATACCCCCCAGGGGTATCCATACCCCCTGGCTGCAACGGCTAACCTACCTTAGAGAGGCTTTCTTGTTTATATCTTTTATCCTTTTGTAAAGGGGAAATGTTCTAGTTTATCCCTTGTAAAAGCTAGAGAAAGGTTCTAGTTTAGCCCCAAAAAATTAGGGAGTTGTAAGGTTATCTCTTTATCCTCAAAAGAAAGAACAAATTAGTGAATTTGTTGGAAAATCCTTGGTGAGGAGTTAAGGTAGTGGACGTAGACTTGGTTGGTAAGTCGAACCACTCTAAATCACTGTGCAAATTTTCTATCTTTCAATCCCTTTACTCCCTAACAAAAAACCGTTCCGACCCCTCTTTGCAAACCGTTCTAGTTGTCGATTCGAGCTTCTGAAAATCCCAACAATTGACATCAGAGCCTAACACGTTAGAAGGTTTAACCACCTTGAGACGATCCTAGAAGAAGCTCTACTAATTCCCGACACAACCGAGAAGATGACTTCCACCTCCGGCTCGTTCCACATAAAAGACTCCCTACCAATCGACAAGCCTCCATACTTCAATGGAGCGAACTATCATCATTGGAAGAAATTAATGAAGTTTTTTACCCAAGCCAATGATCTTGATGCATGGGAGATGATCGAGAGCGGATACTCTTCTCCAAAGAATAAGGAGAAAAAGTGGAGTGACCAAGAACAAAAGAAAGCTCAACAAAATGCCAAGGCCATGCACAAAGTCAATGACTTAGTGTGTGAGTGTTTCACACGTAGGTTAAAAGAAGCCAGAAGATTAAAGCTAAGAGTCAAGATAACATAAATCTTCCGAAGATCTGATAAGAAAAGAGTTAACAATATGTGTTCTGTTGTATTAAAGTGGTTGGCATGTAATTAAATGTTAATGTTAAATCGTATGCTCTGATCATTTTTTTAAAAGAACTTTATTGTATTTATGTAAATTATTAAGTCTTTTATTTTCAGATGGAGTTTGAATTTTCTTTATTTACTTTTGAATCAAGGGTTTCACTATTTTTATATAAATAATATTTTAAATTTTCAACTATCTTGTAAAAGAAAATGATTTGAAAAGTCAATGTGACACATCAGATTCATATTCGGGTCGGATACGGGTTGGAGTGTTACATTTAATGGTATCAGAGCTATGGTTTAGCTGATTTTAGGCATAAACTGAAGTCAAAAGTGTTTTAAAAAGTATACATGCCAACAAAATAGTGAAAATTTCTAATCTGATAGTGTAAGGAGTGTGTTGTCTTGCTAATAGAGTTGAATGGTTATGTCTTATTAGATGTCTGACCATAAGGGCTCCCGAAGTGAAGCGGGAGACGAAGGTAATGAAAGTAGTAGCAAATTGCATGCCTTTTCTAAGCAATATGAAGATCTGAAACCTCAGGGAGTGCATGTACAAGATCAAGGGGTGTCTTTCAGGACGTTGAACACTATTCTGACGCGTTTCCAACCTTCTGCTCCATCAACTCCTAAAATGAATGTAGCGAAAGAGTAAAAGGGTTAGGAGCACCCGAGTTCAAGGGTGAAGCTGAGGAAGGTCATGTCGTTGCGGACCTTTGGTTAAATGACATGAAGATCATGTTAGAAGGTCTCTACTATTCTGAAGTGGAGAATTTAGACGGAGTAGTTTCGTTACTTCATGGGCAAGCTAGGGTATGGTAGACAAATATCACTATGAGAATGTCAAGTGATCAAGTAACGTGATTGTTGTTTCTAGAAGAGTTCAAGAATAAGTACATTGGTGATCAGTTTATTAGGAAAATGAAGCAAGAATTTATGAGCTTGAAGTAAGGGAATTACACCGTGTATGAGTACAAGTGTGACTTTAATAAGCTAAGTAGATTTGTTGTTGAACTAGTTCTGACTGAAAAGGATGTATGCGATTGGTTTGTGGAGGGCTTGTGCCCTAGATTAAAAGAGTTGTTGTTAGCTTTGAATCTGTCCTCGTTTCAAGAAGTGGTTAACCATGCTAAAGCTCTTGAGAGAGCTTAGAATGAGAGGTATGGAGAACAAAAAGCTTAGTTATTTAAGAGAACTGGTGCTTCATCGAGTTTAGCACATCAAACAGAGACAGAGATTCTGGTTTTCAACCTCAAACTAGGTTTGAGTCAACTGCATCCTCTGCTAGAAGATAAAATCTAAGTCAATCGAGGTAATGTCAGTATTGTATAAAGAATCATTCAGGAGTATGCCGAGTGGTCTCTGGATCCCGCTTTAGAAGTGGTGACACCAGACATTTTATCCGGGATTGTCCATTGATGACTGATGAGGCTGCACAAACTGAGTGATCTGCTACGGTATCTCAGAGAGGTAGAGGCAGAGGTCAAGGAAGAAATCAATCCGAGTCTTCCACTCAGCATGAGATACGTTTAACTGCCCGGGTTTACAATATAAAGACTATTGAAGATCACGATTATCCAAAGATTATTACATGTACTTTACAAATATTTGATAAATTTGTGTTGGTTTTAATATATATGGGATCAACTTATTCATAAAATTAGTAGCAAGTGTGTTGAGTTAATCGATCGATGAAATCGGCCAAGAGGGGGGTGAATTGGCAATAAAAAATTTGGTGGAAGCTTTTTGCAGAAAATTGAAAGTAATTGCACAGCGATTTACAGTGGTTCGACTTTATCAACCAAAGTCTACGTTCACTACCTTAGCTATCCACACTAAGGATTTTCCAACAAATTCACTAATTTGTTCTTTCTTTTGAGGCCAAAGAGATAACCTTACAACTCCTTCAAGAATTATACCCAAATTCTTGAGAACACTCTTTCTCAAAGAGAAGATTACAAATTTCGCAAACTTACAAGAAAAACCTCACAAGGTAAGATGTTTGCACAATTCTAGAACAAAGAAAGAACACTCAAGAATAAATATAATTGAGCAAAATAAGTGTTCTTGAAAGCAAAAATGAATATTGAATGAAAAATAGGCTTGAAATGCTCAAACTTGAGGTTTGATGCTTTCTCTTTGATTCTCTCTTGATTCTAGTTGCTTGATATTTCTTGTTGTTGATCAATGACTTCTAAGCTTGTTTAAATACACCTTGAATCACTTCTGAACGTTGGGGATCATTAATGAAGTTATTGGAGCCATTTAAGTGTGAAAACAATTAATATTTCTGCTTAGGGCGTGGGGGGAATCGATACCCCCTCATGGGGAATCGGTTCCCTAAGTGTAAAATTCAAATATTCAACCGTTGAACAGTGGAGGGAATCGATACCCCCTGGAGGGAATCGATTCCCTCCGAGCACACTGTTATTTCTCGGAGCAAAACCATTCAGGGGAATCGGTTCCCTCTGGACAAACTGTAATTTTTGGCTTTGAAACGGTTTGAAATACTTTGTAAAATTGTTTTAAAATTATTTTAAGATTAAAACTTAATTTTACACTTTAGTAAGGATTTAAAATGAACTTTGAAATACTTTGAGTAATATTTTGATATTTGATTTAATATATCGAATATGCTTAGAAAATCATTTTCAAAATTAAAATTCTTTTAATTTAATTTATTATTGAAACATCAAAATGTTTTCAACAATCTCCCTTTTTTTATATAACAAAACATTTTAAGATTTTCTAATTTCAAAATGAATTTTTATTTTGAAAAAAACTACTCCCCCTTACTTTAACACTTTCTCCACCTTTTTGTTAAATCAAAAAGACCCTATAAAACCGTCTTTAAACAAGAATTTTGAAAAACGTAAGCCAATTGATTTATTAATATAAAGCTTAAGCTGCTAAGATCACAATCAAAAGAGAGGTTAGCCATTAGTTTCATAATCAATATTCATAAACATGTAATGGATAATTGGTCATATATGTCTAAAGATTTAAAAATTGATAAACATTAAACTGAAACATAAAATTCAAATCAAGTATAGGTTCAAACATCCATAAACAACCAAAGTAAAAATAATCCAAAAACATTCAAAATGTTTTAACAATAATGCAAATATCCAAGTTCAATCCAAACAAGCAAAGCAAAGATCAAAGTTCAAGCATCCGTAGGAGGTTCGGGAGGAGGGAAATGAGCTCGCATAACTGCCATTTCATGAGTGAGTGCATTAATACGAGCGTTGGTTGCTTCATTGTTTGCACGCATCTCCCGGAGAATTTCCAATTGTTGAGCTTCCATAGTCAAGAAGTAAGATTCTATGGAAGTGAAGCGAGAATCCAAGGATGCATAACGGAAATCAAATGTCTCCATAAATGATTAAAAATATGGAGGCACTTGATCTTCTTGCTGAGCTTGTTCCTCGTGCTGATCCGACTCATCGTCGGCTTTGTCAATATCTTGCATTAATTGTTCAAGCTCGGGATCGTCGTCAGCTTCTGGTGGAGCTTGTGAAGAACTAGCTCCCGGAGTATTCTCAGAAGATCGAACCCATTCACCGGTTTCTTTATTCTTTATCCATCCCGCCCTCGTTAAGGAAAGAAGATTAATTTGTTTTTTGAGAGGAAAGACGACATCTAGACCAACTCTAAGCCCGACTTTAGAAAATAGATTACACAGAATGCAACCGTAAACTAGAGATGAACAGAGTTTCTTATTAGGAACAAGATTTATGGTTTCAACAATTTCAGTAAAAATAATCTGAGGTATATTTATTTTAATATTGTTTTGGAAACAATGTAACCACCAAAGATCCAAGGCTCTAAGAGTTTAGTAACGACCTCCGGATGGTCGAAACCACCAAGAAATCATTAGATGAAGAAAATGATCATGAAGATCTAAGACACTCGCACTATCCCTTCTTTTATAACGAGACCCTAAAAACTATTTTTCATTTAATATACCATCATTATCTAATCCTAATTTATTGGCTATGTAAGCCGAGTCAATATGAAAGAATTGTCTTAGAAGATAGGAGCGAATAGTTTTGGTTTGAGCTCGGTTTTTAATACAAATGATATTAGAATAGAAGATGCGAACAAGTTGATGGTAAACTATAGGTTCAAGTTCACAAAGTTTATCAAATTTCCACTCTTATAAAAGAGGGAGATATCTAAAATTGATATATATCATAGCTTTAAGAGATGGGATACGTTCTTCTCTAATTTTGTAAGAGTCAAAATACTGATAATACCAAAAACGATGATTTCTAGGACCAGGATGATTGAAGCACGAGTTTTGGATAGTCATATTAGGATCAACGAGATTAGAAATAGGATGAGGATTTGGAGGTAGATTTGGTTGTTGGTTTGAACGACTAGATGAAGACCTAGCACGTTTAGGATTTGACATGGTTTAAGAAAATCGGAATAGAATGAATAACCTGCAATTATAAAACACATGTATGCAATGTAATCAATCCCAAAACTCAATTAAGTCCTCAATATTTCAAGGTTCTCTAAACTAATCCTAATGGGCAAAGTTTTTTGAAAAACTTATTGAAAAATAAGGTTTTGAAAATCAATATATGTATAGTTTTCATAACAACAACATAATTCAATCAAAACACAATAATTTGAAAAACAATTTTTTTTTATTTCAAAAATTTCAAAGAATTTTGGAAAATTCTTGTTTTTCTGATGAAATTAGTTGTAAAATATAGTTTCTAATCACTAAATAATCAATGCCCAATCATCATTTAAATCTAGAACTAAGTAAATCTAGTCATATGTTCAAAATTTGACAAAATAGAAGTTTTAGAAAAATACCTTAAGATTTTCGGATTTTGTGAGAATGTGATGATTTTTGCACTAGTTTGATGATTCCAACATGTTTAGGAATTGAAAGATGAAGAGATTCTGAATAAAAATCGATGTTTGAAGCAAAGTGGAGATTTTGAGTGATGGAGAGAGTGAGAGGCGGCAAAGAAGAGAAAGAGAGATAAAAGAGAAGAAAAGGGATTCTGGTTGATTATATCCAGAACCCTTGGGGGTATCGATTCCCCTAGGGGAATCGATTCCCATTCAAAGGGGGAATCAGTTCCCCTTCATGGGGGTATTAATTCCCTCTGCCTTATAATTCAAAAATCTGTATTTTAAACATTCACAAATGCTAAATTAATTTGCTCTAGTGGTATTGGCAACTCATATATTGAAAATTAATCATGTTCAATCAATCAAATTTATCATTAAAATTTATTTGAAAATAAAGTTAATTTTCACCAAGAATCATAAACTCCTCCTAACTAAAAGTAATGAATGCAATCAAAAATACTATTATATGCATTTTTCATTTATTCTTAAAAGTGCTAAAATTATTTTAAACACTTAGTGAAGATAGGTCAGTTAAACCTAATTCTCTCCTAAGTGTCCAAAAACGTTCCTTGTCTAAAGGTTTTGTAAAGATATCCGCTAATTGATGCGTATCAACAAATTCTAGAACTACATCTTCCTTAGTGACATGGTCTCTAATGAAGTGATGTCTTATTTCAATGTGCTTAGTTCTAGAGTGTTGGATGTGATTTTTAGTGAGACAAATAACACTAGTATTGTCACACTTGATAGGAATGGTACCTACTTCAATTCCATAATCAAAAAGTTATTGTTTCATCCATAAAACTTGTGCACAACAACTACCAGCTGAAATGTATTCGACTTCAGTGGTAGATAATGCAACACAGTTTTGTTTCTTTGAAAACCAAGAAATCAGCATATTTCCAAGGAATTGGCAAGTACAGGAGGTGCTTTTCCTATCTAATTTGCATCCTCCATAATCCGCATCAGAGAAGGCATGCAAGCTAAAGCTAGAGTCTCTAGGATACCAAAGTCATATACTAGGAGTGTCCTTAAGGTATCTAAAGATCCTCTTAACAGCTAGTAAATGTGATTCTTTAGGACATGACTGAAATCTAGCACATAAGCAAACACTAAACATAATATTGGGTCTACTTGCGGTTAGATAAAGCAATGAACCAATCATGGATCTATATAATTTAGCATCCACACATTTACCTCCTCCATCCAAGTCAAGCTTTGTAGAAGAACTCATTGGAGTGGCATAATGTTTCCCATTTTTCAATCCAAATTTCTTGAGCATATCCTTGACGTACTTAGCTTGATTGATGAAGATGCCATCTTTTCTTTGCTTGATTTGGAGTCCCAAGAAATATGAGAGCTCCCCCATCATGCTCATCTTGAACTCACTTTGCATTAGCATAGAAAATTCTTGGCAAAGAACATCATTAGTAGAACCAAATATTATATCATCAACATAAATTTGAACTACTAATAAATCTTTACCTTTTCTCTTTAAAAACAATGTAGTGTCAAGCTTTCCTTTTAAAAAACCTTTTTCAATTAAAAAATTTGACAATCTTTCATACCAAGCTCTAGGAGCTTGTTTTAAACCATAAAGTGCTTTTGTCAATTTTAAAACATGATCCAGAAATTTTGAATCTTCAAAACCTGGAGGTTGTTCCACATACACTTCTTCTTTTATAAAACCATTTAAAAATGCACTTTTAACATCCATTTGATATAATTTGAATTCATTGAAACATGCAAATTCTAATAACATTCTAATTGCTTCCATCCTAGCTATGGGAGCGTATGTTTCATCATAGTCTATGCCCTCTTCTTGAGTATACCCTTGAGCAACAAGTCTAGCCTTGTTTCTCACTATATTAGCACTCTCATCAAGCTTATTCCTAAATACTCATCTAGTACCCACAGTAGGTTTATTACCAGGCCTTTCAACTAATGTCCATACTTTACTTCTTTCAAATTGATTTAACTCTTCTTGCATAGCCATAATCCAATGTTCATCATTTAATGCTTCTGTAATATTCTTAGGCTCTATGCATGAGATAAATGCAACATAATTACAAATATTTCTAAGAGAGGAACGAGTAGTTACCCCTTTGGATGAATCACCTATAATCTCATCATCCTTGACATAGTTGTACTCTCTTGGATAAGATACTTCCCTTTCTTCAATGGTTGGATTCTCAAGAGGATCATGAGTTTCCTCATCTTTCATTTCTTCCTTTGATGATGATTCTCCAACGTCATTTGCTTGTACAATACCTACATCATCATTAACACAAGAATCCTTCCTCGGAAGGAGATTATCATCGAAAACAACGTGTATAGACTCTTTTACAACTAAAGTTCTTTTATTAAATACTCGATAAGCTTTAGAATTTAAGGAATAACCCAGAAAAATTCCTTCATCACTTTTAGCATCAAATTTGCCAAGGTTTTCTTTACCGTTGTTTAAAACAAAACATTTACATCCAAAAGGATGAAAATAGCTAATGTTAGGCTTTTTATTTTTGAAAATTTCATATGGAGTTTTCTTTAAAATTGGCCTAATCATTACTCGATTTACAACATAACAAGCGGTATTTGTGGCTTCCGCCCAAAAATATTTTGGCAAATTATTTTCACAAAGCGTGGTTTTATCCATTTCTTCTAAAGTTCAATTTTTCCTCTCAACAACTCCATTTTGTTGAGGGGTTCTAGGTGCTAAAAAACTATGGCTAATACTATTAGAATTACAAAACTCATTAAATCCAAGATTTTCAAATTCAGTGCCATGATCACTTCTAACACTAGTGATATAGTAACCTTTTTCGTTTTGGATTACTTTTGAAAATGTGATGAAATTTTCTAATGCTTCATCTTTAGTACTTAAGAATAGAACCCAAGTATATCTAGAATAGTCATCTACCAAGACAAATGCATATTGTTTTCCACCCAAGCTAGTAGTCCTAGTTGGCCCAAAAAGATCTATATGGATCAATTGTAATACTCTACTAGTTGATACGTCATTAATGGATTTAAAAGAAATTCGCTTTTGTTTTCCTTTAGCACAAGCATCACAGATTTTATCATTATCAAATTTAAGCTTAGGCAACCCTCTAACTAAGTCTCCTTGAATTAGCCGTTGCAAAACACTCATACTAGCATGTCCTAGTCTCCTATGCCATAACCAACTATCATGTTCATCCTTAGCAACTAGGCACAAATTAGTCATATCAATAGAATCTAAATGCACCATGTATATGTTTCCTATTCTATGACCAACAAGCATAATCCGATTAGATGCAATATCAATGACTTTACAACCATTAATTTCAAACATGACATTGAATCCCTTATCGCATAATTGACTAATACTCAATAGATTATGCTTTAATCCATTAACATATAACACATTTTTAATTTGTATGGAAGAGGTATTACCTATAGTACCAATACCTTCAATGTGACCTTTTGAATTATCACCAAAAGTCACTTCTCCTCCATTTTTGGCGTTAATCTCTATGAACCGACTTTTATCTCCAGTCATGTGTCTCGAGCATCCACTATAAAGGTACCATGAATTTGGATTTGTTTCCCGTGCCTTGTAGCAATGCTCCTTTTCCTACAAACATAGATTAATTTTTTATTTTTGGTACCCAAGTTCTTTTGGGTCCATATTCATTAGTCTCCAAAATTATAGTCCCCTTAGGTATCCATTTGTGTAGGATATCCTTATCTTTAGTAGTAATTAATTCTTTAGGAACCCATATACTTCTAACAATTTTACCATTCAAGGTTCGTTGAGGACTTCTATGATTGTAGCTTCTAAAACTTTTCTTAACAAAGTTGGATTTTGAATTCTCACCTTTTTCAAAACTTTTTGTTCCAACCTTATTAAAAGAAGTTTTAAGATCATCAATCTTCTTTTGATGATCATCATGAACTTTTGAAAGTAAGTTATGCAAATCAGTATTTTTCTTTTCAAAATCATTAATTTTGATTTGCAATTCTTTCATCTTACTTTCAAGCTCATTGTTGGTCTTAGATATAAGACTATTTTTTGTTTTTCAAATTTGAAATATCATTTTTGTATTTTGAAAATAGAGTCTTATAATCCGAAGCCAACCCATTATAATCCTCTAATAACTCATCATAAGATAATTCATCCAAATCAAATGAGTTAGAGGTTACCTTAGAATCTTCCCCGATAGCCATCAAGCACAAGTTTGCAACTTCTTGTTCCTCTTCATCGGAACCTTCTTCATCGCTCCATGTAGCTACATGAGCCTTGTGCTTCTTTTTTGGATTGACCCTTTTTCTTTAATTGTGGGCAATCATATTTGACATGCCCCGGCTTTTTGCATTCATAGAAAATGATCGGGTCTTTCTCCTTCGATTTAGTTTTGAAGCCTTCATGACGTTTGAATTTTCTTCCTCGGTTGGGCATCATCAACTTTCTGAATCGTTTGGCAAATAATGTCATTTCCTCGTCATTCGAATCACTCTCATCTTTTGTGGATTTGAGAGAAACTCTAATGTTTTTCTTCTTCTCTTTCTCCTTTGATGTCTCGTCAATCTTATCGAGGTCCACTTCATCTTCAAGCATCATTTCATGGTGAGAAGGGAACCGATTAGTTCTTCAAGAGTTAAGGACGTTAGGTCCTTAGACTCGATGATTGTCGTCTTCTTTGATTGCCATGATTTTGGAAGGGAGTAGACTAACTTCCTCACAAGCTTTTCATTTGAAATGATCTCTCCATATCATTTGAGACCATTGATAATCGTTGAAAATCTATCCGTCATAGCTTTGATATCTTCATTTGGTTTCATCCTGAAATTTTCATAGCTATGCGTTAGAATACTAATTTTAGATTTCTTTACCTCATCGGTACTTTCATGAGTGACTTGAAGTTTGTCCCATATTTCTTTGGCGGTTGTACAAGATGAAACTCTTCCGTATTCATATGGTCCAAGAGCACAAAATATGATATGGATGGCTTTGGAGTTGAGCTGGAACATTCTTGTCTCTCATTCACTCCTCAATCTTGGATGAGTGAGAGGCTTGATGTATCATTCTTCTACGGCATTCCATGCTCCCATGTCACTTGCTTGAATGAAGTACATCATCATATTTTTTCCAATAGGCATAGTTAGCCCCATTGAAGAAAGGAGGCTTGTTAACGGGCATCGAATCGAGACCGGAGTCAAAGTTAGAAGTAGAGGCCATTAATAAATTTGATTATCGATGTAACTCTTCCCGAATCGACTCAAGAGGCGATTAAACCTTCAAATGACTTAGACTCTGATACCAATTATTGAGTCGGTCGATGAAATCGGCCAAGAGGGGGGTGAATTGGCAATAAAAATTTTGGTGGAAGCTTTTACAGAAAATTGAAAGTAATTGCACAGTGATTTACAGTGGTTCGACTTTATCAACCAAAATCTACGTCCACTACCTTAGCTATCCACATTAAGGATTTTCTAACAAATTCACTAATTTGTTCTTTCTTTTGAGGCCAAAGAGATAACCTTACAACTCCCTCAAGAATTATACCCTAATTCTTGAGAACACTCTTTCTCAAAGAGAAGATTACAAATTTCACAAACTTATAAGAAAAACCTCACAAGGTAAGATGTTTGCACAATTCTAGAATAAAGAAAGAACACTCAAGAATAAATATAATTGAGCACAATAAGTGTTCTTGAAAGCAAAATGAATATTGAATGAAAAATAGGCTTGAAATGCTCAAACTTGAGGTTTGATGCTTTCTCTTTGATTCTCTCTTGATTCTAGTTGCTTGATATTTCTTGTTGTTGATCAATGGCTTCTAAGCTTGTTTAAATACACCTTGAATCACTTTTGAACGTTGGGGATCATTAAAGAAGTTGTTGGAGCCGTTTAAGTGTGAGAACAATTAATATTTCTGCTTGGAGCGTGGGGGGAATCGGTACCCCCTCATGGGGAATCGGTTCCCTAAGTGTAAAATTCAAATATTCGACCATTGAACAGTGGGGGGAATCGATACCCCCCTGGAGGGAATCGGTTCCCTCCGAGCACATTGTTATTTCTCGGAGCAAAACCATTCAGGGGGAATCGGTTCCCTCTGGACAAACTGTAATTTTTGGCTTTGAAACGGTTCGAAATACTTTGTAAAATTGTTTTGAAATTATTTTAAGATTAAAACTTAATTTTACACTTTAGTAAGGATTTAAAATGAACTTTGAAATACTTTGAGTAATATTTTGATATTCGATTTAATATATCGAATATGCTTAGAAAAATCATTTTCAAAATTAAAATTCTTTTAATTTAATTTGTTATATCGAAACATCAAAATGTTTTCAATAAAGTGGGTTAGTGAATTGAAAATCCAGTTATCATCAATAAGTAACGATGTAATGGTGACTAATCCTTTAGGGCATAATACTCGGGTGAATAAGTTGTGTTGAGTTTGTTCGAGGTACGAGAAATATATTCCGAAAAACATATAAGGAGTTAAGAATGGTTGATTGATAAGAAAGTAGGTTTACAAATAAATTTTGTGAATTGGATAAGAAGATCCATTAGAAATTGTGCAAATTGAAGTAGATGAAGTATTTTAAATAAATCAGATAAGTATTTGAATCTAGTCTTTAATGAATCAAGCGGAGAAAATGCAAGTACAATAAATAATAAAGAATAACGTTTTGTGCAAGTAGTGTTGACTATTAAGGTTATGAGAAGAATATAAGTGATATGATGATGCTTCTTATACCGATATGAGAAAAGTAATGGAGCATGAAGAAAAAGAGATGACCTATGTTGCAAGGAGATTTTGTTGTGTGAGAGAATAAAGAGTTAAGGAATTTAAATGATTTAGTTTAAAGGATCCAATAGGACAAGGATTATAATGAGGGTAAATTATAAGTTTGATATATAAATAAGCAATTAGAGAATGATGAAAGAAATTAACTGACTCATTATCTTAAGTTGGTAATGATTGGGGTTATTGTGTTGATAGAACACTATTATCTACATGGTGAATGGCATTATATCTATATGAATTTCTAAAGGTCAAAAGTAGGTGTAGAATCGAAGAAGTGAAAGGCAGTAAATGGATTAATTTCCTTGAAAGATTGAGACTTGGTGCGGATAGATTGGATCAAATAAGTTACTGAAAGAGTGAAGCTTTATTAAGATAATCTGAAGATAGTTGATGAGTGAAGAGAAAGAAAATTGAATTAAAAGTGAAAGAAGCAACTTGGGAACGTGAAAAAAAGTGAAGATATGTGTAGATAATTTCCCCATCTTTTTGTGCAATGAAAATTCGAGGATGAATTTTCTTAAGGGGAGAATTGTAACATCCTAAAAACCAAGCTAGTGACCAAAGTGTAAGATTTTAAAATTTTACGGTCAATTTAGATAAGTTGAAAAGTTCAAGGGTTTATTTGGAATATTTTTGTGAATGATTGTTTAACAAAGATTAAAATGAGAAGGGGCATTTTGGTCTTTTGCCAATTAATGAATTTAAAATTGGTTAGTGGTGTATTAAATACACGTGGAAAGAAAGGAAGATTTACAGAGAAATCTAGAATCCTTCTTCATCCTTTCATTCTTCTTCCACCGTGAGTTCTTACATACGGTGAGTATGTTTCTTGTTAATTATTCCTTTTATTTTTAAGTTGGTTTTAATTCTGGGAGTGTTAAGAAAACTTAAGGAAGCTTAAAGAGAAGTAGAAACTAAAAGATTTACAAGTTATGAAAGATTGAATATAAAAGGTTATTAAGTGAATTGATAAGAAAGAGTTAATAAATAGATTTTTGAAGTGAAATTTGACTTGTCATAAGTTAAAATAAGAAATCTAAAGTGTTAAATATGGATTTGAGATATGATGATTATTTGGTATGATTTTAGGTTCTAAGCGTTCTAGTGAGATATTGGATGTTAAGATGTGTTAAAATGTTATAAGTTGATTGGGATAAATGTAGTTGAGTTTAAAGGCTTAAAAAGAGAGTAAAGTGGGAAATTTATGTAAGTTTTGGTTAATTTTTAGGTTAAAATGAGTAGGTTCTGGGTAAGGGGTATCGGTACTGGAAGAACAATACCGATACTTCAAAGTAAAAATAGGTGATATCTGGGTTTGGGTATCGATACTGGAAGATTAGTATCGATACCATATGTGAAATTGTATGAATCAGTCGTATAATATCGATATTAAATGAGTAGAATTGATACCAATGGTATCGATACTAGTGTAAAGGTATCGGTACCATTTTTAAAGAGGAAATTCTAGAATCTAGAAAGGGTATCGATACTGAAGTAAAGTATCGATACCACAGTAAGGAAGTATCAGTACTATGCCTGGGGTACCGATACTAATTAGAATGAAATTAGGGAATAAGTGCTTCGTTTAACTTATGTTATTAAGGATTGATTATAGTGATTTGAATTTCGATAATTATACTAATCGTATTATTTTGTAGATATCGAAGGAAAGCCAATTCCGGACGAATCGATGATATAAGATTGATCAAGAGAGGGATAAGAGTATTAGGTGTTTCGTTGACTAAGTGAGGCCAAGGTGAGTGCATATTACTATAATATGTGATTATATGGGAATAAGACTTGCGATGAGTCTATTTCCAATGTTTTGATGTTATGAGTTCATGAATACTAGTATGCTGTTGATATATTTCTATGTGTCCATGAATACAAACATATGTCTACGTGTTATATGCATTGCTTTACATGATCTATGTGTTATATTTCATCCTATGTGATTATATGAAAAGGTGATATAAACTATGTGGTATTGGCCTATGTGACTATATGAAAATGTGGTATAAGCTATGTGACAATGACCTATGTGATTACATGTCTATGAGATAACCTATGTGAATTGGTATAAATGATAAAACCCAAAAGTATGTGATATGAGAGCTAAAGGTATAATTGGCATACCAAGAGTCGAGGGTTTTACGCGGTCCTTTAGGACAATTCTACGTGGTCCTTCGGGATATTTCTACGTGGTCTTTCGGGGCAATACTATGTAGTTCTTCGGGACATTTCTATGTGGCACTTCGGTGCAATTTCTACGTGGCACTTCGGTGAAAATTTATATGAGTTATGGTGATAGTATTTATGCACAACCTCAATGCACTCACATACTTTAAGTTCTCAAGAGTGTATCATGGGCTATTAAAAGAAAAGATATAAATGAACATTGAATGATAACGATAATGATAATGATGTTGATGATGATGATATGTATATGTATGCATATATGCTTTTTTATATGTTGTGTTTTATGGTTTCTTCATATGATTTTATGAAATGCTTAGAATATGTTTCAGTGTTTTAAGATTTTATTACGCCTTTTATATGCCTCACTAAGTCAACGACTTAGCATGTGAGTGTTTCACAAGTAGGTTCAAAGAAGCCAGAAGATTAAAGCTAAGAGTCAAGACAACATAATTCTTCCGAAGATCTAATCAGAAAATAGTTAATAGTATGTATTATGTTGTATTAAAGTTGGTTGGCATGTAATTAAATGTTAATGTTAAATTGTATATGCTCTGATCATTTTTGTAAACGAACTTTATTGTATTTATGTAAATTATTAAGTCTTTTATTTTCATATAGAGTTTGAATTTTCTTTATTTACTTTTGAATTAAGGGTTTTATCATTTTTATACAAATAATAGTTTAAATTTTCAGCTATCTTGTAAAAGCAAATGATTTGGAAAGTCAATGTGACACCTTGGATTCGTATCCGGGTAAGATACGGGTTGGGGGTGTTACAATTCTCCTCTTAGATAAGTGAACAAATCTTGAACTTTCTAAGATTAGGTTGAACTCATAACTCACAACTAACCTCTTCATCCACCGAAATCCTCAATGTGTCTACAAAGAGTGTATACGAAAGTATATATGAGTAGCCATCTTTCCTCAAGATTCTATTAAGTGTATTAGAAAAATGACCCAACATTTTTCATAGAAGGTGGATAATTCTTCTCACTTTCGTAGGTTATTTCATCAAGTTTATCTAAATATAAACCACCCAAAGTCGGGCTATGAAATAATTAAAAGCTTTTACAACAGTTCATCCTTACAAATAGTAAGGTGAATTTCTTTAAGTTCATATTTGAATGAACTACCCAAACTCTGGGTTAATAAATCATTAAGAATAAATACCCAACCTCATCAATCAGTAAATTCAATATGTCATTCTCACTAGGAATACCCAATCTCTTCGGTTTGAATTCATTAAGAGTTTCAAGAAAACTCGACCTCTCTAGCAATAAGTTTAAATAGTCCTTCGCGAATAGGACTACCCACCTAACACTTGGTTGTGAACTTATAAAGAATAGATATTCTGGTAAAGATCAGATAATTCATCAAATCTTTCTCACTAAGACCACCCAAATCTTGGGCTATGAATTTGTTAAGAGCAATTAAGCTCATCTTGTGCATGTACATTATTCGTCATAGGGATAGGTAAGTGAATGTACACTATGAGTCTTTCCATGGTTTCGTTTGGCCACATTAAACTTAGGTAACTAAGTGGGTATCCACCATGAATTCCTCAAATAATGGGCTTAAGACCCATCCCCCTCAATGAATTCAGAACCATTTTCTAACTTAACCCTTTAGTAAGTGGATCAACTAAGTTCCTCTCCATCTTCATATACTCTAAAGATATTATTTTGTTCTTTATCAAATGTCTCACTAATTCATGTCTAATGTTAATGTGTTTCTTCTTACCATTGTAATCTTGGTTTTGAGCCACACATATTGCAGCTTATGAATCACACAACAAAGACACCAAATGAGTAGATTTTTCCCACAAGGGTATTTTTGCTAACAAGTTTCTAAGCCACTCATCTTCTTAGCTGCCTAAGTCAAGATCAATGAACTCTAACTCCATGGTAGAACGAGTGATATAAATCTGCTTAGGTAACTTCCACGAGATCATTGCGCCACCTAAGGTGAAAATATACCCACTCGTAGAGATTACTTCATCATTATCAATAACCCTGTAGGTGTCACAGTATCCTTCCAAAACTGAAATATAATCAAGAAAATTATGTTTCCTATCCATATTACCTCTGAGATACTTAAGTAATCGTCTTATGGCAGTCTAGTGTTCACCACTATGATTATGTGTATATCTACTCAATTATGGCCAAATCTAGTTCACTAGGAACATAAGGCTCCCGATGTTTTTAGCATACTCTTGTCGGGAAACGTTACTTCCTTTATTTTTAAGGAGTCATATACTAAAGTCATAAGGAGTTCTGATAGGAGTGACATCAAAACTATCAAATTTCTTTAACACTTTCTCAATATAGTGTGTTTGATTTAAAGAAAATCCCTTATCAGTTTTAGTAACCTTAACTCCTAAGATCACTAAGATCACATCAACCTCTCATAAGTCCTTCATCTCAAATTTAGTATACTGTAAATTTTTAGTTTTGTTAATGCATTCAATGTTAGTATCGAATAACATCATATCATCAACATACAGACTTATAATGACACAATTAGTTTTGAACATTTTCAAATATACGCATGCATCTGCTCCATTAACAATAAAACCAAAGCTCATAATGGTTTTGTGAAATTTCTTGTATAACTGCTTTAGAGCTTGTTTAAGGCCATATATTGACTTTTTAAGTTTAAACAGCTTGCCTTCCGAACTAGGTAGATCTCTTCATTTAGATCTCTATTAAAAAATACAGTCTTTACATCAATCTGGTCTAAGTTTCTTTCTGAAAACCCACTTAGAGTTGATTGATCTATACCCTTTAGGAAAATCTACCAACTCCAACATGTGATTAGACATTATTGGCTCTAATTCTTTATTTATTATGGTTCTCTAAAAACTAGAATCAATATAACTTAAAATTTCATCATATGAGTTTGGATCCTTATCTAATAGGAAAGCCTGAGCTATATGAACAAAAATTATGTCTATATCACTTAGTTCAGAAATAAAGGAAATTAGGAAATCTGGACCAAATATAGTGGCTACCCTTTATCTTTTACTTCTTCTAGGCTCTAATTCTATCTTAAAAGTATCCTTGATAGGATTAGAAAAAGTTGAGGCACGATTTTTTGTTTGAGTGTCAACACTTAATCTAGGTTTCTTTATGGGAAAGTTATTCTCAAAGAACACAACATCCCTAGATTCACAAATAGAGAAATTATGAATATACATGAATATATATCCAACACTACTTGAAGATATTCGATAAACATTGTATCAACAGTTTTGGGACCGATGGTAAACTTCTTTAAGTCAGACAATCCAACTTTTGCTAGACACCCCACACTTTCAGGCATTGCAAATTAGGTGCATAATCTTTCCAAAATTTGTATGGGGTACAATCTAATTTCTTATGAGGTACTCGATTTAAAATGTGATTTACTGACAGGATGGCTTCCACCCACATGTTATCGGATAATCCATAACTTAAGAGTAGATAGTTCATCATTTCCTTTAAGGTTTTATTTTTCCTCTCAACTATCTCATTTTTTAAGGAAAGTAGGGGACATAGGTTTCATGAATAATGTCATTCTTTTTACACACCTTTTAAGAAAGTTAGATCCATATTCACCACCTCTATCAGACCTAAGCTGTTTTATTCTCCTCTCAAACTAATTTTCAACTTCTATCTTATAAATAAGAAAGAAGTTCTTAGATTCATCTTTAGTTATAAGGAGATATACATTTTCATATCTTGAAAAGTCATCTACAAAGGTTATATAACAGCGTTTACCTCACATACTCTCAGAGTTTCTAAAGTCTGCTATATTAGTGTGAGTAAGTTCTAATAATTCAGTCATTTTATTAGAACCCATTTTGAAAGAAGGTCTAGCATGCTTTGTAACACCCCCAACCCGTAACCGATCGGACTACGAATCTGAGGTGTCACATTAACTATTAAAACATGTACATTTATAAATACAGTAAAAAATTAAACTTTCATTAATATAAAATTTACCTTTTACATCAATACGTTTAAAACATTACCAAACTCGATCAGAGCATACATACTTAACGACTTTGTTTACATGCCAACCTATTTATTATATAACAATACATACTGTGTAATTTACTTCTGATCTGATCTTTGAGTGGAGATATGTTGTTCTGCTGAACTTATATCGAATCATCCTGCTTTTCAGTACCTACGTGTAAAACTCTTACACCCTAAGTCATAGACTTAGTGAGACATAAAATATAATAATAATGCATTTTCTATAAATATGAACATGTAATCTAATCATTCAATCATGCCACATATGATTCAGTGTAAATACTAATAACATGATAACATATAATAATACAATCTCTTTTGATACCTTTTATAGGCTGAGAACTTAAGGTATGCGAGTACATTGAGGTTGTGCACATATGCTATCACCACAGCTCGTATGGGGTCCTACTAGGGGCATGTGAAATTTATCCCGAAAAACCTATGAATTTGTCTCGAATGACCTCTGTATATGTCCCGAAGGACCTATGTAACCCTCGACTCTTGGCATGCCAACTATACCTATAGCTCTCTTATCATATAACATGGGCATTATTCTTATGTTTCATATGTTCATGTACTCATGTCATTTCTCTTGTAATCACATATCACATGAATCATATATCATTTATCATATCATATAAACATATATATAATTTATGCATGTATTTATAATAATCATCATGTATGCATGTTCATAACTATTATACTATGGAAACTAATACAGGGAATAGACTTATCACAAGTCTTAATTCCATTGAACTATAACTCTATTAAGCACTCACCTTAGCCTCACTTGATTCTAATTATTCGATTGTTCCGGAACTTGCTTATGCTCGATATCTACATAATCATACATTTATATATATATCAGATTTCCAATTATTATGATTCGATCTTTAATTTCTTAAGCTAGAAGAAAGGCATAATTTCATTTCCTATTTGGAGTAGTATCGGTACCCCCATAGGGTATCGGTACCCCTATAGGGTATCGGTACCTCCCTAGCTTAGGGTATTGATACCAAGCATAGGTATCGATACCCAAATTGTATTCGAAATTCTTTGGTATCGATACTCTCCTTATGGTATCGGTACCCCAGGTATCGATACCACTCTCCAGGTATCGATACTTCATGCATAATTTTGTCTATTTAAAGCTTAGGGTATCGATACCTGTTGAAGCAGTACCGATACCCATAGCCCAGAATTCCCTTTTTACACCCGCAAATTCAACAATACTACTCTAAACCTTCCATTTTAAGCCCTTATCATGCCATTAAACTTAACTACCCTTACTCAAATCAACTTATATCCATATAAACCATCTTTATCTTCTGATTTTCATCATATATATTGAAATCAAGAATTTTACAAATTTTCCATCATGTCCTAATTTACATTCTAACACTTTATACTTCTTAATTTAGTTGATGACAAGTCAAATTCTATCTCAAAGTTCCTTTATTAATTCTTTTTCAGAAATTCATTTAGAAACCCCTTCTCTTGAATCTTTTATAACTTCTTCATCTTTTGGTTTTAAGACAACTTAAGCTTTCCTTAAGCTTAAGTATCACCTAAGGATCAAAACCCATACTTAAAATCAACAAATAATCAACTGACCAGAAAACTCACCTTTGTTATGGTAGCTCACGGCTGAGGAGAAAGAAAGATGGAGAATTCTCTGGAAAACTTTGTTTTCCTTTCCCAACATCTTCACGTGTATATATCCTTATCCTATTCTATTTTTAATTTATTTCTTAGTCAAATGACCATTTTGCCCTTCCATTCACCATTCTTTGCAATTTAATCGTACACCAAAAATTCCATATAAATCCTTAAACTTTTTAATAATTTCTACTTTAGACACTAAATTCTGAACTTTTAAAATTTGGTCACTAACCCGTAGTTTTGGATATTACATGCTTAGCTTCTACTAGCAAATCTCACATTTGTTAAAGTTATTATCATCTAGATTAGGAAGTAAATTCATTCTAATGAGTTTTTTTAAAAGTGAATGTTCACATGTCCTAATCTAGCATGCCATATATTAAGAGTCTAAGCAATATAAACAGAAGTGATGGTTTTATTACTTTCATTAAACTAGGTTTTGATTACAAATAAACCTCTGTTGAAATAACATTTTCCTACATAATGACCATGTTGGGAAAGTATGAGTTTATCTAATTCGAAAACTAGTTTAATGTCTGTCTTATTCAGTAACCCACCACTAATCAGATCTCTACGCATGTAGGTACATACATAACATTATTTAAAGCTAAGGTTTTACTAGAAGTTAGCTTAAGTAAAACCTTTCATTTACCTAACACTTCAGAGTAGCTAGAGTTCCCCATGTACATTTTTCACCATTCTTCATATCCTCAAACTCGATGAATAGTTCTCGTTTGGCGTAGAAATGCCTAGAAGTTCCAGTGTCTTCGATCCACTCAGCATTGTTCTCCACCAGGTTAACTTTAGAAACCATCACTACTATGACATTGTCAGTATTCTCAGCAAAGTTCAGTTGTGTTTTTTTTCTCATTCTGGTGGTCTAATCGTTGTTGCCATTGGTAGGCTTTGTGTTTGGCTTTTCTATACACATAGCAGTTGAAGGGCTTTGGTGGAGTATTATCCTTCACGGGTTTCTTGAAGTTGACAACTTTATGGCCTTTGACATTTTGCTTTTGGCTACCTCGTCTTTTGGAATTATTAAAATTAGACCCTAAGGCAGACCTAGATTCAACTAGATTAGCCTTAAAAGAAATATTATTAAAAGAAGTCAACTTATCGTTAATTCAGTTGTCTTCTTTTATCTTCACATGACCCACTAGCTCTTCGATTGTGAACATGTTCTTCTTGTGCTTCGAGGAATCGTGGTAGTCAGACTAGGACTTGGGCAACTTCTCAATGAGGACATTTTCTTATAGGACTTCACACATCTTCATGTCTTCGACTAGGATGTCAGAAATTAGCTTCTCTTAATCATGGACTTGATCCATGATTGGCTTATCATCAGACATTTAGAACATGAGCCACTCATCCACCACGTACTTCTTTATGCTAGCATCATTGGCTCCGTACTTCTTCTCCAGTGTGTCTCATATCGCCTTAGCACTTTTTTCCTTAAGAACATGTCAAAAACGTTTTTTCGACATGTTACTTAAGAGAAAACCACGAACAATCTTGTTTTCCATTTTGTACTTCTCCAAGGTTGCTTGGGAAGGAACAACAACATAAGCTACAAAATGAAGGGCTTCACTGGAAGGAGCAGGAGTAGAGTCACCTCCGATAGCATTAAAGACGATATCTAAGGACAATGAGGTGGGCTGGGGTACTAGCTTTATCAGCATGTAGTCAATGTCATGCTATTCGAAGAAAATTATTATCCTCTGGAACCACCTCTGATAATCTATCCCATCAAGAGCATCAAGCTTGGATAGGTCAGGAACAAATTTAGCCATGGTGTTCGACATTTTTCAGTTAATAAATCTTTTCTAAATTATTGGTAAAGTATACGCAAAATGGAATTATTAGCACTGACTGGATAATAATAATAACTAATAAAATAAATGGTAAAGAATAAACTGTGTCATGGTATGAAACCACTACTTTAGAAATGATTTTTCCTCGATAAGTGTAATTGTTGCTGTAGGTGTACGTCCCTCGAGGTTAAAACAGTAGCTCCAAATAAACGTACACTCGAATATTGGAGTGGACAATGATGGAGTTGTTATTCTCACCGGAAAATGAAGAAACTTTTGAAAGGATTTTTAAAAGAGAGAAATACTTTTATATCGTTGGATGATAGAAAATGAGAGAAAACATATCTATTTATGGGCTAAACGAATGGATAAAATTGTAAAAAAATGATCAGTCATAAACATTGATTTATTTTAAAATTTAATCACGTAATTAATTTTGTGATTCCTCTGTTAATAACTAGCTGAACCTAGTCACAAAGCAGTCCAAAATCGTGCTAAAAAATCAATGTTAAAATAACTATTATATCAAACTAAAATTAAGGTATTTTTCTTCCCAATGTAGAATAAGTGCCCTTAACTATTAATGCACAACCATCATCTTTTTTGTTTCCTTCTTATGAGATATAAGAATACCATCAATGATCTCCATCTAAATTTCAAAAAAAAAATCCATTCATGGTTAATGAAATTCTTTTTTTTCACATCAACATAATTTATGCATTTCCCTGTCTAATCTAGGGTATAAGAAAGTGTTATTTTCTTTAGAGATTTTGAATTCAAATAGTTGCGTTTGCATAATATTTACACATTGTTAATAACTAAGAAAGATTCTGAAAAATAATATCTTGTAATCACATTTATATTACTAAAATATCTTTTGATTTAAACTATTTTCGTCCTCATTCACACACATTTCTAACATTATTGGGATTTACAAATAAATACCAAATACAATTACATGTCAAAGCTCCAAACTAAAATAAAAGTTGAGTGATTGGAGTAAAAGAAAACTAAAATAAAAGGGACAATTAGTATGTACCCTTAATTTATTTATGCTTAGAAAGTTCCAAACTTTTAAGGAGAAAAATAGGTTCCACCACTATCTGACCCATGTGATAATCAAAGCTTTAATTACTAAAACCTTTCTGTAACTTATTTTACCTTTTTTTAGTTGGCCGTTGAACTTGAATTTGTCAAAGGGATCAAAGTGAAAAGAAATATGAAGTGGGGGACCTTCTTGTGTAATTAGTCTTGTCGCTTTAGGGTCTTGAATCTCGACTCTTAGAGGTGATTATGTCCAAATTTCCTGTATTCTCTGTCAAATTTAAATGTTAAAATGGACCAGTTAGCAAAATACCAAAACTTGTATTTTCCGACCAGAAATAATAAAAAGATATAAAAAAATATAAATGTTAATAAATTATTATTTGGTTCAGTAATAGTACAATTTGATTGTAGTTTGTGAAGATACATTTGAAGGTTAAAAAAACGTAAGAGAGCTCGAGGGTTTAATTTTAATTTGTGCCGTATCAAATTTCATCTGAAATTGAATTAGTATTTTAATTCGCATGTTAAGTAAAGAAAAACGCAGCGTTTTGAAAAAGTTTACAAAAATAAGTTCGAATAATTATACTTAAAAAAACCAAAATTTATCTGAATAAAATTTATACTATGATGAAATTAAAAATCAAAATATATCCGAGTGGACCCACTGTTGTTGGATGGTTGAACTTGAAAGTAGTCTTGAAAATTGTTGTCAAAAGGGCTGTGTTGTGACCATGTCCGGTCGTTTTCGGGTTTTGACGGTTGGTTTTTGTCTCTTAGGATTTCCCAAAACTTCTAGCCGTGTCTTCGCTGTCAATATGAATGCTAACGGACCACTTTGCAAAACTGTCTTCCCCTCAAATTAAAATTAAATAATTAAGGCAAAATTTGTAATTTCATCTCACAAGTGAAAATTTTTACTATAAGTAAAATTGTAAAATTACTCAATTGTTTCTCAACTTTATAGGGCTATCATTTTGATGACCAAAAATTATTTCAATTTAAATCCCTAATAACATCTTACTCATAATATCACCTAATTATCACATGTCATTTTCTTTGTTTATTACAAAAATAATTGTTAAACCTGAGATTTAAACCCAAAGTCTTCATAAATCTCTTTACACACAATGAATGGATTTTGGGTTAAATTGATATTAAAATTATAGTTTTAATTAATATTATAAGATTAATAACATAAATTAAAACATTAATGTTTGAGAACAATTATTTGTAGCATTAATCAATGTGTTTATAGAGTTATTATTGATCTTATAGTATGTATGACCGTCCAAAATCAAAAAATGGAAACTAACTAGTGTGTGTATATTTGCAGTGTCAGTGTCACTATAGCATCATAAGCCACGTAGCATCATTTTATTTGTAGCTGTAAGATTGTTTATCCGCCACGTGCGCTTACTAGAATCTCTTATCTTTTTTTGACCGGTAGAATCTTTTATTTAAATCATCCCGTGTGTTCCCAGCTGGCATGCCATGTTGGCATCCTTACAAAAAAAAAGTCTCCGTTAAATACCTCCTTACATCCTCGTTTTCTTGTCCGAAGCCGAAAACTGCAAAGACAAAAAAATCCAAATCAGCACAAGTTTTATGCTTAAACAAAGGCGAAGACGAGTCTCCTTCCTAGCTCCGCCTACGATGACGCCGCCACCTTCGCCCCCCCGTCGTCTTTCTCGCGAACAAGAATTATCAGTCATGGTTTCCGCCCTCACGAACGTCATCACCGGTTCAGTCCCTTCCTCCACCACCGCCGTTGATTTTTCTTTAGATTTTCGTACCCATGCTGTCGGAGCTTCTTCTTCAACTGACATTGCCGGTGGGAATATGGTGGTAGAAGCGAGTGAAGTTATGGATAAGTGCCAAGTGTGCAAATTTGACGACTGTTTAGGCTGCAACCTTTTCCCGCCAATTCAGCAGGAAGACAAAAAGGGCGGAGCAGCCACGTCTTCTACGACTAGAACTAAAAGAGTGAAGAAAAACTACAGGGGAGTTCGACAAAGGCCGTGGGGAAAATGGGCTGCAGAGATACGAGACCCGCGTCGCGCCGTCCGGGTCTGGCTCGGAACCTTCAATACAGAGGAGGAAGCTGCCCGTGCTTACGATAAAGCCGCCATCGATTTCCGTGGACCCAGAGCTAAACTTAACTTCCCATTCCCCGACAGCACCAGCATTGAGAATGCAACAACACCATCCGCCGCCGCGGCGACCACCGCAGCAACAAGTATAGTTTTGTCCGATCAGATAAATGCGAGCATGGGGACTGAGTTTTGGGATAGAATAGGCGAAGATGAGATTCAACAATGGATGAAGATGACGGATTTCGATGTGGATGGCAACAACAATTCCTGGGATTCTGCTACCACTACCAGAAACCCTAATAGGTCTTGAACTATGTTTGAATCTACTGTAATGTAAGAGAAGCCTGAAACTTCATTTTTTTCTCCTTGTTTTCATTAATGCTTCTAGCAACTTAAATCTGCTGTCTTTTTTGACAGATCCTGCTGTCTTTTTCAGAAGTTAGAAATTCCAGCATCCGTCTCTTCTTCGTTATTTTTTTGGACCAAACCAAAGATTCGAGTTTCCACGAAGAAGATGATCGATGAAATATCCTTTTAGGCTGATAAAATATTAGTGTAAAATTAATATGTAACTTCTCGTTGTCTGCATACTACGTACTTCTTCTGTGCATGAATTTATATTGTAGATTCGTCGCTATAATAAGGTATTGTGAAACTCTTTTGTAAGAGTTAGGTTATTATTGTTTATTTATGTTGTACCGAAATTATCCAAATATTGTTGTCCACATTTAAAATCAAATTGACTAATTTACTTTTTTATATTTGATTTGATTAAAAATTTACATGTATCATGAGAAACAAAATAGATTAAGATATCATATATTCGAATATTAATATAAATATACTTTGATGCATATATTGTGTAAGCTTTGGACGCCACAAATATTTTTATTTGATGCTATTTGACATGTTTGAATGATACTATACCCTAAACACTAACTCTAAACTTCAACATTATAATTTTGGCAGCTGTCTTGGTCGTAAACTGTCGTTTAATAATAGTTACATTCAGTCTTTTGAGTTAAAAAATTATGATATTCAACTTAGTAATTGATTAATTCATATCAAATATTACATAAATTTATAGTTGAATTTATCTTTTTCAACTTAATTCTATTCATAATATTATGATTTACACTTGAAATATTATCTTAAAAATTTAAATTACCATCTTAATAGACAAACTTATTGTGGATAATATATATTGGTACCAACTTGAAAGCTATTTAATCATGTGCATGATTGACCTTATTATTCGCATGTTGAAGGAATTCAACACTGAAAAGGCGCGCAAATATTAAAACGAGTAGATGGGTGGGGCCCAACAAAAATGTTAAGAACGCCTGAACGGTTCGTTTCCCGACGTGGATAGTTTGGTGTGTTAAGGAACTTTAAAACTCAAAGAATCGAACAATTTTCAGTGTACGAGGGGGGAGTGTTGGTAAGTGGGACCCTCGGATTTAAACATGTGCAAAATTAAACTTCTCTCTAAACTCCCTCCATATTCATATAATATAGACTATGACAATAACTCTTAACTTGGCACGTGCTGGATTCATCATCGTATGCAAAGAAATAAAAATCCATCATGCCTTTGACATGATAATATATACCATACACAAATCATTTTCATCAAATAGAGTAGTTCTTTCAATGGATTACTAAGGGTGAAAATATATGTCAAACTCTATATTATTAAATAAATCAATTTAATATTTACTAATAAAAATTGACAATTAATGTTGGAGTTGGAGTTGAAGAGTTATCTTTGGTCCTTCTAGGAGATGAAGAATCGAACTGGGGCGTTCACCGGGAGAAAAAGCGCGCAAATAGTAAAACTCGACTTTTCATACTGATGGGTCGGGCGTGCTTTGAATCTTAGAGGAGTGTTTTTTCGATAATGATGAAGTGCCAAATAATATTCCAGATCGGTGGGGGTTTAGTAATGATTGAGCAATTAATAAAGGAAATCTGGCATACTCTGAAAATCTCAGCCAAACCGTTCCAAGTAGCCAATGTGAAATCCAGGCGGTTCCCAACATAAATAATAATCACGTGGCATTTGATGAATCATCCCTCTAGGGTTTGCTGGAGGTCCCTATTACATTTTGTGTTGGGTTATCTTTGTTTGAAGAGGCAGTGGTGGGCGGGTCCATTTCAAATGCCCGTGGGGGCAAGAGGATTTGAATCAAGCGAGCCCAAGCACTCTGGGATTACTCGATATCCCAATTAATTATGTTATTTTGTCAACAGAGCCCGTTTTCGGAGTTTAGCCCAAATCTCAACGTGCATGGTGTCTCGATCAAGAGAATATTCATGATTGGGAACCTCGAGTATGGTAATCAGGCTGTGCTAAACGAAAATCAGGCTCTTGGTAGCAAAAATTTTAAAGGGAAAAAGAAGACCAATGCTAAGAGGAAGAAGCCACGAACAGACGGGAGTGCGAGCAAACATGGAAAGAGCATGGCCAGTTCTCCTGATTTCGTTTCTGGTCAATGCATGGTGTTTCATTCCCTCAAGATGAAGCTTCGGCAGCTTATAAAGTGGGAAGGAAGGTGGGGATAACATTTAATGCCCCAAAATCAGATGTTCTGGAAAGACTTAGGGAGCTCGAGTAAGGGGAGAAGAATTGATCGTTCAAGTACGTTACCTATGGGTATCTTTCGCGAGTGTTTTTATAAATTTGCTTTATGAATCTGTCGCTATTTTCTTGGAACGTGAGAGGGTTCAAGAGCGCGGAGAAGGTCCGTGTTGTCAGTAAGTGTATCTTGGGTAGTAAAGTTAGAGTCGTCTTTATTCAAGAATCTAAGTTGGAAGTTGTCAAACCGTGGGTCCTCAATCGACTGAAAGGTATATCAACATGTGTAGTATTGATACTTCTATGAGTGCATGAGGCATTTGGGGTGCATTTGAGTTCATAACATGTAAATAGGGTTTTTGTGTTGTTAATGCATAAATTAATAACCTTTCATGACCCTTTAACTCTGCATAAGGCTTAAAAACTATTAGGGTGTCTTGGGGATGCCTTAGGAGTGATTTGAGAGGTTATACACGAGTAAAAACTGAGTTTTCTAGGTTCAAGTATCGATACTAGATTAACAATATTAATAATGTTCTTCGTGTAGCCTAAAACAAAGGGTGTTTTGGGATGGAAATATCAATACTCGTTCATGTGGTATCAATACCGTTCAATGAGTATCGATATTCAGGACATAGTATCGATACTAGCATAGTAATTTAGATTTTAGTAGCCAATTTTTTGTATCAATACTCATGGGGTATCGATATTGAGGATAGAGTATCAATAGTCTCTGTAAGGGTATCAATACTATGATAATTTTCAAAACATTAAAGCAAAATTTGGCATTGATACTCGAATAGTATCGATACCCCAATAAAAGACTATCGATACTCTAGCTATGAGTACTGATATTACCCAGTCCTCTTAGATTTTTGTAGCCATTTTTGGTATTGATACTAATGGTGGGTATTGGTGCTCAAGGGTCAGTATCGATACTGAAGGGTTTAGTATTGATACATTCGTCTTAGAGTGGGTAATAAACCCAATTTAATTTTAAGAGCTTGATAAGGAAATTAAGAGTCATTGGGACTTCTCTAATAAACTTATAAGTGAGAACCTTAATAATTGTACAATAACAGAATATCTTAATTATGTAACATTCCATATGCTTTATGTCCTTGTTTGATGCTCAGGAAATGACAAGGACACCCGAGTCACTTTGTATAATGATTGTTTGGTATAATAAGGATTATCCAAGTATATCCAATTTAATGCTTTAGAACTTAAATGCTAGTTGGACATTGTGTCGATGTTGTGTGACTTGAACACGTGCTAAGTACTCTAGAGGAGTGGACTAGCTCGACAAGGTACCAATGCTGTGTGATCGAACCTAGCCCGAGGTAATCAGGAGATGCTGATGCTTATGTTGTGTGACCCAGATCTTGCATATGGTTCTTATAATAAGCAAATAGGGGTGTGAGTTTCGTGATGCTAAGTGACCCCAAGCTACACCATGATACTTACTTTTATTATTGTGTAGATGAATATATTCAAATGTTCATGACTATACTGGTCGTATGCTCATATGTCGAATGAATGTAGTATAATATGGTTATTTGTGTGGAAATGAGCTTGTGCGCTCACTGTATGGAATGTGTTTTCCTGTGCAGGTCCTTAGGTGCAAATTTGAGGAGCTTGTCACTGAATTTAAGGATTTCTAGACTTGAACTCTTATTAGAGTACATATAAAGCATGATAATGGGCATGTACTGTCATAGACCCTTGTGTAATAGCAAGTCGTAAACTCTATTTTTAACTTATGTATTTTGGAGACTATTATTGGGAGCTCCCCATATTTTGTATATATATATATGTATGTGTGTGTGTGTGTCTGAATGATTTCAAAAGAAAAAATGGTTAGCCACTTAAGTGGTTCTGTGTAATATTATAATCCTCTAGATTTTCGGTTGGATAGGATTAGGGTGCTACAATGAAACATAAATAAATTGCTTCCTAGAATCTCAAAACTACACAGCTTCACCGCATCATAGGGTTTGAAACCTACACGCCACCATATAGACTCACAAAAAACTTTGGGTTGCCAGCAGAGTAATCTACGGGCATAGAAACACACAACATCCATTTAGATGCGAACAATCTTGTAACAACTAATCGAAAAATAGGTCTGACACAATACCAGTAACGATAATCTTGCATCGAAACACTATGGATATGGCGACAATAACCAGAGAATTTCTCACAAAAGCATAGAGAACAAGGATAAAAATCCAAATGGGAAACACAAGAATATATGATAGAGTCAACATAATTTCACAGGAGAACAATATTATTATATAGAAGATTAATCCATGATATGCAAATTTTGAACCTATAATCACACATCATGGTACTAATGACATACGATCTTGCAAATAATGATTCAAACCCAAGCCTAGAATTAATGTAAAATACCATAGAAAATAATGCCAAAAGAACGAGATCCAGAACCTGATAACCTCAAAAACATAAATATCCCATAATAAGATTTGTTTAATCAAAGCCATAATTTCTTAGAAGGTACGTTTAAAAACAAAGATCCATGTAGACATGTTAATTATTTTAGGTATGATGGAACAATTCATCTTGAGAGATCTTGTCCTTATACCTTTATACATTTGTTCTTGAATACAATAGGTAACAAAATTTTAACAGCAAGAAACTAGTGGAGCCAATTAAACAATGAGTTGTCATTAACTTGTCAACATGATGTGATACAAATAGCCTCATTCGGGATTCAATTCAGATGGACCCTCTATTCAAGGTGAGTCAAAATCCCAATCAGAGCAAACACTACTATCCTATTGTAAGAATTTGAAGAAATGATCAAGGAAACCCAACATGAACTTCTTGGAGCTCCATAGTTCTTTCTTTGTCTTTTACCTGACAAAATTGTGATTTTTTGGTTAATTGAAGAGTTAAGAACCCTATAGAGCTTGGCATGGTTGTATGGTGTAATGAATTCGATGTTAGCAATGGAGCAAACACCTTTAATTTTAATTTTGATTGCCTCTATGGCTCCAACTACCATCCTTGGCATGGATGTATCGTAGGGTTTATCAGGGACGTGAATGTCTCATTGATTACTACAGTCGCTAGCTCTAGACGGTGGCTATTGATTTTCCGTCATAAGGTAGCAGAACATACACAGTCTCCAAAGCTTGAAATGATGAATTCTCTTTTCAAAATAAGGATGAAAGCTCTATTGGATTTCTACACAGGTTCAGACAGGGGAAGCCAAATTTATTAGGGGCAAAAATTTGCTGAGGCAAAAATAAATTGACACGAGTCAAGAATTGCAAGGATGCAAGCTTGTGCAAACAAAGAGTGAAGACAACTGAATTAGGGATAGAATGAAGATTGCTCATACAACCATTCACATCACAGATCAAGAAAACATGCATCAACATAAACATACACGTCACATGAATTTGCACCTTTGCATCATACATTCGTCATCGCATGCAATAAAAAAGTTTTTCCCCTCTCTTAAGGATGCCTTTATAATCTCTTTTGAGAAATTAATTTCGTATTTCTCAAAATTGTTCATCTAAGAACATCAATCTAGTCTTTCTTAAGACTGTTTTTCCCTAAAATACTTACTTCATTTTTCTTAAAGGCCATTTTTCTCCTGTCACGAGGACATCTTCTAATTTTCCTTTCTCGAGATCATTTTCTCCCCTCATGAGGACAAATTCAAAAAGTTATTTTTATTAAAATAAAAATCAAATCAAACTCATGAAATGAACTTTATCTTGACATCTATAAAAACATCCAAGATAGGCATTCTTAAATACATCATTTTTATAGATCTTTCAGGAAAGAAAGGAATGGTGACGACTAGATCTCCTCAACGCGAAGGAGCAGTGTCATCTAGATAACCAGACTTCCTCAACGCAAAGAAACAATATTATATCCAAAAACGGCTGGACGTCCTCAACACAAAGGAACAATGTCATCCACCAACCAGATCTCCTCAACGTGAAGGAGCAGTGTCATCCTCAGACAATCAGGCTTCCTCAATGCGAAGGAATCGTGTTGTCTCCAAATTATCCAAATACATCTAGACGTTCTCAATGCAAAGAAACAATGTTGTACACTGACCAGATCTCCTCAATGCAAAGGAGCGGTGTCATCCTCAGATAATCAGGCTTCCTCAACGCGAAGGAACAATGCTATCTTCAAATTCTCTAGATTGACCCGATTTCCTCAGAGAGAAGGAACAGTCTAAACACCAAATTATCTCCAGATTGACCCGACGTCCTCAAAGAAAAGGAACAGTGTCATCACTCGAAGGTGACCAGATCTCTTCAATGCTTATGAGTAGTATCGTTTCCAAGATTGACCTGATGTCCCGAATTTTAATCAACAAGATTTTAAAAGGAATATTTCGATAGCTTGACGACCCCGTTGGGGATGTTCGAGAGTCAAACCATTAATTAATTAATTAATTGTCTTTGTAATAAAAATTGTAAATTTGCCCTAATTTAATTTGAGATCCCTTAGGTGTTTTAATTCATTTTATGTTTTGATTAACCACTAAATAGTTGGTCTAACTTTTTTGTTAATGATTTCAGATTAAATATTTATAATGGATTTGAGAACTCAATTGTATATTGCTTGCTTTTATTATATTTTTTGTTTTTCCTCACACACTGTATAACTCACATTTACATGTCATTGAATGAAAACCCCACTCTGTCTCATTTAAGTGGGAGTGAGAAGCTATTCCCTCGTGTGGTTTTCACATTCGCATGGGATAGCTGGTCACTTCTGGGGCACACACCTTATAATCCTCGTGATGGTAATCGCCTCCGTGTGGAAATATGGAAGAATCCATATAAGTCTGTGATGGGCCAGGATTTAGGGTCTGGCAGCCCAAGGGGGCATCAGCAAGAACAATTCGAGTACCTTTTTCCTTAGAAACGAACCCAACATATAGTGAACACATGACTTAATTATAGCCTTACCAGACTTTAGAAATCCCATGAGGAGAGTATACAAGGAAAAGTTTTTAAGAGTCTTGGATATTTTGACATTATAAATAAATGATTGAGAATTAGATATCATGCAGTTAGGTTTATTTAAAAAAAAACATGTGAATTAGATGTCATGCGATTAGGATTTTTTATGAATAACAAAGCATGTGGGTAGAAATCATGTTAGGGTATCTTATCTAGTCAGCTTGTTTCTTTATTGCATTTGTTAAACTTGGTGATTACTAACTTGGACCAAGTTGGCCTTGCTTACTTTCTTGTATTACTTTGGAACCTCTAGAATGAGAGGAATTCCAAGGTGTATGATAACAAGATTCAACCCCCATATATATTGACAATCAATGTTGCCTCCTTCCAGTGATAGGGAAGACTTTGCGATCTTCTCCAGGATAAGCTTCATGTATTGATCCTACGAAGTGGAAATCTCCCCCTCCAAGCTATGTGAAGATCATTCTTGATGGTTTTTGAGCCTATTGGGCGTATATCAGATATGAGGGTTATTGTCCAAGGTTCTATGGCTAGGTAATTGGCGGTATGGCTACATTGTCACCAAGATATATCGAAACTGGGCTTTCAGAGATTCATGTTCTGAATGCAACACTTTCTTTGGCAAGTGAGAATAGGTGGACGCATGTAACCTTTGAATCATACTCAACATTTGTAGTCACCAAGATGTCTCGACCTGAAGACTTTTTCATGTTGGGTTATCATCTTTGGGAAGCTCGTAGGATTTTGGATGCTAATTTACATTACAAAATGTTTTTTGTTCCTAGAGTTTGTAATATTATGGAACATGCTTCGACTAAGTAGGCTTTCCGTTCTGAAAATTCCTTGTATTTTGACTCAGTTTATCCCGAGATTATTACGACTGTTGTATCCAATGATTCTTCTTCTAGTAATATAAGGTCCTAAGGCAAACTTTTCCCCTTATAGGTCTTAGAAGGGTTTTTTGATGAGGCTTCTTTTCTTTAAAAATATATATATTTTTTAAAGTATATTAACTATTTATTAAAGTAAGAGTATTATATTGTATTTTCAAAATAATTAATTAATATATTTTAAATATTTTTATTAAAATATTATTATATTATTACATTAATATTAAATAAATAAATAATATTACGCATTATTAATAATTTAATAATATTATATAAAATTATTAATAATTTATTATATATCATTAAATAAAAATAATATCTTATATTATTATAATATAATTAAGTATATGATTATAATATTAACAAATAAAATATTGTATTAATAGAAATATTAATAAATATATTTTAAATATTTTAATAAGTAATATATTGATTAAAATTATATTAAAATATTATATTAATATTGTGGATACTAATTTTTGTTCAGCCCAAACAAAAGTGTAAATGGCAGCCCAACAATACACATTAAACAAGTGAACCGAACCAACCCAAGACCCGGGCTCACCGAAGTCCGACCCGAACCGATTAGTTAAGGTTTTCAAAACCCTAACTTTCCATTCTGCTTCCTCAAGCGCATCCACAGACTCTCCACGCCTCAAGCCTCCCACGACCGATTTTCACGGCATCATAGAACAACCAACAAACAAACAATATTAGGAGTCTCTAAAAATAGGATTTCCTAGGCTATTTATATGCGCATGTAACAACACAAGAACACGGGAAAGAAATACGAGAGGAAATATTTCGAAACAGGGAAGGAAAATAAAACGGGAGAGAGAAGGAAATATACTCATTCGGTCGATGAACGAGGATGATGATCGGAGGCCAATCTCGATGATCTAAACGGTGAGGAGTCGTCCGTTGGTGATGGGAACAACATATCCCGAGACCAAGTTGATCCAACGGTCGGATGAGGAGATCAGGGGAGGGAAATTCGAACGGTTTTCGTTCGATTTGTGGACGTTTTTTGGTGAAACCAAGACCGGATCCATGTTCTTGGCCTCGAGACGAGCTGCCCATATAATCGGGGCTATTTTAATCCTTTAAGTGTATGTTCTTGTTATTTTAGTCCTTTCAGTTTATATACCTTTTCTTTTTTATTCTATATTTATTTATTTCCCAAAATTCAACGTTTTTTTCATTTTTTTTCTTTTTTTAAATTTAACATTTATTTATTCATTTATTTTCTTTATTTTTTACATTTTTATTATTCTTTTTTGTGATTTAATTCAATATTTTATTTTACCATTTAACGTATTTTTGACTTTTTCAGTAGTAGTTTTAATCAATCGAAGGTAATTGTTTGAATTTAATTTTTAAATTTCAATTTAAATTTAAATTTTCGCAATTAAGAAAACCAGAAAATTAATTGGTATCGAAAGGATAGTACAAGAGTGCTAATCCTTCATTAACTGTAACCGACTCCCGAACCCTGCACATTTATGGTAAAACGTAGATCAGGTAAAATGGTGTCTGATCATCCTAAATATTTCTTTAAAATGATCGGTGGCGACTCTAACCCACTATTTCAAGTCGAAGCCTAATTCCGGGCCCAACCGAAAGATGACAATGATAGCTTGGCGACTCTGCTGTGGATAGGTAAATGAGTACGACCGAAATTAATTTTCGGTTGTCTTTTTAAGAGAAAATTACAAGTTTAAATTTTATTGTTTATTTTATTCTTATTGTTTATCTTTGATTTGTTTTCAAATAAATAGTTGTACTGACGTTTTTCAATGATTTTAGATTTTTGAAAATGTTTTCATCTCATGCTCTATACCCGAGCTCCGAACCCTTTTAAGTGGAGGTGAAAGCGACGTCTTCGTGGGAATTTATTCTCCGTATGGGCCTAGCAAGTAACCTTCGGGATTCATATATTTTATGTATTCGTGTGAATTTATTCACCATGCGGACATAAGGGAATGTATCATCTCGAATTTAACTTAGTCTACATGAGCTTGTAATGAGCTTATGACTAAGGGTCTGACAAGCCCAATGGGGCACTAGCAATGAGAACTCGGGTACCTTCTTTAGAACCTAAACTGAGATACTACAGGGAATTAGAGCCCACCCCAAAACCTCATTTCAAACCCTAGGATGCTTTGAGATTATTTCATGCTTTATTTTCTTTTCAAAGCATGTGAACTAGAAATTTATGCAGTTAGGACTGGTTTAAAATTAGCTTGAGGGATATAGATCATGTCTAGGTGGTAATAATAAGCATGTGGGGTAGGACTTTTTATTTCCATCATTGTTTTGATTCTTATTCTTACCTCACTAACTCTTTTGATTTTTGTTCTCTTTCATTTTATTTTCATCATTTGCATCATTCAAAAGAGGTGTTGATCCACTAAAACGTGTTCGTTAAACTTAAATAATTTGCATTAATGGACAAAGAGTTTGTAATACAAGATATGAAAAACGCAGAGGTTCAACTATGGTCAGGGAGACAATATGGAAGACAATTCAACCAAGAGGATGTGGTACCCACAATCAAAGAATATGTCACTCTCCTGCATTGTAAAGGACTCAGAATGGACTGGGATTTACACTGAGCACACCAAAAGTCAACTTTTTGAGCTGGAATAAGTTCCAGGTGCAAGACGAGAAAAGAGTTACTGAACTGGGGAGCCTTTTTAAAGACAACAAGAACAATATGACAAAGGATAGCTAAAACTAAAGGCCATTGTTGAAGAATTCAAGAAACAAATAGATAAACTTCGGATAGTTCCTATTGATGGAGGGCTCCAATGGTGTTTTCGTTAAGGAAAAGACTCAGCAGAGATTGAAAACCAGAGATACAACAATTCAAGACTTCTTGGGACAAGTACAAAAAACAACTCAAAAAGGCCAGAACAGTTCGACAGGGTATTCAACCGGTGACAGAAGAAGGCAGAAGACGAATCAACCTGTCAAAAGTTATTCAGGGTCTAGAAGAATATACCTTTAAAATATCTTTTGTCTATTAAGAAATAACACTTTTGTCCCAATAAGATTTATTTATAATAACAGACGTGTTTTTGGATCAATGCCTCAAATATTTCATGCATCATGCATTCTTGCATATTTCGCATTTTGTTATTTCATTCACATTAACTAACAAGATATGTCTCACAAAAAAAGAACAAACACTGGATATTCCACCTCAAGCGTTAGACATACCTCATCCCCATAACACTCATTCAAATCGAAAGGAAATGGAAGCTAAGATTGCTCAACTTGAAGAAAACATGCTAAGGTTACAGAAAGAACTAAAAGAAAAAATAACTCAAAATCAACAAAATACCTTGTATTCCATCACTAGGAACCAAGACTTATTGGTTGACCAGATTGTTTCAAGGTTGTCCGGCCTGAATCGCATGAATACCCCTGGGGCAGGGGCATCCAAGGGGTAGCTATACCACTTACTCCACAGTTGGTAATTTCACTTGGAATCTTACCAGGACGTCAAGGGGATTCATCTCTCACGAAAGCACATGCCTTTGTAACCAACCTTCAAAATAGTTCAAATTATCAGCACATTCCAAAATTTAGTGAGGAATTTAAAACAAAGATGGTAAAAACGACCATTAAACAAGGAGGTAGGTCGAGTAGAAAACCTCCCCTGAAGAAGAAAGAGGGGGAGATCATCAACATTTTCAACGCTAGCAAAGGCGTTACAACCTCCAAATCAAAACCAATTTCAATTGTATCGTTAGGTACTTCTAGGCAAGATTTAAGAGAACCAATGAGAGAAAAAGAAAATGAGTATTTCGATCCCATTCCCATGACATATAAGGAGCTTTACCAATAGTTGTTTGATGCTCATGTGGTTCCACCATTTCCACAGAAACCTCTAAAGCCCCCATACCCCAGGTGGTATGACGAAAATGCACACTGTGAATATCTTGGCGGTGTTCCAGGGCATGCTATTGAAAACTATCTCGCCTTTAAGAGGATTATCCAAAGAATGCGTAACAGGAGATGGATTTATTTCAACAATACAGAATCACCCAACGTCGCACAGAACCCTCCGTCTAATCATCAAGAGGGTGAGAAAAATGCAATCACCAAGGAGAAGAGTAAAAAAGGCCAAAACCAGAGTCTCCGAAGTGAAGTCACATCTTGTTTGGGTATAGAGGCAAATGATAAATACGGGGTTTCTTGCACCACATCCTAGCACATCAGATTCCAAAGGTGACAGTCATTGTTGTTATCACAATGAAGATGGACATGATGTACAAGAATGTTCCAAATTTAGAGCCTTGATCCAGTTTCTGATGGACAGAAAAGAGCTTGAATTTTACGATGAACGCAAAGACACTCCCGAAGCAGAAATTCGTGCGTCTGAGGGCATTTCAAAAGAAGCCATGACAAGTGAAACAATTGAGAAATGGGGAGCAAGTGCAGATGAAGGCCCTAATCTAACTAATAGGGCATCCTAATGAGACTTTATTCTATTTTGCAATATCCTGTTTGAACTTTGTTTTTTTTACTTTCTCATATTTCTTTTTGTAACTTGCTTTTGAACTTTCTCATATTTCATTTTATAAGGATATGTCAATGAATTTATGCTGAGCATTGAATCAAATTTACAACTTGAAATTATTTGAATATCAAATGAGTTAAGAAACTTTATAAATGATCGGAGTTATTGATCTTTGACAAAGAGACATGATTAAAATTGGTAAAATAATGAATCTTGATTTTACCCCAGAAGATACACTCGAACACCCTATCCTTATCTTGTAGGGACCGATATAGCCTTCTCATTTTATAAGGGAATGAACAAAAGGCTTGATATTAGGTATGCATATGAGCAAACAACATGGGGGCCTTTCTTGTGTATGACATTATTGTACTTTTATTGAGGACGTTCAATGATGATTATAATCTTTACAGGTAAGATAGTCGAGTAGGTGAATCTAGTTTAGGTTAGTTGCTTGGAAATTGAACTTTAAAGATGGGATTCCTTTACCTTCAACAAACACCAAGACTATAGCATGTTCTTCTTAATAAACTTAAGAAATTGGATATGTATACCTAGATTATAATATTATATATACAATAAAGCTTGAGTTGTCCCTATAAAACAATTGGTTAAACACCCCAGATTTATGGATAAGATTCAGCTAGCCTGATAAAGGTGAATTTAATATACAATAAAGCTTGAGTTGTCCCTCTAAAGCAATTGGTTAAATGCCTTGACTTTATGGATAAGATTCAGCTAGCCTGATAAAGGTGATTATAATATTGAGTTGTCCCTCTAGAGCAATTGGTTAAATGTCCCGGCTTTATGGAATCGGCTAGCCAGACAATGAAAAATTAAATAAAATTTATCTAAATAAGGAGTTTCGGTAAAGATGGACTAAGGGAGTTAAGGAACACCTGTTATAGTCAATTTCACATGAGCACTCAGAAATTTCATTTTAGGACCGATATTTTTGCACTGCCTGAGTCTACAAAGCTTGAACAAATGGAAGATTTTTAGAGAACCGAAATAGAAAGTCTAGTAATTGATTATGCTAGTTGCGTCCTTTTGTCTGCATCTGATTAAAATGCCAAACTGAAAAAAGATGGGCATGTTGCGATGTTAAAAAAAGAAATGACATTTTGTTGGCCAAAATCTTAGAAAATAGGAAGCCAACCTGAAACCAACACATCAACTTGGACATTTGTCAAAGGGCTATAACTCTGAAAGCATTAAAGAGCTATAAATCTGAAAGCATTAAAGAGCTACTGATTCCTTTGATTTTCCGTGAACTCTTGTTTATGATTTGATTCGATTACGAGCCTAAATTAAGGGGAAATGTTTTACAGAATTCTTATATTCTCATATTTTTTCCTCCTAAAATAAGAGAAATGAGAAAAACATTTTCAAACAGGACAATCTCAAATGTGAAGGGTCTGTGAAGCTGCAACCCTAGAAGAAAATAGGGCATGGTCGAAGCCCAATTCCGGGCCCAATTCCGGGCCCAAACGAAAGACGACAACGACAAATATTAAATACATAAAATAAAATTATTTTGAGTATTTATTTTTTGAAGTGAAAATTCAAAAAAAACTTATGGAAAATCAGACCGTAAGTCATTTTCCAAAAAATGCAAAGGAAATTATGTTGACTAGGAAAATATTTTACATTGACCAACCGGTTTTTTCAATCAAACACTGAAAAATAAGGAAAATGTTTTTTGAAAAATATTTTATGTGAAAAAACAGAACCTTGGTTACTCCAATTATTCTTACGGTTCTGTTTTTGTTATCAAATTATTTTTGTAGCTTTGTTTTATCTAATTAATAGTTTTTTTTTCTAAAAAGCATCGTAACATTATATTTTTATTTCATTTTAATCTCTCACAATAAAAAATTAATTGTAATACTTTTATCATTCAACAATTAATCAATAATATTAAGAGAGAATTAAAATTTATTAAAATTACCATGATCTAAATTATATTTAATATGTGACTTATAATGATTAGTTTTATTTTTAATAGTATTTTAGATATATAATAGTAAATGGTAAGAGATTTATCATTGAAAGTAAGAAATACTAAAAAGGGTAAATTACGAGCGTAATATTTACACTATCAATTTTTGTCCGTTTTAGTATTTAAACTTTTAATTTTTTTAAAAATCATATCTAATATTTAGTTTTTGTTTTGTTTTAGAACATTGCCATTAAAAATTAAACGAGTGATTTGTACATGGCACTTTTTATGGGTAAATTGCATTATTCATCACTCAACTATCTTCTCACTCATTATGATCACTAAAATTTTTTAATTTAATTAATTGACTTTCAAATTACTTCTAATTTAATCACTCTAACTTAAAAAAAAAATTAATTATAAATTAATAAAATAATAACTAAAAATTTCATGTCACAAAAATTATTAATAAAAATAAATTAGAATGATTAAAATTAGAACAATTTGAAAGTTGAGTAGTTAAATTGAAATTTTTTAAACTTTAGTACCTAAATATGAGTGAGAAGATAGTTGAGTAATGAATGATGTAATTTACTCATAAAAAATGCAATCACGTAAGTTTTTAACGTCATGTACTAAAATGGAATAAAAACTAAATGTTAGATATAATTTTAAAATATTAAAAATTTAAATACGAAAATAAATTAAAATTAATAATTTAAATACTAAATAAATAATTTACCCTAAAAAAAAGTATAGTGAAACATCAAAATCGGAGCAATTGGGATTTGGGACTCACCCGTATGAATTAATAAGCGACATTCTTTGTATCCCCAGGCCACCACCGCAACGCGCATCATATCCCAAGCAAACCACCGAGTTATTATTCTTTCTATAAACTCCGAGTTAAATATTATTCTTTCTATAAATTTTGAAGCCGAATAATTCTAAATAAATAATATATTATTATCATTCCAATTTAATAAAGAAATATAAAAAGGAAGAGAAACAACATTAAAATGAGCATAATTATATAAATAATTTTTTTCTTATTAATATGTGATATGTACAAGATAATATTTATTAGAGAAAATAACCTCAGTGACCGAAAATACCTTATAATATACGATTTTGACCAACTTTTTTTCGATTTGCTAAAATGACCAACAAAATCGCAATGCGATTTCTAAATCGCAACGCGATCTCCAGTATCGCAAATCAGTTTCCAGATTCGCGATTTTAGAAAATCGCAATACGAATATGTAAATCGCAACGCGATTCTGACTATCGCAACGCGATCTCCAGTATCGCAAATCAGTTTCCAGATTCGCAACGCGATTTTGACTATCGCATTGCGATTTTCCAAATTCGCGTTGCAATTTTAGAATATCGCAATGCAAATATGTAAATCGTAATGCGAATATGTAAATCGCAACGCGATAATACAAAATCGCAACGCGATTCTGACTATCGCAACGCATTAATACAAAATTGCAATGCGATTCTGACTATCGCAACGCGATAATACAAAACCGCAACGCGATTCTGACTATCGCAATGCGATAATACATAATCGCAACGCGATTCTGACTATCGCAACCCGATAATACAAATTCGCAACGCGATTCTGACTATCGCAACGCGATAATACAAATTTACGTTAGTCCAAGTTCACGTTGCGATTTCTTAAGAATTTTCTCTAAAAAGATAGTATCCGCGCGGACGTGTCGAAGACACGTATTACCACGACCACGACCACGAGACGGGACGGCGGCGCGCGAGAGTCCCCCTTGTTCTCTTCCACTCAACAAGGAAGTGGGAAATCCAAGCCTTAAATACCCATTCCCAATAGTATTTCCAATACTATGTGGGATTGAGCATTGCAAACACTTGAGAATCTTTTACACTATCGCAACACATTCTTTATTGTTTCAAACTAAGATCTTACAAATGACTTGGGAATCTTTTACACTATCGCAACACATTCTTTATTGTTTCAAACTCCACGTGAATTTGGAATAGTTAAAATGTAAACTTATTTTGGATTTTTCACTATCGCAACACTTTTTCACTATCGCAACAACACGTTTTTCAAACTCTCGCAACACATTTTAACTATCGCAATACATTTTAACTATCGCAACACATTTTTCAAAATCGCGTTGCGAATCTGGATATTCGCGTTGCGAATTTGGAAACTGAGTTGAAAAATTAGAGTTCGCGTTACGATTTTGTTGGTCATTTTGGCATCCAAAAAAAGTTGGTTAAAATCGTATATTATTCGGTCACTGAGATTATTTTCTCTATTTATTACAAGATAACTTTCAACAATTTAACATTGAATACTAACATTCGTGATATTCATGAAGTTTAAACTTGAAATATCAAAGAATAACAACACTTTATTTATCATTGAAATCATTTGATTCGTGTTATTAATTAAATTTTATACAATTTATGTATCAAATAATTCTTTTAATTTTAAGTTTTTAGAAGTACATTTGAGAGTAATAAAAAAATAAAAAGACTTGTAAATATAAAATAAGATAATTCAAGGCTCTCCAAGCAACTCCCTGAAACCCACATTGAATATTTTTTTTGCACAGATCACCACACAAAGGTGTGATTTGTTAACATTTTAACAACCAGCGGTACATTTTCCTGCCAGAAACTTGCACCTTCATCTGTCACAATGCGTGAATAATAAAGACTTGAATACAAATAAAATAAAAGGAAGGGGGGTTTGGGGGATATTTTCTCAACTGAATCTGCAAAATGGCAATGATGAAACCAACCGATACAAAAGAATCAAAACCCCCCCCCCCTAATCTATCAATATGTTGCCTACTTCAATGGCCCAACCTCTAAATGTTTCACCTTTTAAAAGGAAAATTAAGTTAAAATTTGGGTGAACGTACCAAATTCATTGGAAGCTTTCATGTGTTGTCTTTATGATTTGCATTACTGAAACTTGTAATGATTGACATGTGTTTTAGGCATTTCGTATAGAATTGACACTTCAAAAAATCAGGCGTTGAAATTCTCACAAAAATGACACCTTTCTTCTTTCTTCCAGGTGATGCTTATCCTTCTCCAGTGGTCCCGTGCTGGCTGGCATAGGAATGTGAACGACTTTCTTTCGTTTAAATTTTCCAATAATCTCAAAATTTTCAACTAAATCTAAGAAATAAATTAAATTAATACTTTTTTAATCTATATCAAAATTCTTCGTACTCGCCCTGTGTAGGCTGTGGAGGATGTTAATGGGAGAAAGAATCAATTCAAATGACAGCTAGAAGAAGCTGAAAGAAAGAAGAAAACATTTCAAATATAGAACCAAATCGCCATTAATGCATTAGTGGAAATTTAGAGAGATACACAAATTGGGGATAAAAGTTGAGTGACTTTCTTTTCCCAAAAGGATTTTCTCGCTTTTTTTTTTCCTTTTTACCCTAACAGAAAAAGGTTGCTTTGTTCTTAACTGTACAAATTAAGTGAATACTCACACCAAATCAAACCAGCCGTCCCTTCACTTTCATTTGTCTGTCAAATGGCATAAACCGTTCTACCGCGTGTAACTCTCTCTCTCTTCTTCTGTGATGATCTTTCAGGGCTTTAACCGAACCCACTGGTATCGACCGCCCACAGGCATATCCTTGACAATATCATAGTTGTACCTGCAAATGACAATAATGATAATAAATGTGGTGCAAAAACTATAAAAAAAAATGAAGTTTGTTAGTTTGTTAGTTAGAGACTGGGATTTCCTGATTCTAATAATGCTAAAGTGTGACGTTGTGGTGACATTCCTTATCCTACGCACACTTACTTCTCAGCAAATCGTTTTTGCTCGTACTTTCGTTGACCGAGAAGAACTCGTCGATCTCCGTATGCGACGGCGTTTTCGGCTTCTGCTTAGCTGGTGATGATGGCGGATTTTTCTCCGGCGATTCCATTTCCTCTGAGTCTCCACTGAGCTCGCTTGACAATGGAGTTGTTTCTCTACTGAAATAAGATGGATGAAAATATGAGAATGGAGGGTATAAAACGGCGAGTTGAAAGGAAACGATTCGGCTTTTCTTGAATTTTTGAAGGATATAAGTCGAAACAAATGAAAAATGACGAGTCATTAATGAAGGAATTAGTGAAAATTAACATGAATTTGTTGATGTTGATGATCCTTGAGATTTCAGTTTCCAAACTCTTGGCCTGCGAAAGCACATTCATGAACTATAATCAGAAAACTAATTACTATATATCTAATAATAACTAATAATTATTAAAAAAACGATCGGCAAAAGCTCATACGAAACGGTTCTTTTTCTTAGTTTCTTTTGTATGCGTGTTCTTTTTTCTCAGCTACCAAATGGAAGAAAAAAATACAGAAGAAAAACAAAACGGAAATTCGAACTTCACCTCTAGATCTACGAATCTGAAGCTATCCTTCACGATACCACATGACTCATTGCTAGAACAACGAGGGAAAGAAGACACGCCGGAGCAGAGTCGGAAACACCTGCCACCGCCGCCAGCGGCGAGCACAACACCGGAACTCGAGGAAGAAGAAGCAAGGGTAATAGCCTCGTTCAGCGAATTAGAAATGAAACGAGGCTCTTCGAGCTCAATGTCCGGTGAAGTTAATTCCAATTCCTGCAATGCTCGCGTACTCTTTCTTCTCTTCGTTAACAAGAACCTTGTGTTCGAAACTTCCATCTCCGCTCTCTCTGCACTTCGTTTATAGCTCCCCATACAATCAACTATTTTTGTTCGCTTCTCTGTGTGTTATTTTTTTCCTGAAATTTTGCTCTATTTTTTTCTCTCTTTTCCTTCTTTTAGGTTAGCATTTTGTTGGGTTTTAACGGAGGGGAGAAGTTAAAAAAGGCGATCAAGTGATGGATGATTTGTCTGCAGCCGTTGATATCTTGGACGGTGGAGATTTGTTACTTTATGAATTTTGTTTGTCAATGTGATTCTAACTCCGTTATTCTTAAAACCGTGACGTGACCGACCAGGACATGAATGACGCCCGTTACCGTCTTTGGTCTGCCATCACGTCACCTCCTTACGGCTGGTTGGTGCTAAATTTTTTATTCAGCTACTCATTTTCAAACTCGACAAAATTTAAACCAGTTCCAAAAAAATCACCTTTTTTTTCCTTTTATATTCCTATGTAAGACATTTTATCATATATATTTTTTGATGTAAAATTTTTACAAAAAGATGCGGCTCATGCAATATGCTTTATGCTGATGTAAAATCACGTGGGATAAGGCTCGATCTATATATCATGTCTTACGTTGATGTGGCGCCACGCTCGGTAAAGCGCGGTGAATGGGTCGCGCCTTATTATCGTCTGACACAAGCGCCAGATAGGCACGGTGCATGGTTGCGCCTTCTATAATTATATCCATATTTATCGACTTTAAAGCTTTCCTCTCGGCTATAAATGAAACGCTCTCACCCCGTAAACATTCACACAACAATCCTCTCAACCCGAAAACATCACACAACAATCCTCTCAACCTGTAAATATCACCCGATAATCCTCTTATCTTTGATTTAGAAGTTCGTTCGATCTTTCGTTGTAAGGTAATTTTTTATAATATTTTTTATAATTATATATGATTATTTGAAAAAATATTGTACTAATTGTTTTCAATTATTTTTTGTGGTTGTAAAATTAGAAAGCATGAGCATACGTTAAAATATTTTTGTCGATGTAGTAATATTATAAAATTATATTATTTAAATTTATTTACGTTTATGTGTAAAAAATTTATTGCGTTATATTTTAATTCATATATTATTTATTTAATTAGGTTTGTTTCAGGTTTTTTTTTTGCAGATATAAGATTGTCTCACTTTCAAACTCTAAGAATGACGCGAATTTTAACTATTGTTTATTAGGATGGAGAAATTCGGGAAGATTAAATCAACGTTGTTTTTGTATTAAATCATTATGTTAAAATATCCTTCAAGAGAAACATAACTCTTGAGAAGCTGACGAAGATTTCAAGGAAAGTTCATGTTGGAAGTATTAGAAGAATGTCGCCGCTTCAGTACAGATTTCCAACATCATTGTTTCCGTTAACTTATACATCGTTCTAACTATCGAACAATGATGATGTTAAAATGATGGTTGATTCTCAAAATCATTATTCAGACGCCGATACGGAGATGTATGCAAAGTTTATTGAAGTGCATGATGTTCGGGGTCTGTCATTAAGCTTCCACTATGGGCTAGCTGAACAAGCTGATCAAGTTGATAACCCAACTATAGTAATGTGCAATGATTTTAATGTCATAATGGGAAATCTCCATCATTGTGTCATCCCATCAACTTCAATGGGGAGACATTCATCAGCAACTCCTTACGATTTGTATTGAGGTGGGTCAACAAACAATCCGTATGGCAACATCGCGTCCAGTCCAAGGGGAAGGCATTAATCTGCCAATTTCTTTGACCTAAATATGAATATGCCCTCGACGCAACAATCTGTGCAGTTTTCATTTGACACGATGGCTTCAAGCTCTAGGGGGAGGCATTCTACTGCGAGCTTTTTCGATCTCAATGTCGATATGCCTTCTAGATCAAGGGGAAGAAATGCAACTAGTAGGTTCTTCGACCTAAATGTGTAGAGCATGGAGGAACCATCATCTCCACCAGAAGAACCGCTTCATGAGCCAGGTGCGGATGGTGCTGAGACTGGACTATTCATTAACCTAGAATCACCGCAATTCAACTCCGATGATGATGATGATATAGATGAAGTTCCCACAAATGTGGCACAAACTGAACCTCCAACACACATGTATGAAGCTGAGTATGGTGCCATGTACGGGCCAAAATTTACAGATATGCCTAATCTCGGTGACTATGGATTTTACTTATTAATAATTAATAGTAAGTTATATTTAGGCATGGAGTTTTCAAGCAAAGAAGAAGCAATGATTGCTATAAAAAATTACAATATACGTAATTTTGTTCAGTCTAGAATCGATCGCTCTACGCCAGAAAAGTATGTCTGCCACTGTGTCCGATGTGAAAACGGATGCAATTGGATGGTTCGCGTATCGAAGAGGAAGAGGGAAAATAATAGATGGGAACTAGCGATATACAACGGTCCTCACACATGTTGTGTTGGAGGGATCAACCAAGATCATCCCAACTTGGACTCTGAAGTGATCTGTCAAGCTATCATGCCCATGGTAAAAGCAAGCTCCCATATAGCTATTGCTGTGTTGATTTCAGCTATACAATTGCCATTAAAAAAATCATCTTACAACAAACTTCCAAGTTGGTTTAGGGTGGTGCAGAGGTTGAATCCTGGGACAATTATGGACTTCGAAACTTGCCTGCATACCATAATGATCGAGTTCTTTGCGATCGATCTCAATTCTACAGGGTTTTTTGGACTTACCCACAGTGCATTAATATTGTGAAATACTACAAGCCTGTGGTCCATATCGACAAGACTTTCTTGTATGGAAAATACAAGCAAGTTTTACTATTGGCAGTTGTCCAAGATGATAATTGCAACATTCTTCCAGTTGTTTTTGCCCTTGTTGATGGAGAATATACAGATTCTTGGGTTTTTCCCTCCGAAACTTACGTTCACATGTTATCACAAGGGGAAAAAATATGTGTCATTTCAGATCGCGGAGCTAGGATCAAAGCAGCAATGGAGTCTTTGGGTCCAATCTAGCAACCACCCTTTGTCCAACATAGGTACTGTATCCGACACATTGTCGCGAACTACCATGGAAGGTTCAAGAAAAATGATGAGCGCCAATTACTTGTGCGCATGGGTAAGTGAAACATTTATAGTTTTTTTCTTTCGATCATTTTCATTTTTTAAAGAAACATAGTTAGTAAGTTCTAGATTTTATGCTCAGGTTACGAACTACTACCTCAATCATTTGAATTCATGCTTCAAGATTTGCGGGCGAAGAACGAGGAATGATACAATTACATCAGCCTCATCAATAAAGAAATGTGGACAAATGCATATGATGGTGAATATCGATATGGACACATTGTCGTAACCGGTTTTCGTCCGGGCACGAAATATTTATTTTGGCGGGGAAATTGATGTGAATAAATGGTTTTGAAAATAATTTGAGAGTCGCCATCGGCCTTTTGGGTCAGGTAGGTCGAATACCTAAAAAATATCTTTTAAAAGAGTTTTTAAGAAAACATCAATTAAAAGATGAACTGATCTGCGTTTTAACCAAAAATTCGTTCTTTTTAATAATAAAAAGGGATTCGTGGTCGGTTACGTTTAGGGAAGGATTAGCACCCCTACAATGCCCAAAATTGGTACTTTTTAATTATAAATTGTCTCTAAAAAAATATATATATATATATTTAATTTATAATTCTATTATTTCAAAATTATATAAAAAAATATTTATTTATTTAAAAATATCAGAAAAGAACTTCTAGGTGCCTTAAGACAGCTCTTTTCTTTGATATTGATAAATATTAATTTAAATAATATTGTTTACTTTTTAATTTTAAAATATCAGAATAGGACATCCAGTTGTATTAAGACTGTCCTTTTCTTCGATATTAAAAATAAATATTTAAAAATTACTATTTATTATATATATATTATGAATATATAAAAATATTTATTCATATAATAAAATAAAAATACTACTAAAACAATATATTTAAAAACAATAAAATAAATGAAAACATATAAAATAACTGACTAAATTACAGTAAAAATAAAATTTAAAATCTAATTCATAATTAATCAAAATTGTAGGGATTAAATATGTTATTTTCTTATTTAATAATTTAGTGACTAAAATAAAATCATCTAAAATTCGGATATTATAATAAAATAAATTAAAAATATAAACTAGGGATTAAAATATTATTTATTAAAATTAAGGGATTAATTATGTTATTTATCCTAAATATATTATTTTAATATAAAGGACTAAAATAAATGAAATTAAAATTAAAGATCTGAATTAAAAGTATTATAAACTCGATTTAGTGACTAAAATGTAAAGTTTACAAGTTTAGATGGCTGCGGAAATGATTTAACTATTCTTTAATTACACGAATAGCCCTCCCCAAAACGACGTCGTTTGGGAAGGGCTATTTAATGCCCAAGACAGCCGGCCCTTCGGGCCATCTCTTTCATTTTTCAATTTTCATTCTCTCTCTAACTGAGAGAGAATGAACAAAGCTCTCCCCTCTCTCTAGCTTCCCTCACCGGAGGGAAGCCGGTCACCGGACGGCAACCGTCTGCCGCCGTGACCGTCACCGCCGGCCACCACATCCGGTGGCCGGAAAATTTTATTTTTATACTATTGGGTAGATCGGACCGTCTTAAGGACGGTTCCGGTGTTCTCTTCCCTTAAAAAGCTCTGAATCAGAGCGAATCTACAAAAATACCTTCGGCGTTTCGAAGGTTCTGGCGAGATCCGGTGGCGGTTGGGGTTCTCCGATGAAAGTAAGTTTCTCTTCTTTCTTTTTCTTTTCTTTCTTTTCTGTTTCTTTGTATCTCTCTCTCTGTCCTCCTTCTCTTTTTTTTTTGTCTCTGTCTCTGTTTTTTTTTCAGGTTCGGGTGGTGGCTTTTATAGCCACCACCATTGTAGCCGTCGGACCGGTCCGAAGAAGGGGTCTCGGTGAGTCACCGGACTACCAGTGGTGACTCACCCCGTAGCCATGGCGTGGACGGCTGGCGTTGGAGCTTCTGGAGCCTTCGGTTGGGACGTGGCAGCGGCGGAGGCGGCGAGATGGCAGCGGCGGCCGCGTGTCCCTAGGGTATCAGACCCTAGGGTTTCCATCTGGGGCAATCTTGACCGTTGGATCTCTCAGATCCAACGGCTGTGATGAGGCGGCCGACTAGATTAGGGTTAGGAAACCCTAACTGGAACCCTAAATGTTTAGGGTTTCTGGTTTGATTTGGACCGGTTCTGGTTTGTTTGTAATTGGGCCGGTCCAGTTGTAATTGGTCTGTAATTATTTATTTATATATATTTATTTAATATATATTTAATAATAATAATAATAATAATGATAATAATAATAATAATAATAATAATAATAATCATCATCATAATAATAATAATAATAATAATAATAATATGGATAAAAAATTAGTATCTTCAGCTGCCCCTCTTTGCTCATTCTTGTATTAACAAGAATAGGGCAAAGATGAAAAGATAATAAATTTTTTTATCCATTTGGCTTTACTTTGATCATAATGGATATATTGAATAAATTCTTCTCTCTCTCCAGATGAGTTCTTCTTATTATGAACTTTCTGCTGGGGATGATGATGACCTCCTTTCTGTGATAGAGTCATTCAAAAGGTTGAATAAGCTCTTGATGAGTTCTTCTCATTATGAACTTTCTCTAGAAAGGTTGATGCTAATCTATCTCCTTCTGTGATAGAATTATGCAAAAAGTTGAACAAGTTCTTCTTATTATGAACTTCTTCTTTCTTCTTCAGATGAGTTCTTCTCATTATGAACTTCTCTGGAAAAGATAATCCATCAATTGATGAATTCAGGTAAAAGGTTGAACAAATTCTTCCTTCTTTAGATGAGTTCTTCTCATTATGAACTTTCTCTGGAAAAGCTGATCCATCAAATGATGGATTCAGGTAAAAGGTTGAACAAATTCTTCTCATTATGAACTTCTTCTTCCTTCTTCAGATGAGTTCTTCTCATTATGAACTTTTTATGGAAAAACTGATCCATCAAATGATGGATTCAGGTAAAAGGTTGAACAAATTCTTCTCATTATGAACTTCTTCTTCCTTCTTCAGATGAGTTCTTCTCATTATGAACCTTCTCTGGAAAAGATAATCCATCAATTTGATGAATTTGAGCAAAAGGTTGAACAAATTCTTCTCATTATGAACTTCTTCTTCCTTCTTCAGATGAGTTCTTCTCATTATGAACTTTCTCTGGAAAAGCTGATCCATCAAATGATAGATTTGAGCAAAAGGTTGAACAAGCTCTTCTCATTATGAACTTCTTCTTCCTTCTTCAGATGAGTTCTTCTCATTACGAACTTTCTCTGGAAAAGCTGATCCATCAAATGATGGATTTAAATCTTTGCTAAAATCTTTGAAATTCCTGTTAAAATTTCAACAAGAATAAAAATGAATGAAAATGCATCTATTTTTGCAAATGCCTAAATATGATGCATGAATGTTAAGTTGTTTGATTTCAGATTGGTGAATTGAGGATTTCTTCAATTGTAAAAACCCAATAGATCTTTCTTCTTCAAAACAAAGAATCTATCATCTTTGACAAATGTAGATGTAGATATAATGTCACAAAATCTCTTGAGAATAAAACTCAATAGTATAGGCTCTTGAAAAGCTTGCATTCAAGCAACATGTTGATTCTAATAACAACTCATCTGATTATGAAGTGACCTTTCAAGATGATTTCACAGATATCGATAGTTCTTCTAATACCGAGAAATCTTGACTTCTGATTCTGATGAAGAGAATAAACTGTTATACTTGACAAAAATGGGATTCTCAGATGCTGAAACTTCAAATAGACCTGGAGAAACGTGGTCCAGATTCATCAATTGCAAAATTGATAGATTTTATATGTGATGTTCAAATGACTAAAAATGCTGACGCACTTCTTCCGGTAAAAGATGGGAAGCCATTATGTGATAATCCCAGTTACAAGCAAAGACGAAACTTGTGCTATGATTTTTGGGAAAGGAAGAAGCAGAAGAAGCTTGAAAATAAGCTTCTTAATGAAGATGATCATGCAGTTCATCTTTCAATTCCAACGATCGGTTCTGTAGTTCCTACCAAACCAGATCAGATAACTCAAAGAACATTTCCAGAAGATGCTATGAACACATTCATCTTCCAAATTCAATGATTGGTTCTGCCAAACCAGATCAGATAACTCAAAGAACACTTCCAGAAGATGCTATTGGCAAATTCATCTTCTAAATTCAATGATTGGTTCTGTTCAACCAGATCAGATAACTCAAAGAACACTTCCAGAAGATGCTATTGGCAAATTCATCTTCTAAATTCAATGATTGGTTCTGTTCAACCAGATCAGATAACTCAAAGAACACTTCCAGAAGATGCTATTGAGTCTCTTTCAGTTAATGTTTGGACTAGGATATCACAATACTTATTTGATGTAGAGCCAGAATTTGTAGATTCGAAACATTTCCATGCTGCTACACTAAAAAGGGCTATATTCATAATTATGCCAATTAAGAACATATTTTCTCTTATTCTGCTTCCTTCATGTGCTGATGTTTTTCCATTGACAAAGAAATAATGGTTTTCATGGGATCCAAGAATAAAGTTGACCTGTTTATAAACATGTACATGAAGTGCCAAATTGACAGAAAGGATCTGTAAGGCTCTTGAAGCTTATGACAAAGAGCCACATTCGAGTGTCCAAAAGTATGTTCTTGATGAGTGCTGAAAATGGAATCTAGTATGGGTTGGAAGGAATAAAGTTGCTCCACTTGAACCTGATGAGGTGGAAATGCTTCTAGGTTTCCTTAAAAACAATACACAAGGATCTGTATAGAGACATGTTTCCCAGTGATATCAATGTCTTGTTTCTTTTTGCTGGAATCAGTGCTACAGAAGTCACCTTCTACTGTCTTAGTATATCTTTGAAAACAGATGTGCAAGAACTGAATGGTGATTGGTTGGAGCAATTGATGAGTAGATTTGGCGGATTCGACCTTGTTGTCGGTAGCATCCCGTGTAACAATCTTGATGTTCATGGTTTTAAGATGGTGATGATTTGCTTACTTTATATTCCATGCTTTTAAAAGTATTAACATAAAGTGATATTCAGAAATCTTTAATTTATTTCAAAATTATGTTAAATCATAGAAGAATAAATTGAATTTCCAAAAATAAATTGAATCTCAAATAAATTGAACTTGAAATAAATAGAATTGTATTCAAAGTTATGGCAAACATAAGAATGATAAAAATTCAAATGTCTCAACAAATTATAAGCATAAGTATTTCTAAATTAATCAAGTTGATACAATTTAGAGATGATGTAAGCTTTTATCTGGAAGATCTCAAACGTTGTCGAAATGCTTGTAGATGTGAAGCTTCTTCCAAACTGTCAAAATCTTAAAAGAGTTCAATTGCCAGATGCCTAATATCAACCTGCATTTGAGCCGCCTTTTCAGGTTTTCAACTCAAATCCTTCCTTGGGTTACAAGTTGCCCTTTGCGGGTTTTCACCTTGACCCCCCCTTTTTCTTTTATCTCTTTTTTTTTTCATTTTCTTCACTTTTTCTTCAAGCATAATATTTCTTGACAGAATCCGAGTTTATTGGATTTCTCAGAATTTTTCCATCCATTTCTGCTAAGATCAATGCTCCTCCGGAAAAAGCCTTTTTTACAACGTATGGCCCTTCCCAATTAGGCATCCATTTCCCACGGAAATCTTTATGTATAGGCAAGATCTTTTTTAGTACTAGATCACCCTCTTGGAATTCTCTTGGATGTACTTTTTTGTCATGAGACTTCATCATCCGTTTTTGATACATCTATCCATGGCAAATAGCTTTCAATCTTTTCTCCTCAATAAGGTTCAATTGATCAACTCTAGCTTGGATCCATTCAGATTCATCCAATTTTGTTTCTCTCAATATTCGAAGCGATGGAATCTCAACTTCAATTGGTAAGACTGCTTCCATCCCATAGACTAAAGAAAAAGGCGTTGCCCCAGTAGATGTTCGAACAGTAGTTCGGTATGCATATAGAGCAAAAGGTAACTTCTCGTGCCAATCTTTGTAAGTTTCAGTAATCTTTGTAATGATTCTCTTGATGTTCTTATTTGCTGCTTCAACTGCCCCATTCATCTTTGGACGATATGCCACTGAATTTGCATGTTTGATCTTAAACTGTGCACAAAGTTCAGTCATCATTTTGTTGTTCAGGTTCAGAGCATTATCTGTAATGATCCTTTCTGGTAGACCATATCGGCAAACTATCTCTTTCTTTATGAATTTACAGACTGTGGACCTCTTAATATTGGTATATGAAGCAGCTTCAACCCATTTGGTAAAATAATCAATTGCCACAAGGATGAAACAATGTCCATTCGATGCTTTTGGTGTAATTGCTCCAATGACATCTATTCCCCACATAGAAAATGGCCAGGGTGCTGTCATTACATGTAAAGGAGATGGGGGTACATGAATCTTGTCTGCATATATATGGCATTTATGACATTTCCTTGCATAATCAATGCAATCTGTGTACATAGTAGCCCAATAGTATCCATATCTCATTATCTTTCTGGCCATGGAAAGACCATTTGCATGTGTTCCACATATTCCACTGTGTACTTCTTCAATGACATTTCGAGCTTCGCTGGTATTTAAACATCTCAATAGCATTTGATCATTGCTTCTTCTATACATAATCTCTCCATCAAGAAAATATCCAGCAGCCATTCTTCTCAAAGTTCTTTATCAATTTCCGATGCATTTGGTGGATAACTTTGATTTTTGATATATTGCAGGATATCATGATACCATGGTTTACCATCTACCTCTTCTTCCACACTATAACAATGTGCAGGAATTTCATAAACTTGCATTTTGATTGGCATCATATCAACTTTCTTAGTTGCTTGAAACATAGCCGCTAATGTAGCCAAAGCATCTGCCATTTGATTTTCTTCTCGAGGGAGATAATTGAAGGTAATTCTCTCAAATTCTTTTACTAATTCGAGTGTAAAATTTCGGTATTCCAACAATTTGGGATCTTTTGTTTCCCATTCTCCTCGCAATTGATACACCACTAACGATGAATCTCCATATATCTTGAGAAATTTGATTTTTCTTTCTATAGCTGCTTTTAATCCCATGACACAAGCTTCATATTCCGCCATGTTATTGGTGCAAAAGAACTCCAGTCTACTTGTAAAGGGATAATAAATATTTTCTGGAGAAATTAACACTGCCCCGATTCCTTGTCCCAAAGCATTAGATGCTCCGTCAAAATAAAGCTTCCAAGTTGCAAATTCATCATTTGTTATGACTTCTTCATTCATGGATATGCATAACAGATCTTCATCGGGAAAATTGAAGTTCAAAGGCTGATAATCATTTGATACACGACTGGCCAGAAAATCAGCTATTACACTTCCTTTTATTGCTTTTTGGTTGACATATACAATATCAAACTCAGATAATAACATCTGCCATCTAGCCATTCTGCCTGTCAAAGCTGGTGATTCCATTAAGAACTTTAAAGGATCAAGTTTGGATATCAACCAAGTAGTATGGTATAACATATATTGTCTGAGTCTTCGAGTAGTCCACACCAAAGCACAACATAATTTTTGTATTGGTGGATATCGAATTTCACCATCAGTAAATTTCTTGCTCAGATAATAAATAGCTTTTTCTTTCCTTCCTGATTCATCATGCTGTCCTAGTACACATCCCATCGAATTTTCGAAGACCGTCAAGTAGAGAATTAATGGTCTATCAGGCATTGGTGATACTAAAATTGGGGCATTGGATAAATATTTCTTAATAATATCCAAAGCTTCTTGACATTCTTCATTCCAGACTTCAGGATTGTTCTTTCGAAGTAATTTGAACACTGGATCACATTTGTCAGTTAATTGAGAAATGAACCGAGATATAATTTAATCTTCCCAAAAAGCCTCGAACTTCTTTTTTTGTATTGGGTGGTGGAAGATCTTGAATTGCTTTTACTTTATCTGGATCAATCTCGATTCCTTTTTTGCTGACCACAAATCCCAAAAGTTTTCCGGAAGTTACCCCAAAAGTGCATTTTGCGGGGTTGAGCTTTAATTGATACTTCCTCAATCTCTGGAAAAGCTTTCTCAGATTTTGAATATGTTCTTCTTCAGTTCGGGATTTGGCAATCATGTCATCCACGTATACTTCAATCTCTTTGTGCATCATGTCATGAAACAAAGTTACCATGGCTCTTTGATACGTTTGCCCCTGTATTTTTCAATCCAAATGGCATCACTTTATAACAGAATGTGCCCCACATGGTTATAAATGTTGTTTTTTCCATGTCTTCAGGATTCATTTTTATCTGATTATATCCTGAAAATCCATCCATAAATGAAAACCATGCGTGCCCTGCAGTATTGTCCACCAATGTGTCTATGTGGGGTAATGGAAAACTATCTTTTGGACTAGCTTTGTTGAGATCTCTGTAATCCACACACATTCGAACCTTCCCATTCTTCTTTGGTACGGGCACAATGTTGGCTACCCATTCTGGATATTTAGATGCCTGTAAGAAACCTGCATTGATCTGTTTCATCACTTATTCTTTGATTTGCAACAACATTTCTGGCCTCATTCTTCTGAGCTTTTGTTGGACCGGTTTATATTCTGGATTGATTGGAAGCTTATGTATCACTATATCTGTGCTTAAACCAGGCATATCTTGATAAGACCAGGCAAAGATATCTTTGAACTCTTGAAGGAGATTTATCAATTCTTGCTTTATCTGGATGGTCAGAGTAGTACCAATTTTCACCTCTTTTATTTCTTCATATGTTCCCAAATTCATAGTCTCAACCTTTTCTTTGTGGGGTAGAATTTGTTTGTCTTCTTTTTCTACCAATCTTAACAGTTCAGTAGGAACATCACATTCCAAGTTCATCCTCACAACCATTGATTTCTTCCAGACATATAGGATGCTCTAAATTTATCACTGGATTAAATTTAGGAATACACATGCTATTAACATGGTGACACCTGCAAATTTAAGTCGGACATATTTCCGAAAGAATATAGTAAATTTATGAAATGTAAAAATGTAATAAAATGTAAAGAATGATTGCCATCTGAAAATTTTAAAGAAAATTTATTATATTTAACATAATTTCTTTTACAAGATAATAAAAAGTTTTTCATATTTTTGAGCTAAACATAAAGATTAGTTCTGAATATTACTCTGCGTTAATATTAAAAACTATAGGAAGATCTTCAGTGGTCCAATTGGTGAGTGTTTCTCCAGGAAAACATGGGCGAATTCTATCCAAGTGCTTGCCAGTCTTGTTGTCATCCATAATCATGTTGATAAATAATCCATTCATAGCTTCTTCAACTATGTCTTGATCTTTCATCAACTTTTCTTCTTTAAAGGCTTCAACAAGCTGCTGTTCTACATTAATTGTTCCCCCTGATCTGAATATGGTCTTCAACTGTGGGAAAGACATGTGTTTCCAAAGGATTTCACCTCCTTTCAATTTTGCCTTTCTGTCTTCACATCTTCTTTTCATCTCTTTGTTCTTTTGCTGAAAATTGGGCTTAAACCCTACCCCAAAACGATCTTTTTTCATCTTTATACTGATAGGAACTGAAATCCCTTGAAGATTTTTTCCTAGACCTTTCCCAGCTTTAGCTCCGATGCCTAAAGTTTGTTGTACTGTCATCTTGGTGCAATCAGACAATCTGGGATATGGAATTTTGCTTCCTTCTGCAATAAAGGTTGCATTTACAAATTCAAGAGCTCGAAAAGAGCATTCAAGAGCCTCATCATTGGTGTCGATATATGGAACATCACTTGTTACCGATGCAATGATTTCTTCTTCAGCACTGACGCATATTAGTTGTCCATCAACAACAAATTTCAATTTCTAATGTAATGAAGAAGGAACGGCTCCTGCTGAATGAATCCATGGCCTCCCTAATAGACAATTATATGTAGGGTGGATGTCCATCACCACAAAGTCAATATTGTACACAACTGGGCCAATTAACAACGGTATTTCCATTTTCCCGAGAACCTCTTTTTGAGTACCATCAAAGGCTCGTACCACATTCTGATAACTCTTCATGTGTGATTGATCCACAGTCATTCTTTGAAGTGTGACTAGAGGCATCAAGTTGAGAGCGGATCCATTGTCAATCAATACTCCTGGTAATACATGACCATGACAATGTGTCGTGATGTTCAAAGCTTTTACTGACCCCATTCCGCCTTCCGGTATTTCATCATCCGTGAACGTTATATAATTGTCAGCGGCTATATGTCCCACAATTCTGTCAAGTTTATTGAGGGATATATCTTCGGGGATAAATGTTTGATTGAGAATTTTCATCAAAGCATTTCTATGTGCTTCTGAATTCATCAAAAGATCAAGAATAGAAATTCTCGCTTGTTGTTTGTGTAGTTGTTCAACCATACTATATTCACTATGTTTCAGGAATTTCAAAATTCTTGGCTTGTTTTTCTGTCACAGGCTCATTAAATGCTGGAAGGGATTTATCCTCAAATACCTTCTGAGGTATTGCCATGGTTTTTCCTTTTGCTTTCACTTGTTCTGAAGCATTGGATGTTTCGGGAGAGTAACATCTCCCACTTCTTGTAAAGAAACCGACTTCGCTCACTGCTTCAGACGTCGATGTTGTACCCAAACTCTGTATTTTCTCTTCTGTTTTTTCTAGAGAAACAGATCCTCCTACCATTGAAACATTGGTAGTATAATTCCAAGGTACCCTGTGGGTATGTTTGTATGGAAATGGTAGAGGAGCGGTGATAACTATTTTCGGCTTTATTGGTGCAGGAATCACCGTAGATGATTTCACATTAATGATCACAGGATCATTTATTCTTTGACTTGGTTTAGAATCCTCTGATGAGCAAACATCATTTTCTTTTTTTCCTGGTTCTTCTTCAAAGAATTCTATTTCTCTGTTGTTCATCAATTTTTGCACTAAATCCCTAAATTCAGGACATAGTTGAATTTTATGCCCTTTCTCCTGATGATATTCACAATAATTCTTGCCTTCATTCTGCTTTGGCCTGAATTGTTGTGGAATTATACCAGCTAAAGAGAGTTGTTGGAATACCCAAACAAACGGAGATTTAATTTCAGAAATGTCAGTTTTTGCTTTCTTTTTGTTCTCTTCCTGAATTGCATTCACGTTTTTATCTCCATGATTTGGCAATGGATGATTTGATGCAGATGGTGTATTGAATTCCAACTTCCCAGTGTTGATCAAATTTTGAACCACCCTTTTGAATGCTAAACAGTTTTCAATAGAATGACCTGTGATTCCTTCATGATAAACACAGTGTGCCTTTGTATCATACCAATGAGGGAATGGTGGTTGCATGGGAACCAAAGGATAGGGCCGTATGACATCTGCTTTTAACAGCGAATCATAGATCTCTGCATATGGTACTGGTAATGGTGTAAAAGACAACCTTTCATTTTCTTTTCGAGATCCTCTGGACTCTGTTCGATTAGTGTTTGTTTCCTCTTTCTTAACCCTTGGCTGGGTTATTGTAACACTTTTCGATGAATCCTTGCTGTAAGAATTTGCATTATTGACTTCATTCTCCTTTTCCCGGTACGTAGGTCTTTTGGAACTAGACCCATCATTTGATTCAATCTTGCCACTTTTCAAGACATTTTCAATGAGTTCTCCAGAAATGACCAAATCTGCAAAATTTCTGGTTGCATTCCCCATTAGATGATTTAAATAAGGAGCCTTCAATGAACAAATATTACTGTGGCCTCTTTTTCTGACAAAGGCGGTTGAACTTGGGCCGCAGTGTCACGCCATCTCTGGGCATACTGTCTGAATGTTTCATTATTCTTTTCTCCAAATTTTGGAGAGTCCATCTATCAGGAACCATGTCTGTTACATGGCGATACTGCTCTAAAAATGCTTTAGCCAGATCTTTCCAGGATCTAATGTTGGCTTTGGTCAATTGAGTATACCATTTTAAAGTCGGTCCTGTCAAACTATCCTGAAAGCAGTGAATTAACAATTTCTCGTCCTTCACATATCCTGCCATTCTTCGACAAAACATAGTAATGTGGGATGAAGGGCATGTAGTACCATCATATTTATCAAATTCGGGAGCCTTGAACTTGATGGGAGGATTAGGTCTGGAACCAAACTCAACTCACTAGCATCAAACCCATAAAATGATTCAGTTATTTCCACGGATTTCATTCGTTCTTCTAAGCTCTTGATCTGTCTGGTCAGTTCTTCATTTACTTTTTTTTCTCATTCAGCTCATTCAAATCTGGGATCAAATGCTCAGTATTAATATCCCCTATTTTCACATCGGATAAAGCGGATTTTTGCTTGAAGATGCAGGATCCACTTGTTGATCTTCATGTAGTTTAGCTTCTTGTAATGCAGATGTACGAGCATTGATTTGTATAGGTGTAGTACCAGAATGATAAATTGGTTCTGGTGGAAAACCTAGAGGATATATGGGTTCTTGGTCGAAAGATACAGGATTTTCATGCATTTTTCCACTAATAGCCTGCCTTTTAAACAAGTCCTCTATTTTCTTCATCATACTGTCTTGTGAATTTGCAATACTGGCTTCAATTTTTCCAGCTTCATTCTCATTTCTTCTTGTTCTTTATGATGTTTTCCTCAATACGCTGTATTTTATCCTCCATAATTCTCTTAGTAGCTTGTCTAGTACCGTAGTGATGTTGTATTTCTCTTTTGGCCAGAATAACTGCGATTGAAAAATCTTTTAATATATTTTTCCAAATTTTAATTAATGAATTTTATCTTAATAAAATAAAATAATAAAATTCATAAAGAAAATTATGAAATGAATGATGAATGTATGCAAAATGTATGTATGCAAAAAAGGTATTGATCCCAAAAAGTTAACTGTCATAGAACAACTTTCATCGGCATACAAAAGTTTCTTTATAATAGTTCATAACTACAGATAAGGCGTAGCTTTCCTATTAAGCTCTATAATTTCTTTCATTAACCATGACACCTTCTTTCCGCACTTAGAAACTGGATCAACGTGATGCTCAATTATTTTGGCTTCAACAGCTAGTTCCCCAACATATCTAGCAACTTCACTCATTTGTACCATGGCCTCGAACACCATATTACTTCTTTCTTCACTTCTTTCCACATAGAAATTAGTTGACTTTTGCCATTGTTCATTCGTTCCTTCAAGAGTTTGCTCTAACTCAGTGATTCTGACTTGACAATTGTGCAGAATTTTTTCAAGATCTCTAATGTGTCTTCGCAGTGAAGCATTTTCCTCATTACTTTCTTTGAGGTCATTAGGCCCTAGACGAACCTTTTCTTGAAACAACGATTCCTCAAGTTGCAAAATGTAAGTATTAAACTCTGAGTTTCTATTTCTAGACTGATCCAGATCTTCTTCAAGTTTTGTTCGTGTTTCTTGTGTTCTTTGATTAAGCTTCTGGATCTGCACATCTTTGTTTCTGCATCTTCGCATCCAATTTCTAGCCACTTCCTGCTCTACCTCAAGTCTGGTGTTGAAATTTTTTCTTTCCAGCTCCCATTTTTCTTTTTCAACATTGGATTCTTCCATCTTTTGGCCTCTGACTTCAAGTTCAGCAATCAACTGGTTCATTTCAGATTCGAATCCCTTGAACATGATATTTTTCTCACCTTCAAATTTATTAAAGATGTCATTCTTCATCTCTTCTAAATCTTTGGCTCGATCCCTTTCTCTTTGCATTTCATTCATGATCTCGCGGTGTTCAGCCTTGTGTTTTATAATTCGCTCTCTTCTGTCGACCTCAAAATCTTCCATTTTTTGCTTTCCTTTCTCAAGGCTTTTGAGTAGACGACTATTCTTTCCTTTCAGATCTTCAACTCGTCTTTTCTCGATGTTCAATTCTCTGGTCATCTGTATTGTTGCTTGGCTTGATCCTGATGCTTTCTGGGATTTATATAACTCCTGGTAATTTTTCTGTAAGGCTCTGTACTCATCCTCACCTTTTTCTTTATCTTCTCTCAACATTGCACATTGTGATGAATGAAATTCAATGTCAACCTACAACATAGCTTTATCTTATCTCATTTGTTCTAATTCTTTCGACCAGCCTTCTCTTTCTGCTTCAAACTCCGCTCTCAAGATTTCAATCTCTGACGGAACCACCTTAATGCGATCTTCCATAGAGATATCCTCATTTTGATCTGGTAGAGGAATATTTTCGTTTTTTCTGACAGATCTCCATTCTTTATAATCAGGAGTTAACATTTCTTTTGCTGCTTTAGCTCGGATGCAAAAAGTTGTTTTCCAAGCTGTAACGGCTTCCATGATATTTCTTTTATAATTTTTGCTATGGAATGCGAACTCAGATGACTGTAATCCAGCAGTGACAGGTACAAATTGAAAACCTTCATACTGTCTTATGACTAGAAGTGGTGCATATCCAATTCCTCCCCATAATCCGAGCAACATTATCCAGTTGTAATCTCCACATTTGTAAAAGAATTCCCTTTGGATTTGCCACGGGGCGCGCCAAACAACGTCATTGCTTTGCAGATTTCGAAAGGCATTAATCCACATATCTTTCTTAATTTCTTTCGGCCATTCCTGCTCCAGAAATTCTTTTAATGGTGAGTAATTCGTATTAAAGCGTCGGTATGAAATCTTTTCTGTCCTCCAGAAATGGCTACGGACCCAAACATATAACAACTGGGTACACCCTGAGAATCGTCCACCTCCTAGCCTTCTACAAGCATTTAACGATCTGAAGGTCTCTGCTAGAATTGCAGAAACATGATTAATCTTTTTCGGTAGCTGTTCAAACAAATCTACTACTGCAGCTTCAACATATCCCAATGCTTTTGGGAAGATGACCATACCATACATACCCAGAGCAAATAAATCGAATCGTACTTTATTATCTGGATGACTCTGAATAAGTTCTTTAATGTTGGTCCAAGCAATGCCTTCGCTTTCTCCTTTTTTGTTTTGTACGGGATGCTACCCATTCTTCTCGTACCCCGGCAATCTTTGCTAATTTAACTCGAAAGGGTTGAGTTTTAATTGACTTTGAATAGATTCGATTCTCCAAAACCCCTTCGATATGTAACAAAGTTGTGTATTCTTCAATAGTAGGGACCAAGTCTTCTTTATTGAGAGTGAAGCAATTGTACCCTGGATTCCAGAATTGAATTAGGGCTCTGAGTAATTCATCATCAACTTCAACATAGAGCAAATATGGGATGTCTCCGTAAGTCTGATAACAATTTTTTGTTTGAATCCCAACTTTCCCAAATGCTTCGCAAATCTTGCATATCATTTCTTTTTAGTGAAACTGGAGCATAACTGGCCAAGTCAGATACATAATCATCCTGCAAACTGTCTCCTTCTTGTCTTTATAAGTCTTCAGCCCATTGTCTTACTTCTGAGTTTAGAATTACTTGATTTGAACCCTTTTTATCCATGGATGAAGGCTTTCCAATGAGACAATTAACACAAGGATCAATGTCTTTTATCCTGTATGATGCTATGCAAACAGAAAAATAAAGAACACACAAAAAGAAAATAAATTAGTTTACATAATAAAAAATTCAATAATAACATTTACATAAATATTCTTTATTTAAACATGCTTTTCTGAATTTAAATAATTTAAATAAACATGTAATTTAAACAATAAATAAATTAACAGGAAAGTCAGAATTCATTTCTCCTGTGTGTACACCTATTTTTGGACAACATTTCGGCATGACTTCTGATCGGAAGAGTTTCTAAGGTTTTTTATATGCAAGGTTTCAGATCTAAGAATAAAGGTACCCGCATTGTCCTTGTTAGTGCCCCCTTGGGTTGCTAACCCTCAATCCTAGTCCATCACAGACTAAAATGGATCGAGTTCAATTCGAGGGGATACATTTCTCTATGCCTGACATGGAGAATAAATTCTCACGAAGACATAGAGCATATGAACCCCGAAAGTTACTTGCTAGGTCTGACACGGAGAATAAATTCTCACGAAGACGTCGCTTTCACTCCCACTTAAAAAGGGACAACTCAATTATAGAGCTTTATGTAATGCAATGCAAGTGTTGTGTGTGAGGAGAAATGTTTCAAACCTTCGATAGAAAAATAAATAATGAAATAAAATACTTGCAAATAAAACATATAAATATTATGAAAATAATAAGTAAATATAAAAATTTTGAAAAGAAAGAAAAAATTAAATATATAAATTTTTAATTTTTAATTAAATAGAGACAATTTATAATTGATTTTTAAAAGTTTGACCAGTCCCCAGCGGAGTCGCCAAGCTGTCGTAACCGGTTTTCGTCCGGGCACGAAATATTTATTTTGGCGGGGAAATTGATGTGAATAAATGGTTTTGAAAATAATTTGAGAGTCGCCATCGGCCTTTTGGGTCAGGTAGGTCGAATACCTAAAAAATATCTTTTAAAAGAGTTTTTAAGAAAACATCAATTAAAAGATGAATTGATCTGCGTTTTAACCAAAAATTCGTTCTTTTTAATAATAAAAAGGGATTCGTGGTCGGTTACGTTTAGGGAAGGATTAGCACCCCTACAACGCCCAAAATTGGTACTTTTTAATTATAAATTGTCTCTAAAAATATATATATATATATATATATATATTTAATTTATAATTCTATTATTTCAAAATTATATAAAAAAATATTTATTTATTTAAAAATATCAGAAAAGAACTTCTAGGTGCCTTAAGACAACTCTTTTCTTTGATATTGATAAATATTAATTTAAATAATATTGTTTACTTTTTAATTTTAAAATATCAGAATAGGACATCCAGTTGTATTAAGACTGTCCTTTTCTTCGATATTAAAAATAAATATTTAAAAATACTATTTATTATATATTTATAATATAAAAATATTTATTCATATAAAAATAAAATATACTAAAACAATATATTTAAAAACATAAAATAAATGAAAACATATAAAATAACTGACTAAATTACAGTAAAAATAAAATTTAAAATCTAATTCATAATTAATCAAAATTGTAGGGATTAAATATGTATTTTCTTATTTAATTTAGTGACTAAAATAAAATCATCTAAATTCGGATATTATAATAAAATAAATTAAAAATATAAACTAGGGATTAAAATATTATTTATTAAAATTAAGGGATTAATTATGTTATTTATCCTAAATATATTATTTTAATATAAAGGACTAAAATAAATGAAATTAAAATTAAAGATCTGAATTAAAAGTATTATAAACTCGATTTAGTGACTAAAATGTAAAGTTTACAAGTTTAGATGGCTGCGGAAATGATTTAACTATTCTTTAATTACACGAATAGCCCTCCCCAAAACGACGTCGTTTGGGAAGGGCTATTTAATGCCCAAGACAGCCGGCCCTTCGGGCCATCTCTTTCATTTTTCAATTTTCATTCTCTCTCTAACTGAGAGAGAATGAACAAAGCTCTCCCCTCTCTCTAGCTTCCCTCACCGGAGGGAAGCCGGTCACCGGACGGCAACCGTCTGCCGCCGTGACCGTCACCGCCGGCCACCGCATCCGGTGGCCGGAAAATTTTATTTTTATACTATTGGGTAGATCGGACCGTCTTAAGGACGGTCCCGGTGTTCTCTTCCCTTAAAAAGCTCTGAATCAGAGCGAATCTACAAAAATACCTTCGGCGTTTCGAAGGTTCTGGCGAGATCCGGTGGCGGTTGGGGTTCTCCGATGAAAGTAAGTTTCTCTCTTCTTTTTTTTTTTCTTTCTTTTCTGTTCTTTGTATCTCTCTCTCTGTCCTCCTTCTCTTTTTTTTGTCTCTGTCTCTGTTTTTTTTTCAGGTTCGGGTGTGGCTTTTATAGCCACCACCGTTGTAGCCGTCGGACCGGTCCGAAGAAGGGTCTCGGTGAGTCACCGGACTACCAGTGGGACTCACCCCGTAGCCATGGCGTGGACGGCTGGCGTTGGAGCTTCTGGAGCCTTCGGTTGGGACGTGGCAGCGGCGGAGGCGGCGAGATGGCAGCGGCGGCCGCGTGTCCCTAGGGTATCAGACCCTAGGGTTTCCATCTGGGGCAATCTGGACCGTTGGATCTCTCAGATCCAACGGCTGTGATGAGGCAGCCGACTAGATTAGGGTTAGGAAACCTTAACTGGAACCCCAAATGTTTAGGGTTTCTGGTTTGATTTGGACCGGTTCTGGTTTGTTTGTAATTGGGCCGGTCCAGTTGTAATTGGTCTGTAATTATTTATTTATATATATTTATTTAATATATATTTAATAATAATAATAATAATAATGATAATAATAATAATAATAATAATAATAATAATCATAATAATAATAATAATAATAATAATAATAATAATAATAATAATATGGATAAAAAATTAGTATCTTCACACATGATGACCAACTTGGCTAAGACAATCAATTCAACCTTAAAGGAGGCACGTCACTTACCTGTAGCTGTTTTGGTAAAAATGATATATTTTCGTTTGGGGGCACTTTTTGCGAAGCTCGGGGGACAAACTTAAACATGGATGCAAGACGATCATGTCTATCACCCTAGATTAGTTACAGATCTACAAAAAAAATTGTTGCATCAAATGGAATGTATGTAACAAACTTCTCTAGAACGCATGAATTGTTTCGTGTCACAGAGATGTCGCAACCTCTTCAAGGGATTGAAGCTAACTCGTTAAGAGTAAATCTACGGGACAGATGGTGCGACTGTGGATTTTTTCAAGCTCTGAAGTATGAATGCTCTCATGTGATAGCAACTAGCTCGCATACCCGTCAAGACTATAATCGTTTTGTAGATCACGTATACCTACTATAAGAAGTGTTTAAGGTATACGAATTTGAGTTCCCCCCATAGGTAATGACAAAGACCCTAATGAGGTTCAAAATTAGGTTTCGGTTGTACCAGATCTAACTTTATTAAGGGACTGTGGTCGGCCAAAATCCACTCGAATTCATTGTGATATGGATATTCGAGAAACATCTAGACTAGACAGAAGATGTAGGCATTATAGAAACCTAGGACACATTAGAAAAATATGTCCACTTTTTTTGTCATCAAGTAACCATTGTTGAGGAACTGATGTAGTTGTTGTTTATCAAAGAATAGTTTTTGTAATTTATTTCATAATTACTTAAAGTTAATGTCATTTGATAACCACTGATTAATTAAAAAAACAATACAAGAAAATGAGATTCGACGTTGGTGTTATATGTGATTAAAATAAAAGAGATAATAAGTGACAAACTTAAGAAAGTTATCGAACACAATTATTAAATTTTATCAAACTAATAGCAATTTGGTATTTGAATATAATTTTAAATACATCAAACTTTTAAAAGACAAATGTTTTTGATACATAAATTTACTATTATTATTATAAAAACAATTAAAAAGCACTAAATGAGCATCACCATTTGCTTGAATTAAGTAATAAACAAAATTAACTAAATAAATTAAGTATTAAATGGTAAATAAAAAAAATTACAATAAAGAAAGTCCAACAAACAAGTAAATACAAATATAATAAAATATAAAAAACTATCGACGTCTGCGGTACGAATATGATCCGCAGGACGGTGGTTGTCTGTCTCGAGGAAGATTTCTTCATATAACTAGTTCTAACTCCTCACTGTCATCATCGTCGTCGTCGTCGTCAAGAGCATATACATTTTGTTGATGAGGAACTGATGACGATGTAGCACCTCAATAGAATAAGGACCATGGAGGTGTGTGACTGACTATCCCACCGCTCATAGAAAACTGGAAAAACTCAGAAAACACAGACATCAATGAGTGAGAAAACTATACATGAAGTGTCTGTACGACAACCATCGGTGGTGAGGCTGCACTCACCAAATAACCATTATATGAATCCCAAGTTGGATCTACAAACATATAACCATAATTTCCTCTAGGTAACTCTGTGACGGTGGCAGTGGTGGCATCTGGTAAGGGAAAGGCGGTGGCAGCATCTGATATGGTTGTGGGGTGTACGTCGTTACAGACGGTGATTGCTGTGAAGGTTCCGGTGGTGCAACTGACGACGAACCAAAAGCACATGCTCTCTGTCCACGAGTCGGGGGACGATGAGGTTGTGACGGTGCATGTCTCTTTCGACGTTGATGAATGCTCTGTCCTCGTGTATCCTTAGAAAACAGAAAGGGTTTTCCGTTACTATTGAACCACTCATAATAACCATCTGCAACCGTCAAATGGTCAACAAAAATGGTTCTCTATGGGGAATGAGCCGATGTCGATCCTCCCATATCATGACCCCTCATAATGTTTCACCAGCCAATCTATATATGTCTTACTGTGTCGATCTGTGTTATGCAATTGGTTGATATTTTGAGGTGCTTCCGGAATTGGTTCTACAAAACCAAATTGCCGGAGCACGCGATCAGTGGGGTGTCACTCGACAATCGCATAACAGATCAGAGGGACCACCATCATCCAAACATCTAATGGGCCCCTTAACTCAGGTGGGATGCAAATCCTCATATCATCATTACAATAAGGAGTTCATTCAAACTAAAACAAATATATATAATTCTTATCAAAATAATAATCTAATTATATAACTATAATACAAAATAGATTTTTAAACATTAAAATATACACCTCTGTACCAGCATTCTGATCAATTAGTAGCTTGATTATTTTTAATTCATCAGGTAGATCCCGATGATTTTTCCTGTCAATAGATCACCTATTCAAGGAAATAATTTTTATTATACACTAGATAAAATGATTAATATATGAAATCAGTTTTGTAATTACCTCAATAGTAGCGGGAATACGAACGAGTTCTTCACAATAGGGCATAAAAAGGGCAAGCGATACCATGCCCAAGACTGTAGCAGAATGAGACATCCACCGATAGCATTTTTCTTATAGTCAGTAGCTCGACACATCTCCCTATATAGGAATGCCAAAATTGCTGAGCCTCAACTCAGTTATCCAACCAAATGAAAATCGCCAAGATACCGCAACCACATACATCGAATTTGGTTACGCGATTTGTCCGACATCAACAACCCTCCTATTAGCTATAGTATGCATGCTCGTGCATACTTTTTAACTTTATCCTATGAGGCGTCCTCACTCAAATTCTGGAAATTTGCATTCAACCAATTTAATAGAATCAGAACACCGTTAAAATTTCGTGGGACACCTCCTAGATATTCCTGGCACGAAGAATTCTAGTTACCGTGCGTCATCCCTGAAAGCACATCTCCATCCACCGGAAGCCCCAAGTGCATGGAAATATCCTCTAGCGTAATCGTGCACTCTTCGCACGGAAGATGTAATGTATGTGTCTCCGGTCTCCACGGCTCCACTAATGTAGAAATCATGTTTGGTTCTATCCTACAATGACCTTCATATCTAGCTACGTAACTGAATCCAGCCTCGACTAAATACGGCCAGACACAGGTTGGTATCGCTAACTTAAGGTTGCGAATAAAAGGATCTAATATACGGTAGCTCTCCTAAAAATATTAATAATTACAAAAATTAATTTATAAACTAATAATAAAAATTAAATAAATAAATTATTACTAATAATTTAAATTAAATTAAAATTTAAAAATATTACCTTATCAGTAAAATGTCTCGATATATGATTTCCTTCCAAACGAAGCAAATCACCTTCCATTTTATAAAAGCAAAAAAATTAATTAAATAAAATACTAAAATATTTAAATAATTAAATAAAATACTAACAAAATATTAAATAGAATAAAATATACCTTATAAATAAAACTTAACGAGATGTGAGAGAATTTAAGAGGATTTAAGAGAATTTGAAAGGATTTGGTGTGGTGAAAATGGTTGAGAAGGGGGATATTTATAGTCGGTTGGGGCCAAATTAAAACTGAAGGTGCAACCCATGCACCGCGCCATCCTGACGCGTGTCAGGTGGCAAGAAGGTGCGACCCATGCATCGCACCTTACCCTACGCATCGCGTCTTATGCTGACGTGACGCCACGCATGGTAAGGCGCGGTGCATGAGCCGTGCCTTTCTGCAAAGGGTGTTAGATCGAAAAATATATCTGAATGAGTGTCTGGCAAAGAAATATAAAAGGAAAAGGTGATTTTTAGGGAAAATCTCCACAACAATCTAATTAATCTAATTTAATGTAAAAAATAATTTTATGGGTAATAAAATGTGATGAAAGTTTTAATATTTTAAGTTTGATGCAATATAAAATGTGATATTTTTCTAATATTTTTAAAAATATTATCTTCTTCGTAATATTTTTTGTTGATAATCTAAAATATTATTTTTTTCGTAGTATTTTAATTTCAACAAAAAAATATTAAAAAGATTATAACATTTTAGGTTCCACTCAACCTAAAATATTATGATTTTTATTATATTTTTTTTATTGTTCTCTAATGTCATCATTGAGGGCATTTCATAATTCGAAGGTCTCTTACGGAAGCTGCTCTCAACCTGGTGTTGGGGGTAGCCTACTATCTTACCTCCCCCTTACCCCATATATATGGGAAAAAGGGACAGCCATTTTTTGCTCAGTAGAATCACTCAGAAACTCGATAATTATACATTTAAACAAATTTAGATGAATAATATTTTAGATTTAAATATAATTATTAATCTTGAATTAATAAAACTCATATTGAATAGATCTATTTAAGTTAAATCAGTTTGGAATGCAATCAAATTCAAAACAAATTTGATATTTACACCGAGTATTTAATGTAATTAACGAAATATTTAATAAAAGTCGTTTAATCCGATGTCGTTTCAATGCATTTTTTTATCTATAAGATATTGACGTTGTAGATGATATCAAGTGTGTGAAGATCTGAATCACTTTGATGTTGCTGGAATTTAATGTATTAAAAGAATTGGTATTTTGAAGATGGTTTGTTGGAGATGAAAGTCTCAATTGATAGCCAAAAGTTTTAGTTGCAAATCGATGGGATGTCTCTCATACGGCAGCCTAATATACCGCTAAAGAAATGCGCTAGCGAAAATGTTATTGATTTTTAACATTTCCGTTAAAGCGTTACTTAAAACATTAATTTTTTACTAAAAATATTAATATTAGGTGCTACTTAAAATGTTCTTTTTCTACCTTTTTTTTTTTACCGAAAATTAGATAACCAAAACTCATATTTGGGTGTAGATAGAAACGGTTAAATATTGAAGACGAAAATCCCAAAGAAAATTGTGTCAATGTAGATATTATTAGAGATTGACATAAACTATAGCTTATAATATTTGAAATTTTATTGTAAATGTTTTGACTAGAGGTAATTTGATGATTAAATTTAGGGTGAAGTAGATAAATGATCCTTTAATTATAAGATACTTTTTTATTAAGTTTTTCCACTATTAAAAGTTATAAAAGAGTCCTCTAACTATAGAGTGTTATATTATTGAGTACCTCGACTATTAAAAGTTACAAAATAGTCATCCGATTATCATATCACAGTCAATAGGTTAACGATCAGCTCATGTTGTAGTCACTTTTTTAACAGAAAATGACAAGTTGGGACATATAAATAGTTGGGTGATTATTTTATAATTTTTAATAGTTGAGTGACTCAACAAAATAATATCTTACAGTCGGGATCATTTTATAATTTTTAATACTTGAGGAACTCAAAAACTTCACCTTTTTAGTCGGGAGACCATTTTGTATATGATACCCTTAAATTTATTTAATTTATTAGATATGAAACATTTTAGTTAGTAAGATTATTTGATGATTAAGTAATGTCTTATAAATAAATATACGATTTAACCTGTATAATTAAGAGGTTGAGAAGAGTTGTAGGCGATTATTTTTGTGTGAGGATTTGTAATTTTTTAGACTAAAGATGACAGTAAATCTATATGTAAGAATTAATTGTATAGGAGATCCTCCAGTTATAAGCCTTATTTTAAATTGATATATAAATTTATAATATTTTATATTAGTCTCTAAATAATGACCATCATTCTATTATTAATCTCTAAATTCTAAAAAAAATCTATATCAATCATAAAATTATAAATTGTAGACACCAATTTTCGTCCATTTTTTTTATATAGTTTGAAATCATTTTGAAAATTATATAATATATGGTTTTTTTTAAATATTTTGAAAATATATAATATATAATTTTTAAAAACATTTTTGAAAATACATATTATATTGTTTTGAAAACGTTTTTTAAATATATATAATATATAGCTTTTAAAAACATTTTGAAAAACATATATATAATTTTGAAAATTAGTTTCTAAATATATATTATATAATTTTGAAAATTAGTTTTTAAAATATATATATTATATAGTTTTGAAAATTAGTTTTTAAAAAAGTATATTATATAGTTTTGAAAATTAGTTTTTAAAAATATATTATATAGTTTTGAATTTTTTTTTTAAATATATGTTATGTGGTTTTGAAAATTATTTTTTTAAAAACATATATTGTATAGTTTTAAAAATGTTTTTAATTAATTTATTAATTTATCTATTTATTTATTTATTTATTTATTTTTTCATTTATTTATTTATTATTTGTTTCAGGTCCAGGATAGGGCCCAAGCAATCAAAGAACCGGGTTTGAACTAGCCCAATAGCATATTAGGGTTTTTTGCTTAGGGGAATTGCATAGTCAGCGCCACATAGAGCAATGGACGGTCACACATGCCGAAACGGCCGGCCGGCATCCCGGGACTGACCCATCCCGGGATGACCGGTCATACATGCACGAAGATCTCGGAACAGTCCACCACGTCCCGTTATTCTCGGGATCACAACGGCCGATGAAGGCTTATAAATGCTTTGCAAAGCCACGGTTACTGGGGGAGAACAGTAAACCCACAACGGATCGGTCGAGAACAACAATCGGCCAACAAAAGCCAAGCCACAGAACCGAGAGCCAAGAGTACACACAGAGACCAACTATCACGAACAGAACCGACGAGAACGGAAAGACCCATAAACAACCACAAAACTACATCCACAGTAAGCCAAAAACAGAAAACCCATACCATCAAACCCACACAAAAACAGAATCATCAACCAACACGAAAAAACACAAGCAACAGCCTAAAAAACCAACCGAACCAAAAACAACATAAAAAGTAAAAGGCAAGGTCCTTTTTTCATCAAGGGTCGACAAGAGCACCGTGAGTGTGGAGGAACCCCGACGAAAGAAAAGGCACCGAGAACCCGAAGCGTCACCGGCGAGGAAGGTAAAAAGGCCGAACCTTTTTGGGCTATATCTACTCTGTTCGGGGCAATCTTAGACGATTTGGTAGCCAGATTTAAGTTCTCGGGGAAGAGGCGAGTATTTTAGTGAACTTGGGTGTGTCTGGCCGCCGCTGGCGGCTGCCGGAGCGACGGCGTGTGGTGGCCGGGATTTGGCCAGCCATTGGCCGGGAAAGGCTGGTTGGGAGCTTTCTCTCGTTTAAAGAGAGGAGAGTTTTAGAGAAATGGTGAGAATGAGGGAAAAATGAGCTGATTTTGGTATTTATATACGAAGGACCAAAGTGCAATTACGGGATTGTCAAATCCTTTCCGCCGTCCCTGGTATTTTGAATCGCTTTACAATTCAGTCACCAGTTGTAAATTAGCCTCCTAATTTCCAATTTGTTTAATTTAACCCGTGTTCATTTTTTCATACTTTGTGAATTGGCCCTAAACCTTTTATTCTTTCTGTTGCAGTACATTGTTTTAAAATCCCTTAAGTCCAATTTGTTTCAATTAGATCCTAAGTTTTATTTTATTTTGTTTTATCGTCATTATTTTTTTCTCGTATTATTCTATTTTATTGCTTCTAAACCTTAACATTTTTTCGCCTTAACATTTCTTTGGAAAAGTTGTCTTTTTGTTTTCGTTGATTTATTCGTATTTTTTTTATTTTATTCCTTTTTATGTACCATATTTTTCTTTTTCTTGCAACTTTTATTTTTATTTTTCATTTTTTTAATTTGTTATTTTATTCTTTTATTTACTCTTGATCTATTTATTTATTTATTTGTTTATTTTATTTTATATTTTTATTTATTGTCGCTATTATTATCATTTTTCTTATCTAACATGTTCGATGATTTTTATAAGATTTTATAACCGATCAAAGGTAAGTAACTCGAATCGGATTTTTAAATTTCGATTTAAATTTTTAATTTTCGCGTTTAAAGACAACCGATAAATTAATTGGTACCGAAAGGGCGGTTCAAGGGTGCTAATCCTTCCTTGACCGTAATCGACTCCCGAACCCAACACATTTCTGGTACAACGCAGATCAGGTAAGATGGTGTCCGACCCACCCAAATTTGTTTTAAAGTGGTCGGTGGCGACTCCAATTCGTTTAATCCAAGTCGAAGCCCAATTTCGGGGCCCAACCGAAAGACGGTTACGACAGCTTGGCGACTCCGCTGGGGACCGGTAAGTGAGTCAGGCCAGAATTAATTTTCGGTTGTCTTTTTATGCGAAGATTGTAAATTTGAATTTTAATTTATTTATTCGATTCCAATTATTTACCTTTGATTATTTTTCCAAGTAAATAGTTGTACTAACATTTTTTTCAAGGATTTCAGATTTTTGAAAAGTTTCATCTCAGGCTCTATACCCGAGCTCCGAACCCTTTTAAGTGGGGGTGAAAGCGACGCATTCGTGTGAATTTATTCACCGCATATGCCTAGCAAGTAGCCTTCGGGATTCATATACCTTATGTCTTCGTGTGAATTTATTCACCGTGCGGGCATAAGGAATGTGTCCCCTCGAGTTTAACTTATTCCACACAAGCCTGTGATGGTTTAGGACTAAGGGTCTGGTAAGCCCAAGGGGCACCGGCAAGGAGAACTCGAGTACCGTTTTTAGAACCTAAACCGGGAGAGTACAGGGAATTAGAGCCCACCCCAAAACCTTATTCCAAACCCTAGGCTGTTTTATTTCCTACTTTATTTTCTGTTCAAAGCATGCGAACTAGACAAACATGTGGTTAGGTTTTGTTTGAAATTAGCATGCGGGATAGAGATCATGTCCGGGTAGGAATAATAAGCATGTGGGGTAGATATCATGTGGGGTAGCATTTTTCATTTTTATTATTGTTTTGATTTACTTCGCTAACCCTTTTATTTTTGTTCTCTTTTATTTTGTGTTCATCGTTTGGATCATTTAAAACGATGTGTTGATCCACCAAAAATATGTTTGTTAAACATGAATAATCTGCATTAATGGACAAAGGGGTTATAATACAATGAGATAAAAAACTCAGAAGTCCAACCGTGGTCAAAGAATACTCAAAGGCAAAGTTGCAGGGGCAATACGAGGAAAAGGTCACTGACCCGGTCGCTCCTTTTGAAAACTACAAGAACAAGATGGTGAAACCCTAGCTGAGTTGGATGCCATTACTGACGATTTCAAGAAGCAAGCTTCGGATAGTTTCTCTCGATGGAGGGCTCCAATGACACTTTCGTTAGAAATAAGCTCGGTAGAAAGTGAAAGTCGGAGATGCAGTCCTTCGAGATCTTTTTTGGGGCAAGCATCTCATTATTTGCACATTTTAGCCAAAGGAACCGGAATGGTTCGACAGGATATTCAACTAGTGAAAAAGAAGAATCAACTTGTCAGAAGCTGTACAGGATTTGTACCATCAAAAAGAGTTTTTGTCTCTTCAGACGTAACACTTTTGTCCCCAATAAGGGTTATTCAGAATAACAGGCACATTTTTTGGATCAATGCCTCGGACATTTCATGCATCATATATTTAGACATTTTGCATTTCTTATTCTCTTTACATTCACATTAACTAACATAAACATGTCTCATCAAAGGAAACAAATACTGGATACACCGCCTCAAGCATTGGACACACCCCATCCACATAACACTCGTTTGAAGAAGAAGATGATGGAAGCCATAATTACACAAATCGAGGAGAATATGTTAAAACTACAGAAGGATCTAGAAGACAAGATAAACCAGAACAGTCGAAATACTCTAGAAACAATCACAAAGAACCAAGAGTCCTTGGTTGATCAGATCGTTGCCAAGTTAATTGGCCTACAACAGACCAGTGTGCCTGGGGCAGGTTCATCGGAAGGGGTAACTATACAACCTACCCCGCAAGTAGTTATCTCACCTGAAATCCTACCAGAACTTCGAGGGGACTCATCTGCTGCAAAAACAAAGCCCTTGTCCTCTGTATTTAACCCTAGGAACAATCCGGGTTATTACCATGTACCGGATTTGGACGAAGAGGAAAAAGCGAGGAAGATGGAGGAAAAAATCAAACAATTGGAGGACCAAATGAATATAGTCAAAGGAGACCGTGACTACCATGAAATCGATGCAACGGAACTTAGTCTAGTCCCGGACTTGGTTCTTCCCCCGAAATTTAAGTCCCCGGAGTTCGAGAAGTTTGACGGGAATAGTTGCCCATCCGCTCACATCACCATGTTCTGCCGAAAGATGACAGGATATGGAGGAAACGACCAACTCCTGGTCCACTGTTTTCAGGATAGTCTGTCGGGCTCAGCCATTCGGTGGTACAACCAGCTCAGCCGATCAAATATCAAGACCTGGAAGGACCTGGCCAAGTCATTTATGGAACAATACAAGCATAACAATGACATAAGGCCAGATCGAGTTATGCTACAAAACATGGAAAAGAAGCATAACGAGAGTTTCAGGCAGTACGCACAAAAATGGAGGGACTTGGCTGTGCAAGTTCATCCACCGTTAGATGAAAAGGAAACCCGAAAACTTTTCGTGCAGACTCTGAAGGCTCCATACTTCGGGCATCTGGTGGCGATCACATCAGGAAGCTTTTCAGACTTGGTTATGGCCGGAGAAATGATTGAGTCGGCCATAAAGCAAGGCAAGATTAAGGATGGGGAAGCCAGTAAGAAGCCTCCTATGAGGGAGAGGGATGGAGAGGTTAACAACATCAAACACTCCAGCAAAGGTGTTACAATCTCCAGCCCAAAATCAACTGCAGCTGTACCGTTGGGTACTTCTAAACAAGATTCCAGGAGAGAAAGGGAACATTTCGACCCAATTCCCATGACCTACAAAGAGCTTTACCAGCAACTTCTTGACACCCATGTGGTGTGTCACCATATCCAGTAGAACCCATGAAGCCCCCGTACCCCAAGTGGTATGATGAGAATGCGTATTGTGAATATCACGGCGGAGTCCCAGGGCACACAATTGAGAACTGTTACGCATTCAAGAGGGTTGTACAAAAGATGCGTAACCAGAACTGGATCGACTTCAACAACTTGGGGGCATCCAAGTGAGGAATATCATTTCATCATTTGAGGCATTCTGTTTGACTTTGTTTTTTCTTCCATTTTTTTTTCTCAAGTTTTTGTAAAAGCATTTTAATCAAATTTATGTTACTTTAAAAGAGGTTAAGCAATGGATCATATTTGCAAATTTGTAATTCTTTGCATACCATTTGAATTAAGAAACTCTGTAAACGGTTCAAAGTTACGAATCTTTGACGAAGTAACATGATTTAAAACAAGGACTTTGACCTTATCCAGAATATACCCTCAAACACCATACCCCGCTCTTGGAATTAACCAATATACCCTTTTCCTTTTATAAGGTACGGACAACATGGGGCATCATTTGCATATGACAATTACTATGTTTTTTTATTTAAGATGTTCAATGACGATGATGATCTTTACAAATGAAAGAGTCGAGTATGTGAATCTAGTTTAGGTCAGTTGCTTGAAAATTGAACTCTAAAGATGAAATTTTTGACTTTCAACAAATACCTAGGCTATAACAGGTTCTTCTTGACAATCTTAAGAAATTAAATCCGTAAAAACTGAGCTATTCCGCTAAGGCAATTGGTTATAGAGGAAACTTGAAAGCCCTGGCCTTATGAGTAGATCACGTTCAAACCATGACATTGCTCGAAAACTTGGCAATTCGGTGTTTGCTCCACTGCTTTTGTCAGGCTGAAGACTTTGTGATAAGACGAACCCTTCAGTTAAACCTGATAAAAGTGATTATAATACTAAGCTGTCCCTCTAAAGCAATTGGTTGAACGCCCCGGCTTTATGGATTTTGCTAGCCAGACAATGGAAAAGCAAATGAAATTTATCTAAAAAAGAAATTTTCGGTAATGTTGGACTAAGGGAGTTAAGGAACACCTGTTATAGTTGACTACACACAAGCACTCAAGAATTTCATTTTTTAGACCGATATTTTTTTTGCACTGCCTTTGGTGGAAGAGCCTACAAAGCTTGAACAAATGGAAGATTTCAGAGGACTGAGATAAAAGGTCTAGTAATTGATCATGCTAGTTGCGTCATTTTGTCCACACCCAATTGAAGTGCCAAAGCATGCTGCGATATTTAAAAAATGACATTTTTTACCAAAAAACCTTAGAAAGGAGGCCAACCTAAAGCCGACTCGTCCCTTTGAACATTTGTCAAAATTTGTAACTCTGAAATCATTAAAAGAGCTCTTGATTCCTTTGATATTTTTTGAACTCACATTTACAATTTGATTCAATTGCGAACAATACTTTACAACATTTTTATCATTTCTCTCTCCTAAAACAAGAAAAATGAGAAAAACGTTTTCAAACAGAACAATCTCAGATATGAAATGTCTGTAAAACCCAAGCTCGAGAAGCAAAAGAGGCACGATCGATTCCAAGGACCAGATTGGCAGACAAAGCACGAGACTCCATCCAAGAAATAAATCATAATTCATTCATGATTGCATGCATCTTAGACATACCTAGGTGCATCACATCCATCATTTTAGCATGCATAATTTTGCAGCTTTCAGAGTCAAGCTTCGACTTCAGGATGAAGGCTACTCGACTTGCAGGCACCTTTAAAGAACAATGGTGTAACTCAGCAGCAAGAAGCTACACCTCAATCGACTTAACATATATACAGATCTCAGAACCAATTTCAGATGGGTTCGAGAACCAATTCAGATCAAATTCAGTTCAGCTCAACTCAACAATGAGCAACATGTTTTCAGTTAACACTTTCAAGCCAGATTTCAATTCCACGACGGAAGATATCCGGCTGTCAGAATTTATCAGTAGGTTTTCCCAGACCAGCTTAGGGGAACCACCTGAAGAATCATGATCGTTTTCGACCCGTAAAGGGAAGCCATTTTTAAACAAACTATTTGCAGCTTAGCTCAAGGCCAGAAGGGCTATCTGTCCACCAAGACCTTCGAGTTCGACTACGCTCAGCTCCAAGGCACATCATTTGCAGAATAGCTTAAGTCGAGAAGGGCTATCTGCCAAAGACCTTTGAGTTTGACTACGCTCAGCTCCAAGGCACATCATTTGCAGTATAACTTAAGTCAAGAAGGGTTATCTGCTAACAAAAGACCTTTGAGTTTGACTACACTCAGCTCCAAGGCACATCATTTGCAGCATAACTTAAGTCGAGAAGGGTTATCTGCCAACTAAAGACCCTTAAGTTCGATTACACTCAGCTTCAAGGGCATATCATTTACAGCATAACTCAAGGCTAGAAGGGTTATCTGTCACCAAAGACCTTTGAGTTCGACTACGCTCAGCTCCAAGGCACATCATTTGCAGAATAGCTTAAGTCGAGAAGGGCTATCTGCCAAAGACCCTCGAGTTTCTACGTTCAGCTTCGAAGGCACATCATTTGCAGTATAACTTAAGTCAAGAAGGGTTATCTGCCAACTAAAGACCCTTAAGTTCGATTACACTCAGCTTCAAGGGCATATCATTTACAGCATAGCTCAAGGCCAGAAGGGCTATCTGTCCACCAAGACCTTCGAGTTCGACTACGCTCAGCTCCAAGGTACATCATTTGCAGAATAGCTTAAGTCGAGAAGGGCTATCTGCCAAAGACCTTTGAGTTCGACTACGCTCAGCTCCAAGGCACATCATTTGCAGTATAACTTAAGTCAAGAAGGGTTATCTGCTAACAAAAGACCTTTGAGTTCGACTACACTCAGGTCCAAGGCACATCATTTGCAGCATAACTTAAGTCGAGAAGGGTTATCTGCCAACTAAAGACCCTTAAGTTCGATTACACTCAGCTTCAAGGGCATATCATTTACAGCATAACTCAAGGCTAGAAGGGTTATCTGTCACCAAAGACCTTTGAGTTCGACTACGCTCAGCTCCAAGGCACATCATTTGCAGAATAGCTTAAGTCGAGAAAGGCTATCTGCCAAAGACCCTCGAGTTCGACTACGTTCAGCTTCGAAGGCACATTATTTGCAGTATAACTTAAGTCAAGAAGGGTTATCTACCAACTAAAGACCCTTAAGTTCGATTACACTCAGCTTCAAGGGCATATCATTTACAACATAGCTCAAGGCCAGAAGGGCTATCTGCCCACCAAGACCTTCGAGTTCGACTACGCTCAGCTCCAAGGCACATCATTTGCAGTATAGCTTAAGTCGAGAAGAGCTATCTGCCAAAGACCCCCAAGTTCGATTACACTCAGCTTCGAGGGCACATCATTTGCAGCATAGCTTAAGTCGAGAAGGGCTATCTGCTAAAGACCTTCGAGTTCGATTATATTCAACTTAGAGGCAAATCAAGCTTACAGAATAGCTCAAGGCAAGAAGGGCTATTTGTCAATAAAACTGTCGAGTTCGATTCCAATCAGCTCGATGACACCTCAATCACACTACTGTCCGGCTGTAATCGAGGTTTTCGAGTCCAGAAGAAGACCTGGGTTAACCGTGCCTCAGTGATAAAAAAATCGTTTTTCAGCAACATAGCTTAAGTCGAGAAAAGCAATTTGTCAACGAAGACATTTCTGAGTTCGATTCCGTTCAACTCAAGGGCCTATCAACCATATGGTAGAGTCAATGAACTACTTTACAGTCGAATTTTTAACCAAGGTCTTTAAACCGAGAAGAAGATCGAGGTTGACTACAATTGGGCAACGAGAAGCCACGTTCCAATTCAAATTCCAGACTACGGTTTCAATTCCAAATCATTTCACGATGGACTCGACTTCGCGACGGAGGAGCCATCCGCAGCTCAAATTCGACAGGGAGTTATTCCTAATTCAAATCAATTCTCAAATCTATCGAATGAAAATTTGTGTCCCTTTTGTCTTTGCCCTATTTTTCGTTCCACGAAAAAGGACAAAGAGGGGCAGCTGTAGACACCAATTTTCGTCCATTTTTTTTATAGTTGAAATCATTTTGAAAATTATATATATGGTTTTTTTAAATATTTTGAAAATATATAATATAATTTTTAAAAACATTTTTGAAAATACATATTATATTGTTTTGAAAACTTTTTTTAAATATATATATATAGCTTTTAAAACATTTTGAAAACGTATATATATTTTGAAAATTAGTTTCTAATATATATTATAATTTTGAAAATTAGTTTTTAAAATATATATTTATAGTTTTGAAAATTAGTTTTTAAAAAAGTATATTATATAGTTTTGAAAATTAGTTTTTAAAAATATATTATATAGTTTTGAATTTTTTTTTTAAATATATGTTATGTGGTTTTGAAAATTATTTTTTTAAAAACATATATTGTATAGTTTTAAAAATGTTTTTAATTAATTTATTAATTTATCTATTTATTTATTTATTTATTTTCATTTATTTATTTATTATTTGTTTCAGGTCCAGGATAGGGCCCAAGCAATCAAAGAACCGGGTTTGAACTAGCCCAATAGCATATTAGGGTTTCTTACTTAGGGGAATTGCATAGTCAGCGCCACATAGAGCAATGGACGGTCACACATGCCGAAACGGCCGGCCGGCATCCCGGGACTGACCCATCCCGGGATGAATGGTCATACATGCACGAAGATCTCGGAACAGTCTACCACGTCCCGTTATTCTCGGGATCACAACGGCCGATGAAGGCTTATAAATGCTTTGCAAAGCCACGGTTACTGGGGGAGAACAGTAAACCCACAACGGATCGGTCGAGAACAACAATCGGCCAACAAAAGCCAAGCCACAGAACCGAGAGCCAAGAGTACACACAGAGACCAACTATCACGAACAGAACCGACGAGAATGGAAAGACCCATAAACAACCACAAAACTACATCCACAGTAAGCCAAAAACAGAAAACCCATACCATCAAACCCACACAAAAACAGAATCATCATAACCAAACACGAAAAAACACAAGCCAACAGCCTAAAAAACCAACCGAACCAAAAACAACATAAAAAAGTAAAAGGCAAGGTCCTTTTTTCATCAAGGGTCGACAAGAGCACCGGGAGTGTGGAGGAACCCCGACGAAAGAAAAGGCACCGAGAACCCGAAGCGTCGCCGGCGAGGAAGGTAAAAAGGCGAACCTTTTTGGGCTATATCTACTCTGTTCGGGGCAATCTTAGACGATTTGGTAGCCAGATTTGAGTTCTCGGGGAAGAGGCGAGTATTTTAGTGAACTTGGGTGTGTCTGGCCGCCGCTGGCGGCAGCCGGAGCGACGGCGTGTGGTGGCCGGGATTTGGCCAGCCATTGGCCGGGAAAGGCTGGTTGGGAGCTTTCTCTCGTTTAAAGAGAGGAGAGTTTTAGAGAAATGGTGAGAATGAGGGAAAAATGAGCTGATTTTGGTATTTATATACGAAGGACCAAAGTGCAATTACGGGATTGTCAAATCCTTTCCGCCGTCCCTGGTATTTTGAATCGCTTTACAATTCAGTCACCAGTTGTAAATTAGCCTCCTAATTTCCAATTTGTTTAATTTAACCCGTGTTCATTTTTTCATACTTTGTGAATTGACCCTAAACCTTTTATTCTTTCTGTTACAGTACATTGTTTTAAAATCCCTTAAGTCCAATTTGTTTCAATTAGATCCTAAGTTTTATTTTATTTTGTTTTATCGTCATTATTTTTTTCTCGTATTATTCTATTTTATTGCTTCTAAACCTTAACATTTTTCGCCTTAACATTTCTTTGGAAAAGTTGTCTTTTTGTTTTCGTTGATTTATTCGTATTTTTTTTTTATTCCTTTTTATGTACCATATTTTCTTTTCTTGCAACTTTTATTTTTATTTTTCATTTTTTTTAATTTGTTATTTTATTCTTTTATTTACTCTTGATCTATTTATTTATTTATTTGTTTATTTTATTTTATATTTTTATTTATTGTCGCTATTATTATCATTTTTCTTATCTAACATGTTCGATGTTTTTTATAAGATTTTATAACCGATCAAAGGTAAGTAACTCGAATCGGATTTTTAAATTTCGATTTAAATTTTTAATTTTCGCGTTTAAAGACAACCGATAAATTAATTGGTACCGAAAGGGCGGTTCAAGGGTGCTAATCCTTCCTTGACCGTAATCGACTCCCGAACCCAACACATTTCTGGTACAACGCAGATCAGGTAAGATGGTGTCCGACCCACCCAAATTCGTTTTAAAGTGGTCGGTGGCGACTCCAATTCGTTTAATACAAGTCGAAACCCAATTCCGGGGCCCAACCGAAAGACGGTTACGACATAAATATCATTATATTTTGATTTTTACGTTAAAATGTCATTAATTCTACTAATTTTTGAAGACCTTGGAAATTGAGCATATGACCTTATAAAGATTGATCTGATTTTAAATGTTTTGGGATTTTTTAAAATGTCGCGTGTTTAGTTCTTAATACCTTCAAAAATAGATTAAGTTTTTTGACCAATAGAGTTAATAACATGTTAACGAATGGATAAAAATGGAATAATACTAACAATTTTTGGATTGATATAGTATATTTTAAAGTTCATAGACCAATTTAGAATGTGACCATAATTTGACTTATATAATTTAAGTATGCCTCATATTATAGATGAACCCAAAGAGGTTAGTAGGGACAGTCGTCCCTTTAAAATTTTAAATTCTCATGTAATATAGATAATTTTTAATATATTTTCTATTGGTAATATGTTTTTGCTCTTTAAAATTTTATAGGGTCATCCTCTAGCATAGAATATTCCGTCCCTATCCTATATCAAGTTTGGAATGACCTAATTGATATGATACTAATACTTTAAAATCAAGTACCAACAACTTGTTGGTCTAGTGGGATTAGACACTAAAATTCTTAAGCAAGGTCAAGGGTTTCAATCCCGACATTTGCGAATGGAGCAAAATTGGGTTGGGAGGATCGTCATCACCTTTGCAATACCCGATTCAGATTAGTTAATTAATAAATCGAATACCGGAGTTATAAAATACTTTAGAGTCAAGTGTTTGTACTTGGTATAGCAGTTACAAAGGTAGATAAGAACATTGATGCATGCACTGAAACGCCCCCAACATATGCACCTGCAACTCGCCACGACAGGATCAGAGAGATGGTTCACAGTTGACAAATGGGTAGGTTTTAGTTAAACAGAAGAATCGCAATAAATGTATATTTGTGTATCTATGCATGTTTGTATGTATGAAATGAACTCTTTTTGGGTTGGGCAATCTGCTTTTACAGTAATGGTCCCAATACATCTAAATATCAAGTTACAGCATTCGACTGTGAGTGCTCCGCTAAAAATCAGGTAAAGTTTTCAATTCGGTCCTTTCAAGTCGTCCACATGCACATTTATGACCTAACTGCATCCACCAGCTAACAAGGAACTCATTTTTAATAACCATACTTACTTGTATGTCCAACTTTTATATATATACATATATATGTATATTATCCAAGTTCATTTTTTTAAATAATCATATCAATAAATCTATCAATTTCAGAACCACCAAAAGTTTAGAAGGCCTTGAGTAGGTGTTGAAAAAAGGCTACCTTTGTAGGCTAACGTATCTTTTCATCTTTCAAACAAAGGGTTGATATTGAATGTATTTTCGAGGTTAAATTATAGTTTTAAAGATGTAAAATTAAGATTGACAATATTAAACGATGTTTTTAAAATTTGACCGGACCTTAAACCGGTGAAGGTACTGGTTCATTGATTCAACTGTGGTTCAATCGGGTTGAACCGATTTATATAAAATAATATTTTTTTTAAATTTTACATAATATTCAAAGCAATATTAATATATATATCACTCTTTTTAAGTTTACAATATTAAAATGTATAAAAATATCACAAGTTATAACATTTATAAGTTAAATACCATAAAATCAAGTGAAACAAAATGATTTAAACAACTACAACATAATATTTAAGGTCAATACCTAATGAAATTCATCAACAACTAAATAAAAAAGTACATAATTGATACAAATATCAATCATCATAATATTCATTAAAATCGATTCCCTCAAATTCCAAAATATTGGGAAAAGCTTCTTCATTAGTTGAAGTATTGAATTACCACCGCCATCACCACTTTAAACTCCATAGCATCACTTTGAACTTAAAAGTCCATAACATCAAGATCTTCATCACCTAACAATATAATAAATAAATACAAAGTTAAATTTAAATTCTTAAACAATACTTAACAATTAAAAGTAAAAGTGTAAAACATATTAAATAATAAATATAATTATATAACTAAAATCAGAAAATAAATTTGGGACTGAAAAAAATCATAACAAATGACGTCGTTTGGTTTAATTTAAAAAAAAGAATCAGCGGTTCACACTGATTTTGCCGGTTCCCAGCCAGTTCACATCGGTTTTGCCGGTTTCCAACTGGTTCTACCGATTCTTTAGCGATTCATTATAAACTGGTTTTAAAGGCTGATCGAACTGGACAGACAATCAGTTCCCGATTCAACCGGTCGAACCGGCCGGTCCAATTTTGATAACATTGATATTAAATAATCCAAATTTGAAACGATAAAAAAATAATTTACCTAACTCAACCAAAAACCAACCTAATTGTACATCTTTCCTTTAATCTAGATATGCAAGTAGCAGCGTATTTCATTGAGAAAAAAAAAAGTAACACCAAATACTAATCTGTTCACCCATGGTTTTCAGAACCGGATCGGTTAGCGAACCGGTCATACTATCAGTTCACTGGTTCAACCGGTCGAATAGATCTGACCGGTCGAAAGAACCGGACGACGTCATAATTATTTAAAAAATTAAATAAAAATACCAAAAATATTTAATAAAAAATATTTTTTTATATCACAAGTCATATTCAAAGCAAATCATAACATATATAAGTTAAAAACTATAAAATCAAGTGAAACAAAATAATTCAAATTAATTACAACATAATATTTAAGGTAAAACATATTAAATAATAAATATAATTATATAACTATAATTAAAAAATAAATTTGAGGTTAAAAAATCATAACAAAATGATATTGTTTGGTTTAATTTTTTTTTAAAAACAATCCCACATGACTAAGAAACATAGAAGAGCATCCCAAAAGTCTAAAGAGTAAAAATATGAGAACAAAACAATCTCACATTACTAAGAAACATAGAAGATCATCACAACTAACTTCTATAAATAATAAAGGTAATTTGACATTCAAAATCATTGAGCCTTTTGGTGAGCATTGAGTGAACTATTCTTTCACTTCAATCAAGCTCGAATTTTAGGCTTCAATCGAACTTCTAATTTTTTTTAATTCAAGCCTTTTTGAGTTCAAGTTTCAATATTATATTTCGAGTTTGAGTTGAACTTGATAATTTTTAGCTTGTGATTTTAGTTGAGTTGAGCTTACTTTTAAAGTTTTCAAGTTCGAGTCGAGCTCAGCAATACTCGAGTTCGACTTGACTCGTTTAACAAACGACGTTTGATTTGATTTTTTTAATAAAAAAAACAAAAATCCCAATTTTTTCCTGGTTTTCAGCCGGTCCGGTTCGAACGGTTCAACGGTTCTGGCCGGTTCACTAATAGCGGTTCAACCGGTTTAGATTAAACCGGACTAAGGACTAAGCAACGATTCCCGGTTGAACCGACCGGTCCGGTCCGGTATTCAAAACAGAGTGTTCACCTCTATTCCATAGTCAGAGATGGCATATGCTATTTGAATTGAGATACTGGTTCTTATGACATAATTCAAAGAAATACTAATCACCACTACTTTTAAGGCTTTAAGCCTTACTATTGTTGATGAGATCTGCAACTTTCTTGAGCTTAGCCGCAGCGTTTTCGCAACTGGGGTTGTGCAAATGGAAGACATGACCCTCTCCTTTAGCCTCCATCAGCTCCACTTCACCTCCCCATCCACTTTGCTTCAACTTCTCGCAGTAATACACGCCTCTATGTTTCAAAATATCCTTTTCAGCTACGCAAACGAGCACCCGGTTGCACCCCAAGCTCCCGAAGCTCGGGTCATCAATGGGGTTGATACATTGATCATCGGACCCACTGGTATTTGGATTGGACAATCGCCAGTGTATCTATTTTGTCCCTTACGGCCGGATCCTTAGTCTCGTCGGCGATTGGTTCTTTCCCCCAGAAATAAGGATGAGCTAAAACGATGCCCTCGAGATGGACACCGGCGATCTTTTCTTTTTTCATTTTAACAGCCATGTGGTGGGCAATATTAGCACCGGCGCTATCACCCGAGAAAAAAACGTTGTTTAAATCGTCGTGGCGGTTCAGCAATTCTTCAGGGCCGTTACCGTCGCGACCCATTTAACGGCGTCCCACGAATGGTCGTAGGCGGCGGGGAGGGGGTGCTCCCGTGCTAGTCGGTAATCGACGGAGACTGCCACGATATTAGCTTCGGCGACCAAGGCGTTTAAGTAAACTGTCATACGTGGGGAAGTAGGCGGTCTCTATGCAAAAGGCTCCACCGTGGAAATAAACGAGGAGAGGGAGTTTTCCAGCGGCGTTTGGGGGGATGTAAGTCCTCACTGACTTGGAGATTTCTTGGGAGTACACGATGTCTTTGGATTCGACGTTGGTTTTGGGGTCGATGGCCGGTAGTACGATTTGAGTGCCTAAAAACCTCTCGATGCGACCGTCCTTGTAGGCCCGGAGCATCGGAGGGAAATCGGTGACTATTTCTGATGCAGCGGATTCCATGGCAGTGAAAAAAGATAAAGATAAACAAGCACTCAAATTGGAGGGATCTTGTTTATTGCTTTGAGGATATACAGTGACTATACTGGATCACAAAGATCTTATAATACTCAAATTTTGATTGGCTGCTCAAAAGGAAAGGTGGAAATGGCAAAATTTTGTTTCTTTCTTCTCCTTTGTCAAGATAATTTATAAATTAATCTATAGTTTTTCGGGTAAAGTGCATAAATCGTCGTTCGTTTATAAAACGTTTGTTATATTAAATTATTTGAATATTAAAAATTATAAATTAATTTTTTATTATATAATATTATTTTTTTGAGTTTTTCAATTATTAAAAATCATAAAAAATGGTTAATTAACTATTTATTTGTTCTAAATTCGTTAGTTTTTGTTTAAATATAAATGATCTTCTCAATTAAACATTAGTTTACTCACTAGGATATGATAAAATCGATGTTTATTGACAATGCAGTTACTTTTAAGTATTGGTTCAACAATATAATGTTTTCAAGTATTAACTCAACAACATAATGCAATCAGAAATTCAATATATAAAATACATCTAAAACAATTATATGATAAGATTTTATCATATCTCAGTGAACATGTTAACATCCAGCTAAAACGATCACCAGTTTTTTTTAACAGAAAAAGATAAAATTTTAACATATAAATAGTCGGATGATTAATTTATAACATTTAGTAATAAAAAGATTCAACAAAGGAGTGTCTTATAGTGAAAGAGTCATTTTATAACTTTAAATAGTCAATATACTCAATACAAAAATTAACAGAGTTATAAATCATTAGTTTGGCTTAATGAATAATTCGATTCATAAAATATACATTTTGTTCTTAATTTGGTAACATATGTTTTATTATTACATTTTAGTACCCCCAAAGAATGACTTCATTATAGATTTAACCTAAAAATTTAACTACATTAAAAAAAATCAACCAACAAAAAATAACATGCTAGATGGACACAAATTGGAGAGAGTTGGTCGGATTTTTGTTTAATCTGACCCAATTCGCCTTTTGAAGTAAAATACATATTTGAACTAATACAAATATATATAATATGTATACATATATTAATTTTTATTCAATAAAATATGAATCTAATTAAAAATATATATAAGAGATTTTTTTATTATAAATATATTTAAAATATAAAGAATAAATACATTATTATTTCAATTTGAATCAAATATTTTTGTTTTAATTTTTTTTAATGAAATAAGAAGAAACAGTAAGTTACTTCAAGCTAATTTTCATGTTGCCTGTGTCGTAACCGGTCTTCGTCCGGGCACGAAATATTATTTTTGGCGGGGAAATTGATGTGAATAAATGGTTTTGAAAATAATTTGGGAGTCGCCATCGGCCTTTTGGGTCAGGTAGGTCGAATACCTAAAAATTATTTTTTTTAAAGAGTTTTAAGAAAACACCAATTAAAAAAAATGAACTGATCGCATTTATAACCAAAAATTCGTTCTTTTTAATAATAAAAAGGGATTCGTGGTCGGTTACGTTTAGGGAAGGATTAGCACCCCTACAACGCCCAAAATTGGTACTTTTTAATTATAAATTGTCTCTATTATTAAAATTATAAAAATTCAAAAATATATTTAATTTATAATTCTATTATTTCAAAATTATAAAAAAAATATTTATTTAAAAATATCTGAAAAGAATTTCTAGGTGCCTTAAGACAGCTCTTTTCTTTGATATTGATAAATATTAATTTTAATAATATTGTTTACTTTTTAATTTTAAAATATCAGAATAGGACATCCAGTTGTATTAAGACTGTCCTTTTCTTGATATTAAAAATAATATTTAAAAAAATACTATTTATTATATATTTATAAAAATATTTAAATTTAATAATATAATAAAAATATAAATATTACTAAAACAATATATTTAAAAACAATAAAATAAATGAAAACATATAAAATAACTAAAAAAATAAAATTAAAAATCTAATTCATTAATCTAATTATAGGGATTAAATATGTTATTTCTTTATTTGGTGACTAAAATAAATTATCTAAAATTTGGATATTAGAATCAAATAAATTAAAAATATAAATAAGGATTAAAATTATTTATTAAAATTAATGGATTAAATCTGTAATTTATCCTAAATATATTATTTTAATATGAAGGACTAAAATAAATAAAATTAAAATTCGAAGACTAAATTAAAAATATTATAAATTCAATTTAGTGACTAAATGTAAAATTTACAAATACGAAGGACTGCGGACGGGGTTTAACTATTCATAATTACGCGCATAGTCCTTCCCGAAATGACGTCGTTCGGGAAGGACTATAAGAGTCCAAATCGGCTGGCCCGAAGGGCCAACCATTTCATTCCTCATTTCCTTCTCTCTCTCTAAACCGAGAGAGTTTAAAAACTCTCTCGCCTCTCTCTAGCTTCCCTCACCGGAGGGAAGCCGGTCACCGGTCGGCCACCGTGTGCCGCCGTGATTATCACCGCCGGCCACCGTATCCGGTGGCCGGAAAATTGTATTTTGACACCATTAAATAGATCGGGACGTCTTAAGGACGTTTCCGGTATTCTTTTTCCTTAAGAAGCTCCCAATCGGAGCAAATCTACAAATATACCTTCGGTTTTTGTTGGTTTGACGAGATCGGTGGTCGAGGCTCCTCGGTAAGTCTCCTCTTCCTTTTTCTTTTTTTTTTTGGTTTTCTTGCTGCTGAGATCGTTGGTAATAGTTTGGATTTTCTCTGTTTTTTTTTTCTATATCTCTTTCTCGTCTTTTTTTTTTCTGTCTCTCTGTCTCGTTGTATATCTCTGTCTTCCTTTTTCCTCTTTTTTTTTTTCGCAGGTGGGTGGTGGCTTTTATAGCCACCACCGGTGTTCGTCTCGGACCGGTCCGAAGAGGGGCTTCGGTGAGTCACCGGACTACCAGTGGTGACTCACCCCGTAGCCTTGCATGGACGGCTGGTATATGATCTTCTGGAGTCTTCGGTTGGGATGTGGCAGCGGCGGAGGCGGCGAGGGCTGTCGGCAGCCGCGTGGCCCTAGGGTATCAAACCCTAGGGTTTCCTTCTGGCATCATCTGGACCGTTGGATCTTATCAGATCCAACGGCTGTGAGCTGAGGCGGCTGATCAAATTAGGGTTAGGAAACCCTAACTGGAAACCCAAATATTTAGGGTTTCTGGTGGATTTGGACCGGTTTTAGTTGGTTTGTAACTGGGCCGGTTTAATTGTAATTGGTTTGTAATTTATATGGATTTAATATATTTAATAATAATAGTAAAAATATAATAATAATAATAATAATAATAATAAAAATAATATAATATATTAATAATGATAATAATATTAGTAATAATAATAATAATAATAATAATAGGATAAAAATAGTATCTTCAGCTGCCCCTCTTTGCCCATTCTTGTGTTAACAAGAATAGGGCAAAGATGAAAGTAATAAAATTTTTTCCATTTGACTTTACTTGATCATAATGGAGATATTGAGTAAATTCTTCTCTCTCTCCAATAAGTTCTTCTTATTATGAACTTTCTGCTGGGGATGATGATGACCTCCTTTCTGTGATAGAGTCATTCAAAAGGTTGAATAAGCTATTGATGAGTTCTTCTCATTATGAACTTTCTCTTCTTTCTTCAGATAATATCAAACAAAGGTTGAACAAGCTCTTCTCATTATGAACTTCTTCTTCCTTCTTCAGATGAGTTCTTTTCATTCATGAACTTTCTCTGGCAATGTTGATCCATCAATGATGAATTTAAACAAAAAGTTGAACAAGTTTTCTCATTATGAACCTCTTCTTCCTTCTTCAGATGAGTTCTTCTCATTATGAACCTTCTCTGGTAATGTTGATCCATCAAATGATGAATTAAACAAAAAGTTGAACAAGTTCTTCATTATGACCTCTTCTTCCTTCTTCAGATGAGTTCTTCTCATTATGAACCTTCTCTGGTAATGTTGATCCATCAAATGATGAATTTAAACAAAAGTTGACAAGTCTTCTCATTATGAACCTCTTCTTCCTTCTTCAGATGAGTTCTTCTCATTATGAACCTTCTCTGGTAATGTTGATCCATCAAATGATGAATTTAAACAAAAAGTTGAACAAGTCTTCTCATTTGAACTTCTTCTTCCTTCTTTAGATGAGTTCTTCTCATTATGAACTTTCTCTGGAAAAGATGATCCACCAAATGATGGATTCAGGTAAAAGGTTGAACAAATTCTTCTCATTATGAACTTCTTCTTCCTTCTTCAGATGAGTTCTTCTCATTATGACTTTCTCTGGGAAAGATGATCCACCAAATGATGGATTCAGGTAAAAGGTTGAACAAATTCTTCTCATTATGAACTTCTTCTCCTTCTTCAGATGAGTTCTTCTCATTATGAACTCTACCTTGCAATGTTAATCTTTCAAATGATAGATTTGATCTTTGCTAAAATCTTGAAATTCCTGTTAAAAATTCAACAAGAATAAAATGAATGAAAATGCACCTATTTTTGTAACACCTAAAATATGATGCATGAATGTTAAGTTATTGATTTCAGATTGGTGAACTGAGTATTTCTTCAGTTGTAGAAACACAATAGATCTTCTTCTTCAAATCAGAGAATCTATCATCTTTGACAAATAAAATATAGATATAATGTCACAAAACCTCTTGAGAATAAAACTCAATAGTATAGGCTCTTGAAAAGCTTGCATTCAGGCAACATGTGATTCTGATAACAATTCATCTGATATGAGTGACCTTTCAAGATGATTTCACAGATACGATAGTTCTTCTAATACCAAGAAAATCTTGAATTCTGATTCTGATGAAGAGAATAACTGTATATTTGACAAAATGGGATTCTCAGAGGCTGAAACTTCAAATAGCCCTGGGGGAATGTGGTCCAGATTCATCAATTGCAGAATTGGCAAATTTTATATGTGCTTCTCAAATGACTAAGGCTGCTGATGCACTTCTTCTGGTAAAAAAAATGGGAAGTCATTATGTAATGATCCCAATTATAAGAAAAGGTGAAACTTGAGCTATGATTTTTGAGAAATGAATAAGCAAACGAATCTTGAAAAGAAACTTCTTAATGAAGACGATCATGCAGTTCATCTTTTAATTCCAATGATTGGTTCTGTAATTTCTACCAAACCAGATTAGATAACTCAAAGAACACTTCCAGAAGATGCTATGAACATATTCATTTTCCCACTTCAATGATTGATTATGTCCAACCAGATCAGATAACTCAAAGAACACTTCCAGAAGATGCTATTGGCAAATTCATCTTCCAAATTCAATGATTGGTTCTGCCAAATCAGATCAGATAACTCAAAGAACACTTCCAGAAGATGCTATGACACATTCTTCTTCCAAATTCAATGATTGGTTCTGCCAAATCAGATCAGATAACTCAAAGAACACTTCCAGAAGATGCTATGAACTATTCATTTCCCACTTCAATGATTGGTTCTGCCAAATCAGATCAGATAACTCAAAGAACACTTCCAGAAGATGCTATGAACATATTCATTTCCCACTTCAATGATTGATTATGTCCAACCAGATCAGATAACTCAAATAACACTTCCAGAAGATGCTATGAACATATTCATTTGTTCTATTTAATGTTTTGACTGGGATATCACGTAATTATTCGATGTAGAGCCGAATTTGTAGATTTGAAGCATTTCCATGCTATTACACTGAAAAGGGCTATATAATTCTGCCATTAAAAACAAAGTTTTTCTTATTATGCTTCATCCATGTGCTGATGCTTTTCCATTGACAAAGAAATGATGGCTTTCTTGGAATCCTAGAACAAAGTTGAACTGTTTATAAACTGTACATGAAGTGCCAAATTGACAGAAAGGATCTGTAAGGCTTTTGAAGCTTATGACAATGAGCCACCTTCGAGTGTCCAGAAGTATGTTCTTGATGAGTGCTGAAAATGGAATCTAGTATGGGTTGGAAGGAATAAAGTTACTCCACTTGAACCTGATGAGGTGGAAATGCTTCTAGGTTTCCTTAAAAACCATATACAAGGATCTGTATAGAAACATGTTTCCTAGTGATATCAATGTCTTTTTTGCTGGAATCAGTACTGCAAAGATCATCTTCTACTGTTTAGTATATATTTGAAAAATGTGCAAGAACTGAATGGTGATCGGTTGGAGCAATTGATGAGTAGATTTGGCGAATTCGACCTCGTTGTCGGTAGCACCACTTGTAACAATCTTGATGTTCATGGCTCTAGGCTAGTGATGATTTGACTACTTTGTATTCCATGTATTTAAAAGTATTAACATAAAGGATATTCAGAATCTTTAAATTATTTCAAAATTATGTTAATTCAATAGAAAGAATAAATTGAATTTCCAAAAATAAATTTAATCTCAAATAAATTGAACTTGAAATATAGAATTGTATTCAAAGTTATGGCAAGCATAAGAATGATAAAATTCAAATGTCTCAACAAATTATAAGCATAATTATTTCTAATTATCAGTTGACACAATTTAGAGATGATGTAAGCTTTGTCTGGAAGATCTTAAACGTTGTTTAAAATGCTTGTAGACGTGAAGTTTCTCCCAAACTGTCAAAATCTAAGAGAGTTCAATTGCCAGATGCCTAATATCAACCTGCATTTGAGCCGCCTTTTCAGGTTTTCAACTCAAATCCTCATTTGGTTACAAGATGCCCTTTGCGGGTTTTCACCTTGACCCCCTTTCTTTTTCTTCTCTTTTTTTCATTTCTATTTTTTTCTTTTCTTTTTTCTTTTCTTTTCTTTCTTTTCTTTTCTTTTTCCTTCAAGCATAATATTTCTTGACAGAATCCGAGTTTATTGGATTTCTCAGAATTTCCATCCATTCTGCCAAGATCAACGCTCCTCCGGAAAAGGCCTTTTCACAACGTATGGCCCTTCCCAATTAGGCATCCATTTCCCACGGAAATCTTTATGTATAGGCAAGATCTTTTTTAATACTAGATCACCCTCTTGGAATTCTCTTGGATGTACTTTTTTGTCATGAGACTTCATCATCCGTTTTCTGATACATCTGTCCATGGCAAATAGCTTTCAATCTTTTCTCCTCAATAAGGTTCAATTGATCAACTCTAGCTTGGATCCATTCATATTCATCCAATTTTGTTTCTCTCAATATTCGAGCGATGGAATCTCAACTTCAATTGGTAAGACTGCTTCCATCCCGTAGACTAAAGAAAAAGGCGTTGCCCCAGTAGATGTTTCGAACATTAGTTCGGTATGCATATAGAGCAAAAGGTAACTTCTCGTGCCAATCTTTGTAAGTTTCAGTAGTCTTTGTAATGATTCTCTTGATGTTCTTATTTGCTGCTTCAACTCCATCATCTTTGGACGATATGCCACTGAATTTGCATGTTTGATCTTGAACTGTGCACAAAGTTCGGTCATCATTTTGTTGTTCAGGTTCAAAGCATTGTCTGTAATGTCTTCTCTGGTAGGCCATATCGCCAACTACTTTCTTTATGAATTTGCAGACTGTGGACCTCTTAATATTAGTGTATGAAGCAGCTTCAACCCATTTGGTAAAATAATCAATTGCCAAGGATGAAACAATGTCCATTCGATGCTTTTGGTGTGATTGCTCCAATGACATCTATTCCCCACATAGAATGGCCAGGGTGCTGTCATTACATGTAAAGGTGATGGGGGTACATGAATCTTCTGCATATATCTGGCATTTATGACATTCCTTGCGTAATCAATGCAATCTGTGTACATAGTAGCCCAATAGTATCCATATCTCATTATTTTTCTGGCCATGGAAAGACCATTTGCATGTGTTCCACATATTCCACTGTGTACTTCTTCAATGACATTTCGAGCTTCACTGGTATTTAAACATCTCAACAGCATTTGATCACTGCTTCTTCTATACATAATCTCTCCATCAAGAAAATATCCAGCAGCCATTCTTCTCAAGGTTCTTTTATCAAGTTCTGATGCATTTGGTGGATAACTTTGATTTTTGTATATTGCAGGATATCATGATACCATGGTTTACCATCTACCTCTTCTTCCACACTATAACAATGTGCAGGAATTTCATATACTTGCATTTTGATTGGCATCATTCAACTTTCTTAGTTGCCTGAAACATAGCAGCTAATGTAGCCAAAGCATCTGCCATTTGATTTTCTTCCCGAGGGAGATAATTGAATGTAACTTTCTCAAATTCTTTCACTAATTCGAGGGTAAATTTCGGTATTCCAACAATTTGGGATCTTTTGTTTCCCATTCTCCTCGCAATTGATACACCACCAAAGATGAATCCATATATCTTGAGACATTTGATTTTTCTTTCTATAGCTGCTTCAATCCCATGACACAAGCTTCATATTCCGCCATGTTATTGGTGCAAAAGAACTCCAGTCTACTTGTAAAGGGATAATAAACATTTTCAGGAGAATTAACACTGCCCCGATTCCTCGTCCCAAAGCATTAGATGCTCCATCAAAGTAAAGCTTCCAAGTTGCAAATGCATCATTTGTTTTGACTTCTTCATTCATGGATATGCATAACAATCTTCATCGGGAAAATTAAGTTCAAAGGCTGATAATCATTTGATACACGACTGGCCAAAAATCAGCTATGACACTTCCTTTTATCGCTTTTTGGTTGACATATACAATATCAACTCAGATAATAACATCTGCCATCTAGCCATTCTGCCGTCAAGCTGGTGATTCCATTAAGAACTTTAAAGGATCAAGTTTGGATATCAACCAAGTAGTATGGTATAACATATATTGTCTGAGTCTTCGAGTAGTCCACCAAAGCACACATAATTTTTGTATTGGTGGATATCGAACTTCAATCAGTAAATTTTGCTCAATAATAAATAGCTTTTTCTTTCCTTCCTGATTCATCATGCTGTCCTAGTACACATCCCATCGAATTTTCGAAGACCGTCAAGTAGAGAATTAATGGTCTATCAGGTATTGGTGATACTAAAATTGGGGCATTGGATAAATATTTCTTAATAATATCCAAAGTTTCTTGACATTTTTCATTCCAGACTTCAGGATTATTCTTTCGAAGTAATTTGAACACTGGATCACATTTGTCAGTCAATTGAGAATAACCGAGATATATAATTTAATCTCCCCAAAAAGCCTCGAACTTCTTTTTTTGTGTTGGGTGGTGGAAGATCTTGAATTGCTTTGACTTTATCTGGATCAATCTCAATTCCTTTTTTGCTGACCACAAATCCCAAGAGTTTTCCGGAATTTACCCCAAAAGTGCATTTAGCAGGGTTAAGCTTTAATTGATACTTCCTCAATCTCTGGAAAAGCTTCCTCAGATTTTGAATATGTTCTTCTTCCGTTCTGGATTTGGCAATCATGTCATCTACATATACTTCAATCTCTTTGTGCATCATGTCATGAAACAAAGTTACCATGGCTCTTTGATATGTTGCCCCTGCATTTTTCAATCCAAATGGCATCACTTTATAACAGAATGTGCCCCACATGGTTATAAATGTTGTTTTCTCCATGTCTTCAGGATTCATTTTTATCTGATTATATCCTGAAAAGCCATCCATAAATGAAAACCATGCATGCCCTGCAGTATTGTCCACCAATGTATCTATGTGGGGTAATGGAAAAACTATCTTTCAGACTAGCTTTGTTGAGATCTCTGTAATCCACACATTCGAACTTTTCCATTTTCTTTGGTACGGGAACAATGTTGGCTACCCATTCTGGGTATTTAGATGCCTGTAGGAAACCTGCATTGATTTGCTTCATCACTTCTTTGATTTGCAACAACATTTCTGGCCTCATTCTTCTGAGCTTTTGTTGGACTGGTTTATATTCTGGATTGATTGGAAGCTTATGTATCACTATATCTGTGCTCAACCAGGCATATCTTGATAGGACCAGGAAATATATCTTTGAACTCTTGAAGGAGATTTATCAATTCTTGTTTTATCGGGATTGTCAGAATAGTACCAATTTTCACCTCTTTTCTTTCTTTATCTGTTCCCAAATTCACAGTTTCAACCTCTTCTTTGTGTGGTAGAATTTGTTTGTCCTCTTTTTCTACCAATCTTAATAGTTCAGTAGGAACATCACATTCCAGTTCATCTTCACAAACCATTGATTTCTTCCAGACATATAGGCTGCTCTAAATTTATCACTGGATTAAATCTAGGAATAAACATGCTATTAACACGGTGACACCCTGCAAATTTAAGTCGGAACATTTCCGAAAGAATATAGTAAATTTATGAAAATAAATAAATGTAAAAATGTAAGAAAATTAAAGAATGATTGCCATCTGAAAATTTTAAAGAAATTTCTTATATTTAACATATTCTTTTACAAGATACAAAAAGTTTTCATATTTTTGAGCTAAACATAAGATTAGTTCTGAATATTACTCTGCATTAATATTAAAAACTATAGGAAGATCTTCATGGTCCAATTGGTGAGTGTTTCTCCAGGAAGACATGGTCGAATCCTATCCAAGTACTTGCCAGTCTTGTTGTCATTCATGATCATGTTGATAAATAATCCATTCTAGCTTCTTCAACTATGTCTTGATCTTTTGTCACTTTTTCTTCTTTAAAGGCTTCAACAAGCTGCTGTTCCACATTAATTGTTCCCCCTGATCTGAATGTTGTCTTCAACTGTGGGAAAGACATGTGTTTCCAAAGGATTTCTCCCCCTTTCAATTTTGCCTTTGTCTTCACATCTTCTTTTCATCTCTTTGTTCTTTTGCTGAAGATTAGGCTTAAATCCCAGTCCAAAACGTCTTTTTTATACTGATAGGAACTGAAATCCCTTGAAGATGCTTTCCTAGACCTCTCCCAGCTTTAGCTCCGATGCCTAAAGTTTGTTGTACCGTCATCTTGGTGCAATCAGACAATCTGGGATATGGAATTTTGCTTCCTTCTGCAATAAAGGTTGCATTTACAAATTCAAGAGCTCGAAAAGAGCATTCAAGAGCCCATCATTGGTGTCGATATATGGAACATCGCTTGTTACAGCGCAATGATTTTTCTTCGCTAACGCATATTAGTTGTCCATCAACAACAAATTTCAATTTTTGATGTATGAAGAAGGAACTCCTGCTGAATGAATCCATGGCCTCCCTAATAGATAATTATATGTGGGGTGGATGCCATCACCACAAAGTCAATATTATACACGACTGGGCCGATTAACAAAGGTATTCCATTTTCCCAAGCACTTCTTTTTGAGTACCATCAAATGCGTACCACATTCTGATAACTCTTCATGTGTGATTGATCCAGAGGCATTCTTTGAAGTGTAACTAGGGGCATTAAGTTGAGAGCAGATCCGTTGTCAATCAATACCTGGCAACATGACCATGACAATGTGTCGTGATGTTCAAAGCTTTTACTGACCCCATTCCGCCTTCCGTATTTCATCATCTGTGAACGTTATATAATTGTCAGCGGCTATATGTCCCACAATTCTGTCAAGTTTATTGAGGGATATATCTTCGGGGATAAATGTTTGATTGAGAATTTTCATCAAAGCATTCCTATGCGCTTCTGAATTCATCAATAGATCAAGAATAGAAATTCTCGCTTGTTGTTTGTGTAGTTGTTCAACCACACTATACTCACTATGTTTTCAAGAATTTCAAAAATTCTTGAGTTGTTTTTCTGTCACAGGCTCATTGAATGCTGGAAGGGATTCATCTTCAAATACCTTCTGAGGTATTGCCAGGCTTTTCCTTTTGCTTTCACTTGTTCTGAAGCATTGGATGTTTCGGGGAGTAACATCTCCCACTTCTTGTAAAGAAACCGACCTCGCTCACTGCTTCAGACGTTGATGTTGTACTCAGCTTTGTATTTTCTCTTCTGTTTTATCTAGAGAAACAGATCCTCCTACCATTGAAACATTGGTAGTATAATTCCAAAGGTACCCTGCGGGTATCTTGTATGGAATGGTAGAGGAGTGTGATAACTACTTTTGGCTTTATTGATGCAGGAATCACCGTAGATGATTTCACATTAATGATCACAGGATCATTTATTCTTTGACTCGGTTTAGAATCCTCTGATGAGCAAACATCATCTTCTTTTTTCACGGGTTCTTCTTCAAAGAATTCTTTCTCTGTTGTTCATCAATTTTTTGCACCAAATCTCTAAACTCAGGACATAGTTGAATTTTTCCCTTTCTCCTGATGATATTCACAATAATTCTTGCCTTCATTCTGTTTTGGCCTGAATTGTTGTGGAATTATACCGCTAAAGAAAGTTGTTGGAAATCCAAACAACGGAGATTTAATTTTCAGAAATGTCAGTCTTTGCTTTCTTTCTATTCTCTTCCTGAATTGCATTCACGTTTTTATCTCCATGATTTGGCAATGGATGACTTGATGCGGATGGTGTATTGAATTCCAACCCAGTGTTGATCAAATTTTGAACCACCCTTTTTGAATGCTAGACAGTTTTCAATAGAATGTCCTGTAATTCCTTCATGGTAAACCAGTGTGCCTTTGTATCATACCAAGGAGGGAATGGGGTTGCATGGAACCAAAGGGTAAGGCCGTATACATCTGCTTTTAACAGCGAATCATGATCTCTGCATATGGTACTGGTAAGGTGTAAAAGACAACCTTTCGTTTTCTTTCGAGATCCTCTGGATTCTGCTCGATTCGTGTTTGTTTCTCTTTCTTAACCCTTGGCTGGGTTATTGTAACACTTTTCGATGAATCCTTGCTGTAAGAATTGGCATTGTTGACTTCATTTTCCTTTTTCCGGTACGTAGGTCTTTTGGAACTAGACCCCTCATTTGATTCAATCTTGCCGCTTTTCAAGACATTTTCAATTAATTCTCCAGAAATGACCAAATCTGCAAAATTTCTGGTTGCATTCCCCATTAGATGGTTTAAAAAGGAGCCTTCAATGTATGGACAACATAACTGTGGCCTCTTTTTCTGACAAAGGTGGTTGAACTTGGGCCGCAGTGTCACGCCATCTCTGATACTGTCTGAATGTTTCATTATCTTTTTCTCCAAGTTTGAAGAGTCCATCTATCAGGGACCATGTATGTCACATGGCGGTACTGCTCTAAAAATGCTTTAGCCAAATCTTTCCAAGATCTAATGTTGGCTTTGGTCAATTGAGTATACCATTTTAAAGCCGGTCCTGTCAAACTATCCTGGAAGCAATGAATTAACAATTTTTCGTCCTTCACATATCCTGCCATTCTTCGACAAAACATAGTAATGTGGGGATGAAGGGCATGTAGTACCGTTATTTATCAAATTCGGGAGCTTTGAACTTGATAGGGAGGATTAGGTCTGGAACCAAACTCAACTCACTAGCACAAATCCATAGAATGATTCAGTTATTCCACAGATTTCATTCGTTCTTCTAAGTTCTTGATCTGTCTGGTCAGTTCTTCATTTACTTTTTGTTTCTCATTCAGCTCATTCAAATCCGGGATCAAATGATCAGTATTAAGATCCCCTATTTTCACATCTGATATAAGCGGATTTTTGCTTGAAGATGCGGGATCCACTTGTTGATCTTCATGTGGTTTAGCTTCTTGTAATGCAGATGTACGAGCATTGATTTGTATAGGGTAGTACCAGAGTGATAAATTGGTTCTGGTGAAAACCTAGAGGATATAGGGTTCTTGGTCGAAAGATACAGGATTTTCATGCATTTTTCCACTGATAGCCTGCCTTTTAAACATGTCCTCTATTCTTCATCATACTGTCTTGTGAATTTGCAATACTGGCTTCAATTTTTCCAACTTCATTCTCCTTTCTTCTTGTTCTTTATGATGTT